>NW_005359053.1:9491-21855 GCF_000412655.1 Myotis brandtii | reverse complement strand
CAAGGTTGATGAACCTTTAACCAGATTTATCAAGAAGAAAAGAGAGTGGATCCAAATCAGAAATGAAAGAGAAAAGGTAACAACTAACATAACAGAAATGCAAAGGATTGTAAGAAAATATTATGAACCACTATATGCCAACAAAATAGACAACCTGGGCAAAATGGGCAAATTCCTAGAAACATGCAATCTCCCAAAGCTTTATCAGGAAGAAGTAGAACATTTGAATAGACCAATAATAACTAATGAGATCTAAGCAATAATCAAAAATCTTCCAGCAAACAAAAGTCGTGGACTGGATGGCTTCACAGGTAATTTTACCAAACATTCAAAGAAGAACTAACACCTATTCCCCCGAAACTATTCCAAAAAATTCAAAAGAAGGGAAGACTCCCAACCTATTTTCACAAAACAAACAATATCCTAATACCAAAACCAGATAAAGGCACACACAAAAAGGAAGAAAATTACAGGCCAATATCCTTGATGAACATAGGTGCTAAAATCCTCAACAATATATTAGCAAATTGGATCCAGCATTACATTAAAAGAATCATACACTATGATCAAGTGGGATTTATTCCAGGGATACAAGGTTGGTACAATATATGCAAATAATTAATGTGATACATCACATAAACAAAATGAAAGTTACAAATCACATGATCATAACAATTGACACAGAAAAAGCACTCAATAAAATCCAGCACCTTTTATGATAAAAACTCTCATCAAAGTGGGAATAGAGGGATCATACCTCAACATAATAAAGGCCATATGTGACACACCTACAGCTAAACATCAGACTCAATTAGCAAAAACTAAAAGCATTTCCCTTAATTGTCACTATTCTGAGCTATCCTCCCTTCCTCCAGAGCCTTTGCATGAACTGTTCCCTGCATGAGGTTACTGGATCCTAGCCAGGATGGCTTACACAGACTGGAATAGAGAGAGTGGTGTCTATAGATTGTAGAATGGTGGACTGGCACTTTCTCTCTTTCCAATGCCTCAGCTACATCTGGCTTTCTGGCAACCCCTCGCCACCATCCCAAGAAGGAGGGGCTAAAACATTTAAAAATTCAGCCCTGCTTGTAACTCCAATATTTCAGACTACCCCCACTGGGAGAGGCCTCACCTTGGCTCTAACCAGTCCAAATTCCCAAGTCCCCTGTACCACCAGATCTAGCCACACAGGCACAGACTTCAAGCCCAGAGCTGTTCCTCCTTGCCTCGTGTCCCAGCAGGGCAGGGCAGTATCAGCTATTCTGCAGATGGGGGAAGAGGCGCCTTCCCTGTGCTTGAGGTGGGCAGGACCAATCCTCTTTCCCTGGATCACACTGTCCAATCCCCATCCTACTCTCTGCTAAAAGTTCTTCTAGAGAATAAAGGGTCCCTCAGTTTCACTGGTGGGTGTACTGGTCAGACCTCTCCACCATCCCTGAGTTCTGCCACATGACCCCTACTGCAGACACAGATAGGGGCAAACATCCCAGGCTGGTGTTGTAACAAAGCAACTGCTCTTTGCCTGCAATAGTGCAGTCTGGGTCTCCCACAGCCTGATCACCACTAATTCCCACAGCCCGATGCAAAATGGGCTCCCCTTTCCTTCTCTGCTGCTCTAATTGGGGATCCCTGCACGGGGCTGGGACCACATGTTCCCGGGGATGTGGGCTGTACTGCTGCACCTTCCCTCTGACTTCCCATCAATGCAGCTGCACAAGTTGGCTTATCTTCTCTGAGTCTCCTCCTTTAACCCTCTCCTTGCTCCCCATTCACAATATTTCAGATCAGCTATACTTCAACTGGTGTTTCAAGCTGAATGCTCTGCAGTTTAGCCACAAGTCTGGACCAGTGCTGGAAGCAAGCAGATGGAGCTTCCTGCTACTCTGCAGCTGTCTTGGACCTCAAGAAGTGACATTTGAACAAAGACCAGAAAGAGTTAAGACAAGCAAGGTGTGGATATCTGGGGGAGGAAGGGCAGAGCAAGCAGAGGGAACAGCCCATGCAAAGGCTCTGAGGTGGGAACATGTCTGAAGTGTTGAGGAACAGTGAGGAGGCCTATGTGGCTGGAACAGAGTATGTGAGGACAGCTGAAGATAATGAGGGCAGAATGGGGACAAGGCAGAGTGTTCAGGGCCATGTGACAGGACTTGGGCTTTTGCTCTGAGTGAGGTGGGAGCCGTAGAGGGTTCTTGAGAAGACCAGGAATGGTCCCTGTCTTAGGTGCTCACAGGCGCCCTCTGGCTGCCGTGGAGAGTGAGGGTGGAAGTGGGGGACAGGGAGGTTATTGCACTGGTCCGGGTGAGTGATGATGGGGGCTGGATGCAGGAAGTCACCCAGAGTCTACATTCTTACCCCAGTGTGGTAGAGAATATCAGGATCCCCAGCTCTGCCTATATGTATGTAATCCTGCATAATTCCACCCCATTCTAGCCTGTTTCCCCACCTGTAAAATGGCTCATGGTTCTTCCTAGTTCATGTCTGGTGTGGAAAGGTCTGTGCTGTTCCTGGGTTAAGGGGACCTGCCATGGAGGGTTCGGATGCCCCAGGCATTCAGCAGAGGCTATCAGAAATGGAGGTTACAGGAAAGAACCCGCACAGGGCTGACAATTCCAGTCTAGCTGAGTACTAAGTATTTTTTAATTCAACTCTGACTTTATTGTGTGCTGCATATAATGTCACCCCATTATCTCTCCAGTCTTATATTCTGCTTCACACACACACACACACACACACACACACTCAGCTTCAGACACACACTAGGCTCTTCCACACCAGGCCCTCCCCTGTTTTAGTGGCTTTGCACAGGCTTTTCCCTCTGCCTGGAACATTCTTCCCCAGATATCTTCATGGCTCTTGCCTCCTCACTTCCTTCAGGAATTTCCTCAAATGTCACTTTCTTGGTGAGGCCTCCCCACCATCCTATTTAGTTTGGCAACCCCGCCCCCACCAGCCTTCCCTTCCCTCTTCATTAACCTGCTTAGTGTTCCCATTCCTGACATTCTCCACAACATTCTCATGTATCACGTTCATGATCTCCCACGTGGGACTGTCAGCCCCGTGGGGTAGAGGTTTTGCTCTGGCTTCTTCCCACATGCACCCCCAGAGCCTAGCACCGTGCCAGGGATGCAGTGTCTGTTGAGTGAATATGTGACTGTCAGATGTGTAAAAGGAGGAGAGTAACGCCTACTTCATCTCAGACAGTGGAAAGATAAACTAAGGGGCAACCTGTGAGCCACAAAGGAGAGGCTGTGACAGCAGAGATGCCCAGGGGGACCGTGCCATCACCCACTCAGGATTTTTAAAAAATTGGGGTGAGATTCACAATGACATAAACTGGCTATTTATTTATTTATTTATTTATGTTTTTTGTTAATCCTCACCAGATGATATTTTCCCATTGACTTTTAGAGAGAGTAGAAGAGAGAGAGGGAAAGACAGAGAGAAACATTGATGTGAGAGAAACACATTGACTGGTTGCCTCCTGAATGAGGCCTGAACAGGGCCCAGGCTGGGGAGGAGCTTACAACCAAGATACGTGCCCTTGCCGAAACCGGTTTGGCTCAGTGGATAGAGCGTCGGCCTGCGGACTGAGGGGTCCCGGGTTCGATTCCGGTCAGGGGCGTGTGCCTGGGTTGCGGGCGCAGCCGATCCATGATTCTCTCTCATCATGGATATTTCTATCTCTCTCTCCCTCTTCCTTCTCCTTTGAAATCAATAAAATATATATATATATATATATTAAAAAATAAAAGTGAATAATTCAGTGGTATTTAGCGCATTTACATGCTGGGTGGCCACCACCTCTATCAGAATTTCATTCCTTTTGTGGCTGAATATTATTCCATTGTGTGGATGGATCGCATTTTGTTCATCCATTCATGTGTCAATGGACTCTGGTTTGTTTCCACCTTTTGGCGATTGGGACTCTCACTGCAATGAACAAGGTGTACAAGTATTTGTTGGAGTCCTTGCTCTCGATTCTTTCTGGTATCTACCCAAGAGTTGAGTTGCTAGGTCATAGGGGAACTCTGTTTAACTTTTTAAGGAAGCGCCAAAATGTTGTATACAACTGGTGAAGGAACACCCAATCTGATAGAGTGCTGGGGATGGGTTTACTCTTACTGAAGCCCCTGGCTTTCAGAATACATCACTTCTTTCTGAGACTGGTCATGACCATCAGCACCATTGCCCAAGACCTCTAAAACCAGTGATGGGGGGGTCCATCTGGGGAAACTGAGGCACAAAGAGAGGTTGACCTGGGCACTCAGCCTAAACCTCTTCCTTCCCCACCCTGGCCCACATTCTGGGACCCCCTTGTAGGGTCCCTGGGAGGTGGACTTCCTTCTACACCCTGGCCCACATTCTGGGAACCCCTTGCAGGGTCCTGGGGATGCAGGAGCCCATCATCACTGGGCACTGTCAGCCCCCAGCCCGCCACTCCCAGGAGCCCTTGCAGAATGGGGAAGAGGCTGCGAGCTTCAAGAAAGACACCAAAACAGCACTGAGTGTTCCCAGCTCCGCACCGCACAGCTTCCTGTTGGCCACTGTCAGTTCCTCCACTGCCCCCTCCCCTCGCCCCCAGCTGATCCCCTTCCCCAGCTGGGCCTCCCTCCTCTGGCCACCCACACCCTGGGCCCCTCTTTCCATCTTTCCTTCCTGTGCTTCTTCAATGCCACTTTCTAACCACTTCTCATTAGAGACTTAAAACATTTTAAAAGTTCCAGAAAGAGTTTTACAGGGTCTCAGGTTCACAGAATCAATTTCCCATGACCAGCTTTAGTTTATTTATTTATTTTTAATCCTATAAGGACCCCCTCCATTTACCCCCCACCAAGAACTGGGACATGACCCTGCTCTCTCCCTCCACCACCTCAAATTCTGTTTCTTATTCTCTCATTTTTTGTTTGTTTTCCTGTACATCTGTATGCCAAAACTTTGTTTCATTTTCTCTGTGTCTGAGCTTTATGACAAAGGTGGCTTTTGTATGGGGCTCTGGGGACTTCTTTTTGCTCAAGATTCTACTACAACCAAATCATTAGGTCATACCTTTTCAATATATTTTAATTTTACTTATCAATTGTAACTCAGTAAAGCTAAAAAACAAGATTCTACTATAAAATCCATCAAGCAAATTAACATGTTTGTACATCACTCGGTGTTTAAAATCGAGAAAGGAGTATGTTGCTAAGACTCAGCTATCTCATTGCATTTCCCTGTGGTTCTCACAGTTGTGTAATATTCTAATCCAATCTATCCAGTGGCTGAGGAAGCATTAAGGTTCCATTAAAGTCTTAATGGCCATCATGTTCCTAGGCTGCTTTAAAGATCATCAGTATGCCCAGACGATGTAGCTCAGTGACTGAGCATCAACTTATGAACCAGGAAGCCATGGTTCGATTCCTGGTCCTGGCACATGCCCAGGTTGCGAGCTTGATCCTCAGTAGGGCTCATGTAAGAGGCAGCCAATTGATGATTCTCTCTCATCATTGTAGTTTCTCTCTCTCCCTTTCCCTTTCTCTCTGAAATCAATAAAAACATATTTTTTAAAAAGATATTAAAAGATCATTGGTGTTGCCCCTTTTAAATAACTTCCCCTTCAGTTGGCTCTTACTTCCCTAAATATTGGAGATGGCTGGGAGGTGGTGAAGCTGGGGACACTCTGAGATCCAGCTGTCCCTTTAGGAGACCTCCATGCTCCACCTAAGGGGGGACACCTGCTTCCCAGATGTCTTGCAGCTGCTTATAACCCAACCCCACTCCCAGCCCATGTCCCAACCCCCATCCCAGCCCCCATTGAGCTCAGCATTGATGGAGAAGGGGAAGTCGGTTGCTAGGAGCTGGGGTTTGTTTGGATTTTGGGGGTGTCCCTGCAGCTTCCTGAGGCCTTCATTTCCTAGAAGCAGAGAACACTCAGGGATGACAGCTCAACCCCATTTTGTAGTTTTTATCTCTCTCTCCCTCTCCCTTCCTCTCTGAAATCAATAAAGATTGATTGGGGTCAAGGGGTTTGGGGTGAAGTAGATAGAAATGTGTTCCCCCCTAAGGCATCACAGCCTCTTGTTTCTCATCACTTTGGACTCCACCCCCAAATCTCCATCTATGTCCACATTCAAGTAGACATACTCCACACCCTCCACCCCAAGACTCCCTAAGTCCCAATCCCAGAAACTTAGAAGCCTAGGCAAGTCTTGCGGACCCAGACCAGGAGGCACACATGTGGTGCCCACACCCACACTTTACCCCAAGCCAAGGCCCCAAATATCTGGGCTTCTATATAGGGTGTCCCAAAATAATGTATACACAGTTGAACATCTAACAGCTCAATTTTGAAAATGAAATGTATTTTAATGAACACTGCCTTTATAATTATTTAAAGTGTGTGTATACATTTTGGGGGACACCCTATATTTAGGAGTTCCTTCAGCGGTGCCAGGGAATTATAAATATGGCCCAGCTCAGTGCTGCCCCCCAACTCCCTGGGCTGGGCTGGGCTGGGTGGGGGTCAGGGCTCAGGAGGATGCCAGCTGGGGCTGGGCAGGGTCTGACCAGGAGTATCTGGTTAAGGGGACTCTGAAAGCCTTGCCTGGGGGGAACCCAGGTGTCCAGCCCGCAGGAGGAGACAAAGGGTCCATTGTCCTGCCTGACCCTGGGTCTGGGGTCAGGACTGGCAGCAGCCTCCCACCCTCTTTCCTCACTCTCTGGGGCTTCCTGCTCCTGGAGCCAGCAGCTGGGCTCATCCGTGTGGGGCTGGCCAGCCCCTTCCTCTGTCATTGTGTCCCAGGCAGGGGGCTTCCTGTTACACCCCCCTCTATCCAAGACCCCATTTGACCCCCGTCTCTCCTAGGGATTGAAAGGGTGCTGGGCATAGGCTGGTGGCACCAGAAGGGGGGGCAGGACATTGAGGTCCCCTTGTCTTCCGCACGGCAGAGGGCATTGCAGAGAAGATGGCCATCCTAACTGCTGGGGTTGACAGCACATAACATTCACTCTGAGCCCCTGCAACTTGTTCACTCCCCTACGACCCTCACCTGTGCTCGCCGAGGTTCTGACCACTTCACAGACGGAGAAACTGAGGCCCAGAGAAGTCACTTAACCAGCTTAGGCCACATGGTCCAAAAGTGGAAGAGATGGGTTTTGACCAGGACCTCTGATGGGAGATGGGAGGTGGGGAGGGGGAGTGCCCTGTGACTGTGCAAGTCATTTCACCACTTTGTGCCTCAGTTTCCCCATCTATCTAATGCAAATCACAGCACCTGCCTTCTAGGGCTCCTGGGAAGATAAGTGAGTAGAAGTGCTTAGAAGAGGGCCAGGCATTTAGTAAGTGCTGGGTGACTATTACCCACCATGAAATTTGTTCCTGTTGCAGCTGTGATAATGAAAATAATATAATATAATCCTATAGCCTAATATGCAAATAGCCCCTCTACCGGGAGTTCGACCGAAAGTTTGACTGTTCGCTATGTTGTGTGCTGACCACCAGGGGGCGGCATGGAACATAGCAGGCGTCAGCGATGCAGCGCTGGCAGCGGGTGGCAGTGGAGGCACTGCCGGGGCCCTAATGGGCCCCGACGAGAGCAAGACCGCAGTGGGATGGTGGAGCAAGTGAGTGGGCGGTGCCAGGCCAAGGCAGGTGCAAGCCAGACATGATAGCCCCACTGATTAACCCACAGAGGGCGACCTGTGACAGTGATGGGAGGTGAGGCTGCTGCCCAGCTCCCAGGCACTGAGGGAGCCGGGCGGGGGCCCAATGGCTCAGGTGGAGGGGGGAGCATGGGGGCCCAGGAGCCCAGGTGCTTCCCAGGGCCCAGAGGTCAGCTGGGCCCTGCCCTTCCACACCAGATGCTCGAGCTCTGATTGCTGGTCAGGCCTAGGGACCACATCCATGCACAAATTTTGTGCACTGGGCCTCCAGTATAATATAAAAAGGCAATGCAGATATTGTCAAAGAAAGGCATCTTCAAGGAAAGAGAGAATGAAAATAATGGTAGAAAGCAGAATGCAAATATAATATTTCTCTAAGGAAGAAAAAAATAGGCAGTGAATACTATATGCTGTGGCCAAACCATGGTGAGACTGCAGTATATTTATATGCAGAGGAAACGGAGATCTCCTAGCAACATCATGGATTGGGTAAGAGCTACCAAACCTACCTCTCATTCTTCTTGAAAGTTTTCCTAGGCCACTAGATCATGCTGTAGCTAGATTCCAGTAAAGCACTACATAAATGGTGGATCAGATGGCTAACTGTAGGCCAAGACAAGTACAAATTGGTGGATTCACAGCTGGCAGGATAACAGAACCCAGAGAGGGCCCTATGGAAGCAGCCTCTCCTGTGAGATTTCACAGGCTCTCTCCTTGGCATTTTTATCAACCATTTGGATGAAACCCTGCAAGGGACATTCATCCAAACTCAGCTGCTGGGATCCTCAGCCAAAACCAAGCACATGAAATGAACAGTGTAAACAGGGAAGCAGGTAAGTTCCATGATGGGGTCTGATGAGGTGCTACAGAGAATGGGGAAAGTGGGGAGCCATCAGGGTTGCTGCGGATGGGAGAAGATTACATATCAGACTTGGGAGATAGGTTGGGGAATGTTTGAGCAGAGACATGAACGACAGGAGGGAGGGAGCCAGAAGGTTATCAGGGCCAGGTGCTCCAGGCAGAGATAGCTGCCCTTGCAAAGGTCAGACACTGAGGTCAAGCGTCCCTGCTGTTTTCCACAAGGAATACAGTAACCAAGTGACTAAGGGGGCTGAGGAGGGGGATGAGGGCAGGGAGGTGACAGGGCAGAGCTTGCAGAGTTCTCTGCACCATTGGAGGTTTACACTGAGTGAGGAGGGATGTGCCTGACTCAGGCAATCCCAGGCACCCTTGGGTCATTGTGAAGTGTGGACCAAAAAGGAGCTACATGCTAAACTTGACAAGCTCAGGGAGGCCTGCATGGAAGGTCTTACAAATTCAGAGACATAAAGTAACCACATTGTGTTATTGTCCTAATTAACTAGTTAATATTAATCATAGAAAGAGCAAAGGGAAAGCCAGACATAAGAATGATCATCTGGGCAGCTTTACCTGGAAACTACAGGTTCACGCTCCTCAGGAAACCACTGTCCATTCCCTGCAGATCACTCCACTGTGGTGTGTGTGTGTGTGGGAGGGAGGGGGGGGGGGGCCAGTGCTTTTGCCCCCCCTCCCCCATCTGTGTTTTTACTCACTTCCTGTTGGCTTCCAGCTGCCCCACCAGTTCTGGGCCACTCACACACTGTATAAGGGCCAAGAGGCCACAGAACTATGCACAGCTGCACAGCCTGTGAATACAGAACCGCCCTGCCCAGACCATGGGAGGTCCCTGCCTCAGTGCCTTTCACATCCTACATGGTGAGAATTTGGGGACCCTCTGGGAGGGGTAAGGGAGCCCCTGGTAGCACCCCTTTAGCTAGGGGAATGCAAACCAGATGGGACTGGGAGCAGGACCAGCCACCCCTCTCCAGGCTCCTGTTTGGGTGGCTTCCTGGGCCCCAGGTGGAGGTCTGGCCCAGCAGCCTCTGTGGTGGGGCAGGAAAGCCCAGCTCAGCACAGAGAACCCCCTCCCTGCAGACTCTGGGGAACTTGACCCCTCACTTCCATCTTCCCCAGCCCCCTCTTCACCATTTTCTCCATAAGCCTTTTCTGGGCTGAGCCTCAGTTTGTCCATCTGCAGAGTGGACATAAACAGAGCCTCTGTCTCATAGGGCAGTTGTGAGCATGGACGGTGCTACTGGGGCTTTGGGAGCTGGGGACGAATTGGCCCAGGACCCACCCTGCCAGGGAAGGTCATTTTTGGTCTGTCCTACAAAGAGGAAGTGGGTTTCCACCAAAGGGAGAACTAACCAAACCCTGTGGCCAGAGAGGAGGAAGACAGGAGTTCCAGCCTCAGTTTACTGAATTTAAGAGGGCCTCGGGGAGGGTGTGGGGGTCTTTGCCCTCTGCTGGCCTGAGGGGTATCAAGTTTGGACACTGGGACTGAGTGCTCAGGGGGCCCTCCAGTCTGCACCCTCCACAGCTCCTCAAGTTGTGCTCACAATGACCAACCCCAAAATTCCCCTGGAAGCCCCTCCATGGGGGACTGGGAGCCTCTCCATGGGGGACTGGGAGCCCCTCCATGGGGGACTGGGAGCCTCTCCATGGGGGACTGGGAGCCCCTCCATGGGGGACTGGGAGCCTCTCCATGGGGGACTGGGAGCCCCTCCATGGGGGACTGGGAGCCTCTCCATGGGGGACTGGGAGCCCCTCCATGGGGGACTGGGAGCCTCTCCATGGGGGACTGGGAGCCCCTCCATGGGGGACTGGGAGCCTCTCCATGGGGGACTGGGAGCCCCTCCATGGGGGACTGGGAGCCTCTCCATGGGGGACTGGGAGCCCCTCCATGGGGGACTGGGAGCCTCTCCATGGGGGACTGGGAGCCCCTCCATGGGGGACTGGGAGCCTCTCCATGGGGGACTGGGAGCCCCTCCATGGGGGACTGGGAGCCTCTCCATGGGGGACTGGGAGCCCCTCCATGGGGGACTGGGAGCCTCTCCATGGGGGACTGGGAGCCCCTCCATGGGGGACTGGGAGCCTCTCCATGGGGGACTGGGAGCCCCTCCATGGGGGACTGGGAGCCTCTCCATGGGGGACTGGGAGCCCCTCCATGGGGGACTGGGAGCCATGAGTTATCCCTTCATTTGGCCCAGGAAGTGACTCTCTCCTGCTCTGCCTCCCTGGCCCCCATCCCTCCACCCACTGCCCCCATCTGGTCTCCCTGGATTATCTGGGTCTGGGCTGCCTCCCCAGCATCTCTAGATCTGCAGGGATTGGATGGATCCTCAAGCCCTCCCCACACCCCACATGCTTCCCAGGCGCCCGCCCTTCCTCACTCCCTCCCACCCTTCCCCTTCTGTTTCTCTCTCTGGCTCTCAGTCTCTCTCCGCATCTCTCCCTCTAATTTCTGGCATCTGTGTCTCTCCCTTCTTAGGAGTTCCCTATTTCTTTGTCCATCTCTCTAGATCATTGTCTTCTTAACTCTGCCTCTCTCTCTCCATTTCTGTGTCTTCTGTTTCTCTCTCATCTCTTCATTTTCTCTCCACCTCTTTCTTCTCTCTAAGTTTCTAGTCTAGTGCCTTCTATGTCTTTCTTTCTGTCTCTCTCTTTGCCTCTTTATTTTTCTCTCCATCCGTCTCCTTATCTGTCTCTCTGATGAACAGGTCCTCATCTCTAGACCCCCTGCTGGCATAAGAAGCTCCAGGACATGCCCTGGGATGGGGTGCACCTGAGCAGCAGCCAGAGCAAGATTGGGGGGCCCATCCAGCACACCCCTAACATGAGCCCCCAGCATCTTCCTGTGTGCAGGTAGCCAGGGTGTGAAATGTCACCAATGGGTCCCAAGCTGGTCATGTGGTTGACAGATGTGGGTGCAGTGTGCTTGCACCTGTGTCCCTGAGGAAGGGTGTGGGCCGGAGCACCTTAGATTTGGATCTGAGAGGACACCTGGCCCAACCCCTTCATTTTTACATAAAGAAATGACGACAGTAAGCACTCTGACACACCAGGCAGTACTTGTCTGCTTAACCCTCACACTCTAGGAAATGGGCCCCCTCTTCATCCCCATTCTACAGAAGGGGAAACTGAGGAACTGAGGCACCTGACCAAGGTCTGGGATTAGAACCAAGGCCATCTGGCTCCAGTATGTTTCCTGAATTGCTGCCCACAGGTCAGCAGAAGCCAAGACCCCTGCCAGGCTCAGGCCCCTCCCCATCCTTCAGTTCCTGAAAGCCACCTTCAGGCGATGGGTGCAGACCCTCTGGCCATGGGCATTGGAGGCCAGGGAGGTGCCACCTGCCCACTCTCTCCTTGAGTAATGGACAGAGCCCGAGCCTGGGAGGGGTGAGCTGCCCCTTCCCTCAGATGTGTCACCCTCAGGCCTCCCTTCCCTGTTCTGTGTCCCCCCTGACCCTCCATCTCTCTGTTCCAGCGCTGTGTGTCTTGCTGATTCTGTTGGAAGATGGACCCCAGAGCACCAGGGGTGAGTCTGCTGGGAGTAACTCAGTTCCTAGCCAGAGTCCCATCCCCCACCTCACCTCTCAGCCCAGGCAGAGAAAGGCCTGTTGCAGAAGGAAGCTCAGGGTTGCCCCTCCCAACACCCCTCCCCAGCCTCTGGCTCAGCCCTCATCTTCTGACCATGGTCTCCATCCCACAGCCTCTGCCTGTAAGCTGTTGTGTCCTTCAAACTCCATATGTGGCGCTGCCATTTCCTGTCAATGCAATCCGGGATTCAAGTCTCCAGCTGGGGAGACCATCATCCACCCGTGGGAGACTTGTGAAGGTACAGAGGCTTGGGGTGGTG
>NW_005359053.1:4868-6427 GCF_000412655.1 Myotis brandtii | reverse complement strand
CCGCTCCAGGCACCCAGCCCTTGCCCACCGCTGGCCAAGCTCACATGTGGATTCTCATCACTCCCTGCCAGTCCAGGGGATGCCTTCAGGGGGATCAGAAGGGGCACCTTCACACCCCAAGACTGCATGGCTGGATGTCAGCCCCACTGCCCTCATGGCCCTGGCACCCACTGTCCAGGTGGCCCTGGCCTATCTGGCATCATTTTCACATTCTGGGCCCCGGCCTAAAAGCCTTGTCTGCGAGGGGTCAGGCTCAGGGTGGTTCTTGGTCCATCTCCATGGGCTGGAGTCTCAGAAGTTGTGTGGATGGGAGAGCGCTGTCTCAGCAGACTCACCAGGATTCCAAGGAGAGCTCAGCCCACAGCACCCACCCCGCGGGAGTCAGGACCAAGGCCACAAAAACGAGCCTGCTGAGGGCCTGCAGCACTTCTCCCGCCCTTGGTTCCAGGAAGGCCCAGCCTGGCCTTTGCCCAAGTCCTCAGGCTGGGACACAGGTGACAGTGATATCCCTGCCCTAGCTAGGAGCTTCCCAGAGATAGGTTGGGATGGGGTGGGTGGTGGAGAGAGTAAGAGGGAGGACTTGGACCGCTTCTGTCCACATCTGGACAACAGAGCACCTAGGCCAGCATGCTCACCCACAGGACACCTCCATGTGAATTAGAAAAGGCATCACTCGCCTGGGAGGAGGCAGTGGGGCCTTCAGACGCTTCTATGGCAGGAAACGTGGCTGACTCCCAGCCTTGAAGGCTGCCCATGGCTGCAGGCATCCACCACCCTCTCCTTCCCCTTTCAAACATGGACGAACCCCAGAATCTGTAAAAGCCGCAGCAAGTGTGTCAACACCCATGGCAGCTACACCTGCACGTGCCCACCAGGATTTGAGTTCGACCTGGAGGACCCGAAGCTGTGCACAGGTAGAGGCCCCAGGAGGATGCTGTGAGGTTGGACTGGATGGAGCTGGGGCACGAGCCAACATAGGTCTCACAGCCCCAGAAGGCAGAAGAAGATTCTCAGGTTCCCTGCCAAGGCCCTGCCTAAGGATTCGCTTCCACGAAAAGTCCTGCAACAGAGCAGGGCGGTGGCAGGGCCTTCTGGGCCTGAGGTTTCCTTGTGGAGTCCCTGTGAGCACCCCCAGACCCTTCCCTTTCCTAAACTTTCCTTGGGGTGGTGAAAATGCCTCTTCTGAACCCCTGAAGGCACCCCCTATACTGGCAGGATGTGATAACAATTCCCATGTGAGTTAGGCCAGAGCTGTGACTTCTGGTTCCCAGAAGGAGACCTGGTTCAGCAGTCAGGAGGGAATAGGCAGGAGTCCTTGTTCAGGAATTTCAACCCTCATGACCCAGTTTCCCTCCTGGATTTGCCACCTATAAACTGGAGACCATGGTCTCTGCCATGTCCATCTTGTAGGGAGGCCACTGTAATGTGCTTTGAGGGTGAAGTTGAAGGTCACCAGGTGGTGGCATGTGTACTGACGGTGGGATCCTCAGGCAATGAGAAGTGGGTGCAGGGAGGGCCTGACGCTCTGGCTTTGTCCTCAGATGTGAATGAATGTACCT
>NW_005359053.1:0-1163 GCF_000412655.1 Myotis brandtii | reverse complement strand
GATTTTAGAGAGGAAGGGAAAGGGAGAGAGAGAAATATCAATGATGAGAGAGAATCATTGAGTAGCTGCCTCCTGCATATCCCTTACTGGGGATTGAGCCAGAAAGTTGGACATGTGCCCTGATCCAGAATCTAACTGTGACCTCCTGGTTCATGGGTTGATGCTCAACCACTGAGCCATACTGGCCAGGCCTTCACCTCTATTTCTAAAGTATTTTCATCATCCCAGAAGTGAACACTGTACCCACTGAGCAGTTACTTCTCATTCCCGTTCCCGCCCCACCCCCAGCCCTTGGCAAGCATTTATCAGTTTTCTGTCTCTATGAATTAGTTGATTCTGTATATTTCATATAAATAGAATCATACAATACATGACCTTATAGTCTGGCTTCTTTCACCTAGCATACTGTTTTCAAAGTCATCCACGTGGTAGCATATATCATAAGGTTGAATACTATTCCATTGCATGTATACACCACCTTTTGTTTATCCATTCATCCATTTATGGGCATTGGATTGTTGCCACCCTTTGACTGTTGTGAATAGAGTTACTATGATATTGGTGTGCAAGTTTCTGTTTGAATAACTATGTCAGTTCTTTAAGTCCATATGTAGGAGTGGAATTGCTGAGTGATATGCTAATTATATGACCAACATTTAGGAATCACCAAACTATTTTTCCAAAATGGCTGCACCATTGTACATATACTCCCTACCCCGAGCAATGTGCAAGGGTGCCAACCTTCACATCCTCAGCAGAATGTGTTACTTCCATTTTGTTTTGGTTTTATTAAAGCCTTTCTAGTGTGTCAGGTGACATCTCGTTAAGGTTTTGATTGCATTTCCCTAATGACTAGTGATATTTAATATCTTTTCATGTGATTATTGAACATTTGTGTATCTTTTTTGAGAAATGTCTGTTCAAGTCCTTTGCCTATTTTTTAATTGCGTTGTTTGGCTTTTTGCTGTTTCTTTTTAAGTGTTCTTTATATATTTGCTAGAGGATCCTTATGAGACTTGTGATTTGCTAATATGTTTTCTCATCCTATAGATTCTTTTCACTTTCTTCATAGTCTTTTACTTTAATAAATAGGTGCATTAAATTTTGATAAAGCCCATTTTATTTATTTTTTCTTTTTTAAAATTTCTTTATTGATTAAGGTA
>NW_005359052.1:0-973 GCF_000412655.1 Myotis brandtii | reverse complement strand
AAAAAGATCAATTTTTAACAAAGGGTAAAAAACAAAGGAGAGAGAAAAACTAAAGCAAGAATAGGAGAAAAGAAACAGGATGAAAAAAGGAGAAGTGAGGAAGAAAAGGGTGGTAAAAAAATAAAATAAAATAAAATAATGATAAAAACTATAAAAATGGAATGAAGAAAAATAATCCAACAAAATAAAAAGTTTAAAAAAGTTAAAAAAAAAGTAAAATAAAATAAAGAAAAAAACACCCTTTTTTCCCTTAAGTATCCTATATAATAAAACCCTAATATGCAAATCAACTGGCAGAACAACTTGTCGCTATGACACACATTGATCACCAGGGGGCTGATGTTCAATGCAGGACATTCCTGCATTGAGCATCTGCCTCCCGAGAGGGAGGCAACTGGCAGCAGCAGTAATTGGGGGCTGGGGCTGGCCAGTGGGTGGCGCCAGGCCACCAGCAAAGTTGGGTGCCAGCAGTGGCCCCCGATCACCCTGTCTGGTTATCGCCCTGCAGATCAGCCCTGCATGCGGACTAGGCTCAGGGACCCTACCCTACATATTGGGAACAGTTCCTTAGATTTAAAAATTAAAACCTGGCAAGGCTACACTAACACTGAAAAAATAGGATGATGCAGCAATTACATGCATGGACTCTGGCTTGCATGTTTTGTGGTCAGCCTGATTCTGACACTTATAACTGTGTGTGACAAAGCCAATTACTTAACTTCTCTCTGCTTCAGTTTTTCCACCCATAAGATGGGGAAAATGGTACTACTGCCTCAGAAGGATCATGTTATGTACTACTTTTTATAATCAGGGCCAAAAACTGTAGCTGCCCACAAAACAGCAAGATGCCTTTCACCTGTATGAAAAGTATGGTCACTGGTGCATGCTGATACTGGATTGCGAGAGGGATGCCCAACTGCCGGTTTCGGCCCGACAGTTCTGTTCTGTCTGCCACTTCTCAGTTTCCTGTTAG
>NW_005359051.1:0-322 GCF_000412655.1 Myotis brandtii | reverse complement strand
AGCTCCAAGGGCCCTTCCTTTGCCCCTATAACTTGTTTCCCAAGTCCATTTCTTCCACAAATTACTTCTTCTACCTCTGAGATTTTATAAATAAACTAGAGGCCCGGTGCACAAATTTGTGCACCAGTGGGATCCCTCAGCCTGGCCTGCAGGATGGAACCGAAACCTTCTCCAACATCCCCTGAGGGGTCCCAGATTGCAAGAGGGCACAGGCCAGGCTGAGGGATCCCACCAGTGCATTACTGGGGCCGGGGAGAAATGGGGGAGGTTGGACAGTGGGGAGGAACCCTGGGAGGGCTCCAGGGCGTGTCTGGCCCATCTC
>NW_005359050.1:0-763 GCF_000412655.1 Myotis brandtii | reverse complement strand
TACACAGAGAAAGAGAATTTTAAAAAATAAACACAGGATCAGTGAGCTGTGGGACAGTTTAAAAACAATGTGATTGGAATTCCTGAAGAAGAGAAGTGGGTAGGGAAGAAAACTATTTGAAGAATTAATGGCTGAAAATTTCCAAATTTGATAAAACTATACACTCATATACCAAATAAACCCCAAATTTGGAAAACAGTATGGAGGTTCTTCAAAAAATTAAAAAATAGAAATTTTATCTCAGAGGCAAGAACTAACCATGTCAGCAGATTTATCGCTAATATCTGACCACACTTTCAATTTTAGGTCCACATCCTAAATGTAGCCTAGAATGTGCTTCACAGATGGGAACTGTATCAGTCAAGTGACGTGTACATGCAAGAGTAAAATCTATAATAACTGATGGTGATTATGAATGCTCTGAATTTTAAGTACAAATTATTGAGAAATTTCAAGTAGTCAAAAAAATAGAAAAGTACACTGACAGTTAATTGGTATATAATAAAGGCAAATATACATGGAAGTTCAGTTTTGGTTTTCATGAAATCCAATTTAATTGCTTCTGTGCAACATTGCTACATCCAAGATATATTGGTAATTTTTTCCAAGTGATTGTGTGACATGAGAAATTCAAGAAGAGAGTAAGATAAAAAGAAACAACCTAAATGAGAACTGTAATCTCAAATCTGCTGCTGAAAATACTACTTAAAAAGTATTTTCCTCCAACAGGGCAGATAGTCTTAGTGTGTGGTATAGCTACAAA
>NW_005359049.1:0-750 GCF_000412655.1 Myotis brandtii | reverse complement strand
CTAATCTGAGGAATGTTAATTATTTCTATTTGTTCATAAAAAAAAAAAACACACGCTTGATTTCTTTAAGGCTGAGTGGTCTGATCGATAGCAAAACGCCCCGAGCGGATGCTGGGTTCTTTTTCCAAGGTGCTTGCTCTCTGTCAGAGGTGGAATCGGCCCGCCTAACTAGTAAACATTTCTGTCTGTTTGCTGGGGACTTTGATTTGCTATGTGATATTTCTGTGTTGGGTTTCCTTAAACTAAGGACAAATTCTGGGGTAGATTTAAGAGGTATTTGTAGCTTTTCTAGTCTGTTTGGGACATTCAGGGGTGGGCTCACAGCCCCGCACGTTGGAGAGATTTACTGGCCCTGACCCTGCCTGTGACTGTGTTTTGTTTGACTTGCTGTTCTGAAAGCATCTGTAACTGATTTCAGGTGACCTCCAGGCTTTCTGTCTGCAAGCCCATTGTTTAAAGGGAGACAAGCAACCAGCCTTGGCTGAGACAAGGGGGGCGGGGGTGTTAGCAGTTAACAAAGCTGAAGTCACAACACTGCCCAGATCCTGAACCACCTGCTTGAATCCATGCCACTGCAAGAGGGCAGCGGCTTCCGGGATTTGCTGGGGGACGCTCTGGCCAGGCCCCCAGGAGACCCTAGGCAAAGCAGCTGGCTCACAGGAGGGGGATCCTGGCTCGGAGACTGGCCGAGGCCTCATTGGGTTGGGAGAACCGGAGGCTGCGTATTGAACTTGTAGACTGCAGTTTGCT
>NW_005359048.1:0-689 GCF_000412655.1 Myotis brandtii | reverse complement strand
AGGCCTGGTGCATGGGTGGGGGCCGTCTGGTTTGCCCGGAAGGGTGGATCAGGGTGGGTGTTCCCTTGGGGGTGTGGGGCGACTTGGGTGAGGGGCCTGTGGTAGTTTTCAGGCTGGCCACGCCCCCATGGGGTGAGGGTCCCTGCTGAGGGGTCGTGGCTAGCCTCGGTGAGGGGCTGAGGGCTATTTTCAAGCTGGCCACATCCCCTTCAGGGTGGGGGTTCCTGCTGGGGTGCCTGGATGAGGGGCTGATGGCTATTTGCAGGCTGGCCATGCCCCCCAGCGGGGACCCTCACCCCATGGGGGCATGGCCAGTCTGGGTGAGGGGCTGAGGGCTGTTTTCAGGCTGGCCATGCCCCCTGGAGACCTAGGCCCCAGGCCCCTCCTTGAGCGGAGGCCAGGGTCTGCTGGAAGCTTGGGTCGCCCCCAGCCACTTCTTGAGCAGCAGCCAGGGCGGGCTGGAAGCCTGGGTGGCCCCCAGAGACCCAAGCTGCCAGCCCCTCCTTGAGCAGAGGCCAGGGCTGGCTGGAACCCTGGGTCGCCCCTGACCCAGGCTCCCAGCTACTCCTCCAACGGCGGCCAGTGCAGGCGGGAAGCTTGGCTTCCTCCATCGCTGGGGGAAACCCAAGCCTCCAGCTCCATGGCCATTGCTATCTTTGTTGGGTTAATTTGCATACTCACCCTGATTG
>NW_005359047.1:0-1865 GCF_000412655.1 Myotis brandtii | reverse complement strand
CCTCTTCTTTCCCACATCCACACCCAGCACGGACCTCCCTGTCAATGCCTCATACCCTGCTGTTATGCAGGGTCCACAGTGAGATCAGAGTGAGCACGGTCCTTGTTTCCAGCTCTCAGAGGCTGTGGTGCCATTTCGCTGCAAGATGCCAAAGCATCCCAGTCCTGCCCAGTAACTGGGAAACCGATCCTGCCATGCAACATGAGTGCAATAGAAAGAGCACGTCTCAGCTCTAGTGTGAGATCAGATAAGCGTGACTCCCCAACTCTACATGTGATGGTCACATGATGTTGAGCCTCTTACTTAACCTCTCTGAGCCCAGTGTTCTCACCTGTAACTAGACAGGCAGATTCACCTCTCAGGGTGCACCGCAGACCCGGGGTCTCACCTTTGTCCTCCCTGGTGTTCTGAGGCCCTATATGGGAGGCCCGGGGCTCTCATTGGAGCACAAAGGTCTCAGATCCATGGAGCTTGGCTGCTGCCCCCAGACCCCCAACCTGACTGTGCTCTCCTCCTAGTGGAGCTCTTCCCCAACGGTCGAGATGTTGGCCAGAAGGTCTTCAAGTCAGCAGGCTTTCTGAAAACTTTTTATGAAGCACGGCAAGTGTGCGCACAGGCCGGGGGGCAGATGCCCTCTCCACGCTCTGCAGCTGAGAACCACGCCTTGCAACTGCTGCTCGATGTTGAGAACAAGGGTGCTGCATTCCTGAGCATGACTGACTTCAAGACAAAGGGCTGGTTCACCTACCCAGGAGGGAAGCCCCTGGTCTATTCCAACTGGGCCCCTGGCGAGCCCAACAATGATGGAGGCAATGAGCACTGTGTGGAGATGTACACCAACGGCAAGTGGAACGACAAGCACTGTGGAGTGAATCGCCTTGTGATCTGCGAGTTCTGAGCCCTCGGGGTGGGTGGGGCAGCCATGGTGCAGGAGCCTGGCCCAGACCCTTGTGCTGCCAACATGACAAGGAAGAGCTGACCGCTCTGTGGCTGGGCTTCTGCACAGAGCTGTGGGCTGAGGCCAGCCAAGGGCTCCCATGGAACTCCTCTCTCAGAATAAAATACGAAACTGGCTTCACTGGCTGCTCTGTCAGAGGAAGAAGGGCCAGCCTGCAATCTCAGTTGTAAGGGATAAAATTAGTCCCCAAAATCCAAAGGCTCCTCCTCAGCCCTCTGCCTTCTCAAACTGTCAACCCAGCAAGTCACTCCCTCCTCTGTCACTCCCTCCTCTTGCTTTGGTGTCCCCTATGGCAGTTCCTTATCATCCTCTTTTGCTAGCCCCTCCTCCTCTGCTTGACCACTTAATGACAACCTGCTCAAGCCTTAGCTCTCCATTCTCTCCCCTCCTCACCCTCACTCCAGGATGAGCTCATTCCGTCCAAGGCTCAGATCCCTGGCACCCACATTACATGCCTGCTCAGGACCTCCCAGAACCCTGGACTCCTTGGCCAATGCCAGCTGGAGCCCCAGGCTGGGCGATTCCAGGGGCTGCTCCTTGTTTCAAGGCCTGAGCCCTGGAAGGTGCACAGCGCCGTGGGCTGACCTGGCAGGTCATCTGCCTCCCTGGCAGGACTGTGTGGCCCAGTTGAGTAGCCTCCTCCGCATCCCTGCACACCAGGACCTCATTCTACCCTGTCATTGTGTCTGCCTGTCGACTCATGGGAGGGAGTCCCACCTGCACATCCCCATTCCAGCTGAGATCTCAGGCACAGAGGGTCCAGCCACGCTCAGGTTCACCCCCAGCCCTCCCCTGGCCTCCGTCCAGGAGGTTTTTCCCCCACGCTGCCTCAGAGACAGCTGGCCAGTTCCTCCTCATCCCACAGAGAGGGGGGGAGACTTGCTCAAGACCCCAGGTGTGTCAGTGC
>NW_005359046.1:0-505 GCF_000412655.1 Myotis brandtii | reverse complement strand
AACCAGAATTTTGCAAGTGGACAGCAGGGAAGTTGAGTGAAATCTGAGGTTTCAGGAGGCAGCTGTGTGCTTGTGACAGAGACCGCAGTTTAGAGACAGAGGCTGTGGCCAGTGTCAAGCCCAGCCTCTCCTGCCTCCTCACATGTAGAGGTTCGAGTTTTGTAGAGGACTGATTTAGGAAAATAACAAGGAGAATCTTTCCATCTCAAAATAAAAGCATCATTTAATGCAAATTCCTTTCCCAAACCCCAGAAAGGCAACATGGCCCACGGCGGGAGAAGGAGAGTGAGAAGAAGCCCCATTCATGTGCTCTGGGGGCAGCACCCATAGGTCCTCATCGAAACCCCAAGGAAGGAGGACTCTCAATCCTGGAAGCTGCCCCCAAAGGAATGGGGTCAGGGTGACAGGTCTCAGGAAAGGAGGCAGGGAGGGGGTCAGGACAGGACCCCCTGTGGTCAGCATCCATGTGTCCTTTCCCATCTGGGGTTGCCCCTAGGATGACAAG
>NW_005359045.1:0-893 GCF_000412655.1 Myotis brandtii | reverse complement strand
CCAAGGCAGGTGGGAAACTTGGCTTCCTCCATCGCCGAGGGCAACCCAAGCTTTCTGCTCGCTCCAGCTCCGAGGCCGTCGCCATCTTTGTGATGGAGTAACGGAGTGATGGTTAATTTGCATATTACTCTTTTATTAGATAGGACAGTGCATACTTAAGTGTATAATGTGAAAAAGTGAGAAAATACAGAAGGACGTGAAGAAGAAAATAAAAACTATTGAAATTTCACCAGCCAAAGGAAATTACTGTTGACATTTTGGTTATAACTTTCCAGAAATGTTTTCCTGTTTTCAAATGTCTGTAGATATGTGTATTCCAAAAAAAGAATCCTGCTATAAATATATAATCTCTATTTTTTACACAACATATATCATGACCATTTTTAATGTCAGATTTGATTTCCATAAATCTTTCATAATTATAATAAATATGTATATTAACACCTTTTAATAATGATTTGTTGCTGAAAAATCACAGTGGGTAAAAAAGTTCAGTAAATATTGCATTTCTTGTTGCTATTACTGTGGCTGATATGAAAAAAGGTGGATCCACAAGTAGGTGGAGACCCATATTTGAGTGGTTGACTCAGAGGACAGACAACAGGCTTTACTTCCTGAATGTGTTTCTATAGTTGAGAGGTGATTCAGCTGAAATATGTAATCTTATTCAGGCATGGGAGAGTTGTTCGATTCCTCTGAGAAGCAAGTTTTCCCTTATTGCTAGTGAAATGAGAAATGGAATGAGTGACTGCAAAGAGGCAAACTCCTTTCCCAAGGTTCTCTCCTCCTTCTCAGGGAGATGCTGCCCCCCCAGAGACAAAGGTCTATGAATGTTCCTCCACATCCTGCATGGTTTAGGGTTCAGGATCTGGAAGAGGGGCCACACACAAATG
>NW_005359044.1:0-985 GCF_000412655.1 Myotis brandtii | reverse complement strand
TTTCCTAAGAAAGATGGTGGATTTGACCCAGGGAAAATAATACAGGCTAGGTTCTAGCAACAAGATTGGTATTTCCATAATAAAGAGTAGTTTTTAAAATGCTAATGAAGTGTGTTCAAAAGTAAACTTTAAGGCCGCCGAAAGAAAATTCAGTAGTCTCTGTTATAAAAATTTGCCAAAGAAAATGCCTTAAGACAATTATAATTGAATTTAAATTTCAAAAAATTGTTGAAACATAGATAAGTAATATATTAATTATAAAGGTCCAATCGCACAGGGGGAAGGCTAGCTACGCCTCTCTAATGGAGGAAGGGGCTAGTCGCCTTTCCCCCAGCAGAAAAAATATGGTCGTTTTAAAAATCAAGCAGCTAGGCCAGCTGTGGGCAAACTACGGCCCACGGGCCGGATCCGGCCCGTTTGCGTTTGAAATGAATAAAACTAAAAAAAAAAAAGACCGTACCCTTTTATGTAATGATGTTTACTTTGAATTTATATTAGTTCACACAAACACTCCATCCATGCTTTTGTTCCGGCCCTCCGGTCCAGTTTAAGAACCCATTGTGGCCCGCGAGTCAAAAAGTTTGCCCACCCCTGAGCTAGGCCCTCACCAGCCAAAAACCTAAGTTTCCCACCAGTAGCAACTTCTAAAGACAAGCTTGCTTCATGGCTTCCCCTCCTTGGGGCTGGTCACATTTCCAGACCGAACTCTAGCAGCTTAATCTAAGAAACTCTAAATATTTAACTTGCCAGCTCTAAAAGTTCAAATTAAATTGGAAGAAATTATGTAGTTGTGGTAATTAAATGCCTAAAGTATAGAAATTTATTTTTGAGAAAATCTTGTATTTTCTCTAGAAAATTAATAATTCAAAATATATTATAGTCCATGTAGTAAAAATTTCTACATTGGTCTAATTAAAAAAAGAGGATTAATTCTGTGATCCCAATGGAAAATTTTTAAATACAAAAACCAGTTTAAATTTAATTG
>NW_005359043.1:0-441 GCF_000412655.1 Myotis brandtii | reverse complement strand
CTGAGAAAGAAGAACAAAGTTGGAGGGATCACAATAAAAGATATCAAGCTGTATTACAAAGTCTGTTCTCAAACTGCTTGGTACTGGAACAAGAACAGACATATAGACCAATGGAACAAAACAGAGAACCCAGAAATTGACCCAAGCCATTATGCTCAATTCATAGTTGACTAAGGAGGGAAGAGCATACAATGAATTCAAGACAGTCTCTTCAATAAATGGGAGAGAATTGGACAGATATCTGAAAAAAAATGAAACTAGACCACCAACTTACACCATACACAAAAATAAACTCCAAATGTATAAAACACTTAAATGTAAGTCACAAAGCCATAAAAATCCTAGAAAAAGCTACATGTGGCAAAATATCAGACAGGTCTCATAGCAATATGTTTATGGATACGTCTCCTAGGCAAAAGAAACTTAGGAGAAAATAAACAA
>NW_005359042.1:0-765 GCF_000412655.1 Myotis brandtii | reverse complement strand
TGGGAGCCTCTCCTGCCTCCTCAGCACCGCTAAGGATATCCGACTGCAGCTTAGGCCTGCACCCTCTGGCAAGTGGATTTCCCCCGAGGGCTCCTGGGCTGCCAGTGGGAGATCTGACTGCCAGCTTAGGCCTGATCCCTCAGGCATTGGGCCTAAGCCAGCAGGTGGACATCCTCCAAGGCTCCCAGACTGCAGGAGGGCACAGGCCGGGCTGAGCGACCCCGCTCCCCACCCACACCAAGTGCACAATTTTTTCTGCACTGGGTCTCAACTTTTGATAAAAACTCTCAGCAAACTGGGAATAGAGGGATCATACCCTCTATATGACAAACCTACAGACAACATCATACTCAATGGGCAAAAACAATTACTCTAAGAAGAGGAACAAGACGGGGATGCCCACTCTCACCACTTCTGTTCGACAGAGTACTGGTAGTGCTAGCCAATGCAATCAGACAAGAAGTCAAACAAGGCATGCTAAGTGGAAAAGAAGAAGTAAAACTGTCATTATTCGCAGATGGCATGGTACTGTCCATAGAAATACCTAAAGAATCCATCAAAAAACTAGGAGATTTAACAAATGAATTTGGCCATGTAGCAGGGTACACAATTAACACCCAGAATTCTATGGCTTATTGATACACCAATAATGAACTCACAGAAAGAGAAACTAAAAAAAACAAAAAACAAAAAAAAAATCCCATTGACATTTGCAACAAAAAATTAACATACTTAGCAATAAACTTAACTAAGGAGGTAAAAGAC
>NW_005359041.1:0-960 GCF_000412655.1 Myotis brandtii | reverse complement strand
ATATACACCAAATCATAGGCAGGTCATATAATCCCAGAATGGAGGACACATTAGACATTGCTTCTCCAAGCAGCCATTTTTAAAAATCTTAGGACTGGCCCTAGCTGGTTTGGCTCAGTGGAAAGAGCATCAGACTGTGAATTTAAAGGTCCCAGGTTCAATTCCAGTCAAGGGCACATGCCCGGGTTTCAGGCTCGATCCCCAGTACGGGGCATGCAGGAGGCAGCCGATCAATGATTCTCATCATTGATGTTCCTATCTCTCTCTCCCTCTCCCTTCCTTTCTGAAATCAATCTATAATAATAAAAGTGTAATATGCTAATTAGACCGGACAACCTCAGGACAACCTTCTGGATGAAGCCACAGCTGCGAGGGCCGAGGCAGAAGCAGCCTCCGTGACTGCGAGGGCTGAGCCCCTTGCACAATTTCATGCATCGGGCCTCTAGTAAAAAATAAAAATAAATTTTAAAAGTTTGAGGACTGAAAGGTAATTAATTTTAGCGATTGGTACCCACATCCTTTTCTTATATTATATTCAACAAAGTAGGAAAATAAACAGGGTTTTGATGATCAGCTATCCCACTGGCAATTAGTATATCTTATCTGTAGGTTCATCTCCCCATATCTATACACTTGGCCTATATTAATCAACATTGCCACATAACGTTAGGTAGAAATCAATCTAAGACAATAACCATTACTACCTCTCACAGTTTATGGGTCATCTGGGAAGTTCTATATGTGCTCAGCTTACATTGGTTGGCCTTACCTCTGAGTCTGCTAGTGGGTTGGATGAGGACTCCTTGACTAGTACTTCATCTGAGATAATGAGGTTTACTGTTCTGCTCCATGTGGCTCATCCTCTAGAAAACTAGCCTCAGCAGAGGAGCAAGAAAGAGAGTAGAAATCCATAAGACTTTCTGAGGGCTGAAGTTGGAACTAGCATTCTTTTGCTTCCAT
>NW_005359040.1:0-1833 GCF_000412655.1 Myotis brandtii | reverse complement strand
CTAATAATAGACAAACATATAAATTGACCGTCCCTCCACTACGCTCACAATCAGGAGAGTATGCAAATTAAGACAACAAAAATGGCGGTTAATTTGCATATGTAGGCACGAAGCTCTGGAGCGAAGACTGAAGGCTCCGGCTGGAGAAGTGAAGACGGAAAGGCTCCGACCGGAGGAGCGAAAGCCTGGGCCCCGGTGCTGGCAGCCAGGGGAAGGGAAGGCCTATTGCATGAATCTCTTCTTGCAACGGATCTCTAGTAAATGTTTAAATATCTAAATAAATGTATAAAGTTATTTGCATAATCTATATTTTTTATATTCTGGTGTGGATGTTCCACTTCATTCTGTTTTCAGTAGATGTCAATTGAAAGCCCACTAGGTTTCAGTCCTGTACTAAATCTAGTAATAAAAAGATGAAGAAGACCTTTCCCTAAATAAGCTTGGAATTTAATTGTTAACAAATATGGATTTCAAAGTCTGGCAAATGGAAATATAAACATCATAGTGATAGCTGAGTGAATGTTGTAAATTTGAGGTTTTGAAGAAGAAAAGAGGACATTCTCTTCTCAGTGAAAAAGAGAGATTTTGTAGAAGTAATGCTTGAAAGAAAAATAAGAACAAAAGGGTTAGGTGTTCCATTCTGAGGGAACAGCATGAACAGATGAAGAGAGGTGCAATGTATTTCAGAAGTAGAGAGTATATTTGGGAAATAATTGGAAAGAAAGGTGCAGGGAGATTTGTAACTGATCAATGAAGTACCTTTAAATTATGTTGAAATATATGGAAATTAGGTTGTAGGCAATGGAACCATTACAGAATTTTAAGAAGACTATTATGATCAGACTTCTGTTTTAGAAAAAGAAACAAATCAATTAAATGACAGTATGATAAAATTAGAAGCCAAGGCCCTCTAATAATACTTCAGGAGAGAAAAAGTGGAGGCTTGAATGATTGCAGTAATCATGGGGTTAAAAAGAGGAATTCTTTTCACAATTTTTACAATTCTATAATTACAGAGAACTTAATTAAAATATAAAAGCAGCCACAGTTCAATTTGAAAAATAATACATAGTTCTTCAGAATGAAAATAAGTGATATTGAGTGAAAGATATATATAACAATCAAATATTTGAAGGGAAATGTGACAAAAACACATGAAAATTTAAAGCTACAGTAAAGTTTAGAATCACTTGTTCAAACCAAAGGAGAGTTGATTAGACTTGTGGACTGCAGGGTGAGTAACTAGGGAGCTCAGGGTGTTTACTGAAAAACTTTGAGCATAACATTGAGGGATTCCATCCCATTGAAGAGATACATGAAGACATTTTTATACTTTAAAAAGGATTTTTAATGATTGAAAGTGAACATTTTGAGTTGGTTTTAGGAATATATGGTAAAAACAATATCTTACGTTTTATTTTCTGTATTTGTCTCATCATTTGATTACAGGAAAATCTATTTCACACTTACAGCAATCTTTACAGAATACCTGCGAGGATTAAAAAAATATGTGGCTGACCTAACCAGTTTGGCTCAGTGGATAGAGCGTCGGCCTGTGGACTGAAGGGTCCCAGGTTCAATTCTGGTCAAGGGCATGTTCCTTGGTAGCGGGCACATCCCCAGTGGGGGGTGTGCAGGAGGCAGCTGATTGATGTTTCTCTCTCATCGATGTTTCTAACTCTCTATCCCTTTCCCTTCCTCTCTGTAAAACATCAATGAAATGTAAAAAAAAAAAAAATGTGGCTGAGTTTAACTAATTATAAGAATTTTTAAAATTGATTTTAGAGGGAGAGAAAGAGAGAGAATCATCAATGTGAGAAACATCCATAAGTT
>NW_005359039.1:0-888 GCF_000412655.1 Myotis brandtii | reverse complement strand
CTTCTCCCCACGGAAAGGTTAGACTTCCCCCAAAGGTTCGTTTTGCAATTCAGGTTACAGAGAGAAAGGTGCGCGCGGGGGGAAATCTGCGCCCCTCAAAGTCCGAGGCCACAAGTGGGGAAGGGCTCCCATAGGGCTGCTGGCAGAAGGGAACACTACAAATAAGCCCATAGTTGGACTGGTTGCAAAGGGGAAGCCTCGGAGTTTGCCATCCTGCCAGCTACTTGGTGCCAGGGGCCAGAGCGCGTGCAGAGACTCCCCGCAGACCTGGAAGGTGGAGCCCTGCGAGTTCACAAAGCTTCCCAGGCTCTTGTTTATACACTTCCTCTTAAATCTGTGTGTTTGATTGTTCAACCCAGTGCATGGGATTACCCAGTTGGGGTCACTCGCAGAGCCTGTAGAGGAAGGTTGTTTTTGGGGAGCCTGGGAAACAGAGCTGGGAGTGGCGACTGGGGAACCAGCTCTGGGCGGAGCTGGTTCAGGTACAATAGAGAACTCCTGGTCAGAGAGGCCTTATAGCCTCGGAGGTCAATCCAGACACACTGCCACCCAGAGGCAGAGCCACGAACTGACTCTTCTGTAAACACAGATAAAGGCAGTCTGGGGAACCAATAAGGCCTGCCTTAAAATCAGGACTGTGGCTTACAACACGGAGTAACAGTGTATCAGAGGGAAATTCAACATTCTCCTGAATACCTGGCGTGCCAAAAAGAAGACTAGAAGATCTGAAGCACCTTCATTCCTGCACATTTTTATTTTTATTTTTAATTATTTTTTCACCTTTTAACTAAGAAACAATTTTTTTTCCTTTTTTCATCCCCCGATTTTACCTTTTTAATTACTACATTTTGATTTTTAACCAGTATTATTACTGCTACCATTTTACCA
>NW_005359038.1:0-519 GCF_000412655.1 Myotis brandtii | reverse complement strand
GAAAGAAAGAAAGAAAGAAAGAAAGAAAAAAGGAAAAAAAAGAAAATGGCGGATTGCTTTAAAAAAGATGATCCAGACTGATCTTGTACATTTCCTGCCCCAGTGATAAAGTTGGCCATTTCTCCAAGAGCCCCGGTTTCTTTTGTATTCAGCTGGGAGACAGTTTGCAGCCGGGAAAGACAGAGGACTCCCGGAGAAAGGGGATGGTTGGAGACTGCAGCTGAAATCTCTCCCGGTGCACTGGCTCAGCCATGGAGACCGCGCCATCTTGAGTGGCTGTTACTGGCATCCAGAGATCAGCTACTAACCTGGAAACAATGGATCTCAAGCAGCGCGACTATGTGAACTCAGAGGAGCACTGCTTCTCCTCACGGAAAGGTTAGACTTCCCCTAAAGGTGCGGTTTGCAATTCAGGTTGGAGAGAGGAACGTGCGTGGAGGGAAATCTGCGCCCCACAAAGTCCGCGGTCGTTCGGGCCAGCATGATCTGCGAGTGTGGAAGGGCTCCCACAGGGCTGCT
>NW_005359037.1:0-243 GCF_000412655.1 Myotis brandtii | reverse complement strand
AGACAGCTAAGTTTATCTTCCTCATTATTCAAGCAGGCTAGAGCAGGCTAGAAAGCAAAGTTGTTTTTTTGTGTTTTTTTTTTTAGAATAAGAGGCCATCTAAAGAATAGCAGAGAATTCCAAACAGTAGTTTTACAAAATAGGGGTTAGCCTTCTCAGTATGAGTCTGGGTCCCCAGAGACTCACTTGGACCTGGAATTCAGAGAAGTCGGGAGTTTGTATCTCCCTCCCAATTGAAAAAGA
>NW_005359036.1:0-208 GCF_000412655.1 Myotis brandtii | reverse complement strand
TGAGAAGAATGTATATTCTGCAGCTTTGGGGTGAAATCTATACATATAAGACCCTAATATGCAAATAGACCAAACGGTGGAACAACTGAACAACTGGTTGCTATGATGTGCGCTGACCACCAGGGAATGCATGCAGGACATGGCAGGCATCAGTAGCAGGCACCAGAGTGTGGAACATGGTGGGCATTGGCAGTGGCAGGATGGTGGA
>NW_005359035.1:0-701 GCF_000412655.1 Myotis brandtii | reverse complement strand
CTATTAATGTGAATTCTAAGAGCACTAACCACATTCATATAGTTTTCTCAGCTCTATAATTTTGAATTAAGGATTATTATAACTACTGTTGTTTATAAAAGCCATCTTATTGAAACGCAATTAAAAATGTAAACAGTATACTCGTCATTTCACACCTGTTTGAACCTGTTTTCAGAGTATTTACGCTGCCAGTTTCATATGAACTTTCCATTTACTAGTATTTACAGTGTTCCACAACCATTTCCTGACAATTGCAATGTCTATTATTGAGAATTCTTAGAGTTCTAACCTCATTCACATAGTGTTCTCAGCTCTATAAGCTAGAATTATTAGATAATATAGGTACTTTCATTTAGAAAAGCCATCTAATTGAATTCGAATTGAAAATGTAAACAGTATTCTCGTCATTTAACAGCTGTTTGAACCTGTTCTCAGTGTATTTACGCTGCCCGTTTTATATTAAGGTTCTATATTCTTGTAATTCAACTGTTCCATAACCTATCTCGGGCAATTCCAGTGTCTATTACTGTGAATTCTAAGAGCACTAACCACATTCACATAGTGTTCTGAGCTGTATAAGCTTGAATTCTTAAGGATTATAAATACTGTAGTTTAGAAATACCATCTGAATGAACCAGAATTAAAAATGTAAACAGTATAATCTTCATTTCACATCTGTTTGAACCTCTTTTCAGTGTATT
>NW_005359034.1:0-7724 GCF_000412655.1 Myotis brandtii | reverse complement strand
CATGTTTGATCTCACCGACATATATAGATGTTGAGTCGTTCAGGGGCTGCTCTTGTGGTGGGAGTGGCTTCTCGGGCTGTGGTTGCTCCTCAGGCGGTTGTGGTAGCAGCTGCTTCTCAGTTGGCAGCAGCTCCTCTGGTGGGTGCCGTTCACAGCTGTGGTGGCTCCTCTGGCTGGTGGTGGGAGGCTTCACACACAGCTGCTGTTCCTCAGACAGAGGGTGTGCTAATCACGAGGCTGTTGTTCCTTGGATGGGGATGGGCTATACACGCAGCTGCTACTCCTTGATCTGGGGCGGACTGCTCATGTGGCTGCTGATCCTTGGATGGGGGCTGGCTGCATGCTGCTATTGTTCCTCTGATGTGGTGGGCTGCTTGTGGGGCTACTGCTCCTAGGACTTGGACAGGTTGATTGCAAGTCTGTTGCTCCTCGGACGGGGGTGGGCTGCTTGCGAGGCTGCTGCTCTTTGGATGGGAGTGAGCTGCACGCGTGGCTGCTCCTCCTCGGACAGGGACGTGCCACTCACCCGGCTGCTTCTCGTTGGACAGGTGCAGGCTGTTGTGGCTCTGCTCTTTGGACCGGTGCGTGCTGCGCAGGGCTGCCGCTCCTCGGAAGTGGGCAGTCTGCTAGTGTGGCTGCTGCTCCTCGGACCAGGGTGGGCTGCTGCTGCTCCTTGAATGGGGCCAGGCCACTCGCAGAAATACTGCTCCTCAGATTTGGCAGGCTGCTCGTGAGGCTGCTGCTGCTTGGAGGAGGGAAAGATGCTTGTGCAGCTGCTGCTCCTCGGACTAGTGCAGGGTGTGCGCAGCTGCTGCTCCTCGGATGGGGGTAGGCTGCACAGGGCTGCCACTCCTCAGACGTAGGAAGACTGCTCGCGCGGCTGCTGCTCCTCGGACAGGTCAGACTGCTCACGTTGTTGCTCCTCCTCGGATGGGGAAGCAGGCTGCTCACACAGCTGCTGCTCCTTGGACAGGGGCAGGCCACATGAGGCTGCTGCTCTTAGGCTCGAGGCAGGCTGCTCATGGGGCTGATGCTCCCTGGACAAGAGCGTGCCTCTCACGTGTCTGCTTGGGAGGATCCAGGAATGACATTCAAGCCCTACTTCACATTTGTGTCCTCTTTATTTTGTTTTATGTGGTGCATCATGTTAATTGATTTGCAAATATTGAACCAACCATGTATCCCAGGAACAAATGCCACTTGACCGTGGTATCTGATCTTTTAATGTATTAGTGAATTCAGTTTCCTGATATGTATTTTTATCATGGATACCAGCTTATAATTTATTTTTTTGTGGTGTCTGATTTTGGTATCCAGGTTATGCTGGCCTTGTAGAATGAGTTTGGGAGCCTTTCCTCCTCTGCGATTTTACAAAAACTCTCAGAAGAATGGGTATTTATTCCTCATAAAAATTTGTGAAGTGATCTGGTATAGAACTTTCATTTATTGAAAATTTTTTGATTACCATTTTTATTTTCTTATACTGATCAGTTCATTCAAATTTTACATTTCTTCCTGATTGAGTCTTGAAAGATTGTATGTTTCTAGGAATGTATCTGTTTCTTCCAGGCTGTCCCATTTGTTGACATACAATTGTAATATTTTCGTGTGATCCTTTGTATTTCTCTGGTGCCAATTGTCACCTCTCCACTTTCATTACTGATTTTATGCATTTGGCCCCCACCCTCTCTCTTTTCTTAATGAGTCTGGCCAGCATTTTATCTATTTTGCTTATCTTTTCAGAGAATCAGTTTTGGTTTCATTAATTTTTTCTAATTTTTTAGACTATTTTATTTATTTTTGCTCTGATCTTTATTATTTCCTTCCTTCTACTCATTTTAGGCTTTGTGTTCTTCTTTTCCTAGTCTGTTTGTTTGTTTGTTAATCCTCACCTGAGAATAATTTTCCATTAATCTTTTAGAGAGAGTGCAAGACAGATGGAAAGACAGAGAGAAACATCAATGTGAGAGAAACACATCAATTGGTTGCCTCCTGCATGCACCCCATCAGGGCCCAGGTCAGGGAGGAGCCTGCAACCAGGGTACATGCCCTTGACCAGAATCAAAACCAGCTAACACTCTATTCACTGAGCCCAACCGGCTAGAGCTGTAGTTTTTTAATTTGTAGGGTTAGAGTATTTCTTCTGAGATTTTTTGTTTTGTTTCTTGAGGTAGTCCTTTATTGCTGAGAACTCCCCTCTTACAACTACTTTATAACATAGATTTTGGTTTTATGTGTTTTCATTTTCATTTGTCTCAAGGTATCTTTTTATTTCTTGCTCACCTATTCATTGTTTAATAGCATGTTACTTAGCCTCCACGTGTTAGTGTGTTTTTCAGGTTTCTTTTTGTAATTAATTCTGGTTTCATATCATTATGGTCAGAAAAGATCCTTGATATGATTTCAATATTCTTAAATGTATTGAAATTTGTTTCATGGACAAACATGAGGTCTATCCTGGAAATTTTTCCATGTGCTCTTAAAAAGAATGTATATTGTGCTGCTTTGGGGTGAAATGTCCTAAAAATATTAATCAAGTCTATCTATTCTATTGTGTCATATAAGGGCACTGTTTTTGTGTTGATTATCTGTCTGGATGATCTATTTATTGATGTCAGAGGAGTGTCAAAGTCTCCTACTATTATTGTCTTACTGTCAATCTCTCCCTTTATGTCCATCAATATTTGCTTTACATATTTAGGTGTTCCTATGTTCGGTGTGCAGATGTTTACAAGACTTATATACTGTTGTTGGATTGATTTCTTTATCATTATGAAATGTCCTTGTTTCTTGTTAACACATTTATTTTAAAGTCTATTTTGTTATATGTAGGTATTGCTTCCCTAGCTTTTTTTTTTCATTTCCATTTGCATGACATAACTTTTTCCACACCTTTACTTTCAGTTTGTGTGTCTCTCTCAATCTGAAGTGTGTCTCTTATAAGAAGCATATGTATAGGTCCTCTATTTTTATCCTTTCAAGTCACCCTTTGTCTTTTGATTGAAGCATTTAGTCTGTTTACATATAAAATAATTATTGATAGGTATGTTATCATCATTTTATCAATTGTTTTATGATTTTTTTTGTAGTTTTTCTATGTTCTTTCCTTATTCTCTTGCTCTCTCCTCTTGTATGTCAGTGACTTTTTATAATGATATGTTTAGATTACTTTTGTTATTTCTTATATATCTCTTATGGATTTTTGATTTGTGTTTACCATGTGCTCTGTGAATATATTTATAGCAGTCTATTTTTAATTGATGGTTACTTAAGTTCAAACATATTCTAAAATCACTACAATTTTTACTCACCCCTCTACTTTTAAGTTTCTGTCATTATTTTTGCTTTTTTGTGTATGTAATTCTTTAATTTATTGTTGTAGTTACACATGATCTCCCTATTTTTTCTTTAAACCTTTGTACTACTAGCTTTAGAGTTGCTTGATATACTGCTTTTATTGTTTTCCCTTGTCAGTGAGCATTTTTCCCCATATTTTCTTATTAGCTTTTTAAAAATTTTTATCTTTTCTTCCCAAAGAAGACCCTTTAAAATTTCTTGTAATACTGGTTTGGTGGTGATAAATTCTTTTAGCGTTTTTAGTCTGGGAAACTATTTCCCCTTTCATTTTAAATTATGCCCTTGCTGGCTAGAGTAGTCTTGGTTGTAGATCATTGCTTCTCATCACTTTGAATATTTTGAGCCAATCCCTTCTGGCCTGAAATGGTTCTGTTGAGAAATAAGCTGACAGCCTTATGGGAGCTCCCTGGTAGGTAACTAATTGTCTTCCTCTTACAACTTATAAGGCTCTATATTTCTCTTTAACCTTTGACATTATGATTATGTGTGTCTTGGTTCTGGGGCCTCTTGGGAGTGACTCTGATGCAGGTCAATGTTAGGCACTGCTTGTGAATAGGCCTGTGCTACCTGTTTGAAGATATAAAGGGACCCACAACTTGTGGCTGCCTCTGCTAAGCCTGGGTGCATGTGGGAGAGGCCAAGCTGTGTACTGAAGCTGGCTCCCACCAGCACTGGACCTAGGGTCAGGTCAACAAAAGGCCCAAGGCACCCCGATATCCTTCTTCATCTACGAGTGGCCTGTTAGGCTCAGTCACTGAAAGAGCCTCTGGCTATATACAAGTTGAGTTAGGTAGGTTCTCAGTGAGTACTAGGTAGGGGTGAGTGATATTCAACATGTTGAAATAGATTTAAACTCAGTGCCTATGCTGGGTGTGGTGCCACTCAACAAGTTTCAGGGTACACCAAGATCTGAGATACCTGCCAGGGGTCAGTGGACCTTTGTGATGGGACAGGGTCTCGGGAAGTCCTCAGGGTGAGGCCAGTAGAGATCATCAGGCTAAAACAGACCAAGATGTGGCCATGTGGAGGGAGGGCTCTGCACAAAAGCAGTGGGGCCAGTTGGATGTGCAAGGGGTAAATTGCCCTCATTCCAAAGCTACACAGCTCAGATTGTCCACATTCATCTCCACCATCCAGGGTCTGCCCAGACCTCTTCAAGAGCCTTCCAAGAAAGTCTGCACGACAGGCTCAGGCTGCCCAGGTTGAGACACCTTACTTCTCATGGAGTACCTATATCCCTCCAGATTCTCAAACACCACACTTGGGTGGGGTCCAGCCCTTTTTGTGTCTCTACCCTTCCTACTAGTCTCAATGTGGCTTCTTCTATACTATATCTTAGTTATAAGTCATCTGTTGAGATAATCTTCAGTTGGTTATTCAGGTTGATTATTTTATTAATTTAGTGGTAATTCTGGTTTGAAACTGGGAAGAGATGAGTGTAACTTCTAGGTACTCTGCTACTATCTTGGATCTTTTTCTTTCTGCTTTATTCTTTGCAAATTGGATTATTTCAAAAGTCCTGCCTTCTAACTCACTTATTCTGCCTCCTATTTTCTCTACTCTGAAACAAAGATTCTCTATTGCTTTACTATTTAATTCATTAAATTTAAATTACACAATTTCAGAATGATTTCTATTTCTTTGGTAAATATCTCATTTTGTTCACATATTTTCCCATGATTTTGTTAAATTTTCTTTTTTAGTTGTCTTGTTGCTTCTTAAGTTTTTTTTAAATGTTATTTTGATTTCTTGTCAGCTAAGTCACAAAGTTCCATCACTTTAAGCTAGGTTATTAGAAAATTATTGTTTTTTTTGTGATGATGTGTTTCCTTAATTTGAATTCCTGCTTTTCATTTGAAGTAGCAACCACATTCTTAAATCTTTACTTGTGCCTTCAGATGGGCTATCCTAGTCCCCACTGTATCTGGTTTTTTTTCTGCTTTTCTATAGGTACACCTACTCCACTCTGCTTGCTCTCACTGTGGCAGAATTCTTAAGCTTTTAAGTCATCTCTAGTTCTTACAACACACCAGGCTGGCTACTGGAAATTTCTCTTTTGTTTTCCAGAAGGTGGTGCTATAGCCCGTGTGTGGTTTCTCCCTTGCACACAGATCCTGGTGTGCTTTTCTGATTCCACTACATTTTCCAGATTAGCTCTCACACAAGAGCACAAGAGTGCACACAAGGGGGGTGGCCACAGTAAAGGGGAGGATTGAGCTTAGCACTTGGGGCATTATTTTGACCAAAAGACCAAAAAAGGGAGATCCTCAGGTGAGGTTCTCTCAGAGGGACATGGAAGGACTTTCTGCTGAAGTTTGAGCAAAATAAGCAGGACTCTTATCCCTTTAATGCCCTTTGATATTCTTCTCTGCTTCTTTCCCATCTTTTCCTTCCCCCGGGTCATGAAGGTCCTGCCACAGTACTCCGAGTGCTGCTGGAAAGCAATGTGTATCTCAAGTCATGTCCCATACAACTTGAGTAGCCAGGCACTCACAAACCACTCTCTGTTTCCACACTGGAGAAATTGATACCATTGGATAGTTCAGCCCATGCAATGTCCCCAAATTCATGCTGCAATCTACCCTTCAGAAGACTGGACTTCCGCAAATTCTCTCTCATCTTTGGGCATCTGCCCAGGTGAGCATTAAAAAGGTATTTTTCCAACCATGCTAAGATGGTTTGGGCAGAATTGCTGGCTTTGCTGGTTCCATAGCCCATGCTGAAGTCTTCTGCCTATTACTAGATGAACAGGTGGGCGAGACTGCTTTGACATCCCTTGGCATGATCTCCAAATTCCCACAGAGGGGCACATTTGTTTGTTAATATGTATCTAATTTATTGTTATAACATGAGAGACAAAAAGAGAAACATCTTATGCACCATCATGCTGATGTCAAGAACTGTATTTTAAAGGACAGGAGAGTAAATAAATGTTATAAAATGGCACAAGAGTGACAAAAAGAATTAGGGAACCATTCAACACAGGTTTGATAGAAACTAATTGTGGAATAATAATTGGTTTCCCCTTAATATTCTCCATTCAATTGATTCTGTTTAAATAGGAAGTGCCAAAAGCCAGGCTATTAAGTTGCATCTTATCCTGACAACTACAAAAGCACTTTATGTTGAGAACATCCAAAAGATGTCTTGTGTGTGCACGTGTGGAGGCATACACACACAGCAAATTTTTTAAAACACTAATATATTTTATAAAACAATGAAAGGAAAGGATGAGAAGCCTTAAAGACTTGCATATTTTGTTCTTGTTATTAATCATCACCTGAGGATATTATTTCTATTGCTTTTCTGAGAGTGTGAAAGGGAGGTAAGGAGGCAAAGGGAGGAAAGAAGGGAGAGACAGAGAAAGAGAGAATGAGAGAAACATCACTGTGAGATAGACACATCCACCGGTTGCCTACCACCACCACCACCACCACCACCCCACACCCCCGCCCAACTAGGAGCTGGGATCAAATCCACAACCCTGGTACAGTCCTTGTTCAGGTATCAAACCTATGACCCTTTGATGTGCAGGCTAATTCTCTAACAATTAAACACACCTGCCAGGGCAGAGACTTGCATCTTTAGTACTCTTATCCTTATTTTGAGATGGCTTACACTTCCTAAGTTCATGACAGAGGCTAACTGAGTGTCTTTTCTTTCCACAGTGATGGACACAGCAGACTCCACCTCTACTGAGCCCTTTGTCAGAGGCAAAAGTGGGCAAGATCTCCAAGAGATGCTGAGAGAAGTAGGACTGGCAGTTGAGTACTGGTTACCAAAGCTGCAGGAACACCTGGGTGTGACCTGTGCAGAGGCCTTACAACACATTGATGAAGAAGACCTGCAGAAGCTGAAATCCCAGGCTCGACATCCCTGGGAGAAAAGGGCCCTGGAGAAGCTACTTAACTCCAATAGGCTTTCAAAGTTACAGGAGTCTCAGGTGAAAGTGATAAAGAAAGAACAGAAGGCAGAACAGGCACTGCAGGAGCTGAGAGACTTGCTATCAGAAGGGAGGCAACGACAAGAAGAGGAAGTAAGGAAAAAAGAGGCAGAGCTGAGGCAGGCAATGGAGATTCCCAAAGAGTACTGGCCACTGCCTGAAAAATCCTTAAGAGAAGTGATGGAAAACATGCAGGGACAACTCAACTTCATGGAGGGCACACTGTCTCACAGGCAAAACCTCCCAGATAGAGATCTCGTGAGATGGGCATCTGGAGGGCTGGCCCTGCAGGGAATTTACAAAACCAGCTACCAAAAAGACCTTGTACAGAAGAGAGAAGAGCTACTCAGTGTCCCCAAGGAGTTATTGTTCTTTGGCCCTCAGCACGGCACACGGATGGAAACCAGGGAATTTACATCTTCTC
>NW_005359033.1:2893-6322 GCF_000412655.1 Myotis brandtii | reverse complement strand
TGGAGTCATAACGAAACTGGAAACTGGGAATCTTAGTTAAGGGTTTACAAATACAGAATAATAGCCTCACGAGGAAATACTGGCCTTAGTCATAGCATCAGAGACTCTCTACACCACAAATTATCTGTGCTCTTCCCCTGGTCCCATTCTAACTACAGCTATCTTTTTTCTTCTTTTCTTTTCTTTTTTTTCCCTCCCATCTTATTTCTGAGTTCCTACTTCAATCATCTGAATTTCCTCTAAAGCTACAGGGAAATTGCAGGCCCTTCTCTTACCACCAGATGGTGGTAAAGAACTTTATCAGAATCGTTCTGGTAGATTTCTCAACTTCTGCAGTGTTAACATTTGAAGATAGATAATTCTTTCTTCTTCTTCTTCTTTTTTAGAATATTTTAAACCTTTTATTATGAAAAAATTTAAACATATTCAAAAGTGGAGAGAATAGGATAAATTAGTATAAAGATAGAAAGAATAAACTTCATATATACATCCCATAGTCTAACTGTTATTTGTCATTGCATAGCTGGTTTGTACATAATTCTTTCTTGTGGGGAACTGTCCTGCATAAAAAAGGATGTTTAGCAGCATCCCTGGGATTCACCTATTATATGTTAGCAGCAGTGATAACAACCAAATATTTATCCAGACTTTGCCAAGTGTCCCTAGGAAATTTGGGTTGTCCCAGTTGCAAATCACTAAGCAATGCGACCCTGAAGAATTCTGAATAGTAGAAAGACAATCAGATTTTGAAGAAATCTCTGTTGTTTTTAAAAAATAATATTTATTCATTAAAAATGTTTCAAACATGTGGACAAACATACAAAAGGAAATTAAACACACAAAATCCTACCCATCAAATTAACTTCTATAATCAATTTAATGACCATCTTTCATGCATATAAACACATAGTTAAATATGTACAATTCTGTATGTATGGTACTGTATAGTATACGTAATTTCCTATAATCTTTTCCACTCAAAATCTCCTGTGGACATCTTTTGATATCAACCATATTGGTCGAATTTAATACTTAACTTAATTCTTGCATATCATCCCTTTGTATGTAATTAATCAGATCTCTACTTGTTGGCAACCAGGTTCTAAATTTTCACTATTATACATAGCATTACAATTAACATCTTTGTACATCCATCTTCATAGGCCGAGACTTACAGTTTTACACTCAATATTTATATGTATCTAGAATTTTTTCCAGGACCCAAAGCTTTACAAAGTGAATTAGACATTGATCTTATTCCACAGAAATACACAGACTGGTAGGGGAAAATGAAAACAGGACAAAATAAAATATGGTAATTGGATGGAAATGCAAAAAAAAAATGTTTGGGAAAGATAAGAGAATATAACCAATTGGAGATCTGGCATAGTTTCACAGACATTGGGCCTATAAAGAGATGGTATAAAAATTAGTCTCAGCCCTAGCTGGTTTGGCTCAGTGGATAGAACTTCGGCTTATGGACTGAAGGGTCATAGGTTCGATCCTAGTCAAGGGGACATGCCTGGGTTGCAGGCTCAATCCCCAGTGGGGGACGTGCAGGAGGTAGCCTATCAGTGATTCTCTCTCATCATTGGTGCTTCTATCTCCCTCTCCCTTCCTCTCTGAAATAATAAAGTTTTTTTAAAGTATCTCAAAGCACAAACAAGAGTGGCCATTCAAATGAGTCTAGTTGCTTTAATACCTATTGACATTCTTCATTCATAAGCACGACTACCTTCTCCATTAATTCTCTCCATCATCTTCTAGTTTATTTTCACCCAATGACTCATTAACAAAGAAAATCTCCATATCTACTTTCCTTGTAAATCCTAATTTTCATTGAACTTCCTTCCTCCCTTCCTTCATTTTTATTAGTATTTCCTCACCCCCTGGCTGTTTGGACCATCAAAGAAGCTTATCCCGTCACTACTCTTACTCACATTCCTTTCTCCTCTTCATTATATGACCTATAGCCACAAAAGTAATCCTTTAATAATCACTTTTTAAATACTGTCCCTTAACTGTTTATGTATTAAAGTTGGATTTTCTACAAGACTTAAGCTACTTAAAGATAGAGTCCTGAAACAATTCTAAATTCCACTGTCTAGGAAAAATAGTCCACCTGAGATGCTCAATAGGGTCACGACTGGAAAGCATGGAGATACCAATACTTAGATGAGCATCTCTAATCTGTTTCACATTATATCATTTTTAAGACAACAATCAGTATTACTTATTTGAAATGCCTAATTACAGCTGGCTCATGCTGTACAATTTCACTTTGGTTATTAACAAGCATATATCACCCAACACAGCAGATCATGTTGATCTCAGGAGCTTCCGAAGACTTGTTCCAAAGCTCTAGGTCAGTCATCTCACTTCCCACAACAGGAAAACCATACATCAACAAGATGTTGAGGAGTGGGTCAGAGTCCTGATTTCACCACTTCCTAGATGTATGACCTTGAATATAAATGTCTATGTACTCAGCTTCATACATGATTTTGACCATATTTCTCAAAGCATGGCACAAGTACCATCTGCATCCGAGTGAGTACTTATTTAAAAATGTACATTTTTGGGCTTAGATACCAGACCTGCTGAATTAGGATCTCTGAGCAGGAGATCAAGAATCTGTATTTTTTACCAAGAATCACTTGGGGTACACTGGAAATTAAGAGCCACTATGGCAAAGGAGCAACATGTGTTGCAAAAAGCAATAATGCAAGTCAGAAACCTATTTGTTAATGGCATCTCTGTCACCAAATCTGCCTTGTACAATCAGGGAAAAAAAGGGTCTTTAGATTTTACTCTCCTAAACTGTAAAATAATGTGACTAAACTGGATAACAACATTAACTGCTGAGGCTGTAAAACCTCAGATTCCCTATCCTGTCTAAAGAGAGCTGGCAACCTCATTCCCCACAGTACTGAAAGTCTGCAAGGTTCTAAATGAGTGAGGTCATCAACATTCCTGTGGTGCCATCTATTATGTTAAGTATCGACACCACTAACTTGACTTTTCTTTGCCAAATCTGAACTGTCAAATACTTCCAGTTAATCCAGAGGCCTCTCCTGACAGCTCACAATTCAGGTGCAGCAGCACTGCCATCTTGGTAGTCCGAAAACTATTTGATATTTTACTGCATTTTGTCATTATCTTATGAAAATTTGTGGAGAACAAAAAACAAAAGTATGTGCACTGGTAATAAGCACGGGTCTCAGACCTACTCCAGTTGAGACCCACGTGAAATATTAGGTGTTCAGGAGCACAGAGTCTCCAGCAGCCGCCTCACACTCCCTGGGAGAAGCCGGAAGCGGAGGACTCGATTGTGAAGAAAGAGAACAGTGTTCATCTTCAGGCATGAGATGCAGAAGACTGCATCAAAAAAAAAAAAAAAAAAAAAATTATTAAATATTTTATACTTTT
>NW_005359033.1:0-2244 GCF_000412655.1 Myotis brandtii | reverse complement strand
TCACAACATGAGGAACTGTATTTAAAGGGCCAGAAGGTTGAGAACCACTGCCATAGATGGTTATGCTGATTTCTACCCAAACTCCATGCCCCTCTACAGCCCTTGACCACCTCTACTTTAGTTGCATATAGATCAGGGATTTATTTTCCTAAATTCAAATGCTTAAAGGTTTCTTCTTTTGTTGTTGTTAATCCTCACTCAAGGATCTTCTTTCCAATGCTTGTCAGAGAGAGTGGATGGGAGGGAAGGCAGGAAGGAACAATGAAGAGAGAGAGAGAGAGAGAGAGAGAGAGATATGTGAGAAGAAGACATCAGTTGGTTGCCACCCACACACTCCAGGATCAAACCTGAAACCCGGGTACATGCCCTTGACCAGGAATCAAACCCATGACCCTTTAGTGCTCTGGCTGATGCTATAAGCACTGACTACACTGGCCAGGGAATACAAGGTTTCTGGTTTCCATTTGGACTTTGTTTGATTTATTGTTATCTTCAATATTGTAGTGATTTTAATTATGGAAAATTCATTTTAATGGAGCCTAATATGATCACTATCCCATCTGTCCACTCCTTTCAAAAATATTGGATCCATAGATGTTTTAAGACCCTGATCTTACAGAAAAATATATAAAGAAAGAACCAGTCCCTCCACTTCTACACCTCCATGATTCTAGGAATAGAACCAAAACTTGGCTTGAGCTCAAATTAACAATGGCTTCCTACCATCACTCTAAATCCCTGTCTGAACACCTGCTGAGCTCCCTGTACCTGCTCCCAGGAAAATGCTTCATGGAGGCTTCAGCAGAATAAGATGCAGTCATTCAGGGTAAATGAAAATGTTAATTTCATTACTAATGCAATTCTGACACCAAACGTGGGTTTTCCTCACCAGCCAATTCTAAGATTCTCTGCAGACACCACCTGGGTGTCCTGCAATTCAATTCAAACACTAACTACCTGGAGTTAGCGCAGATTTTATAGGTTAAGGGCTCAGTCCCCCACTTCAGACTCCAACTGCAGATCCCAGTTGTCACCTGCACTTCTAAACATCCAGCTATAAATTGGGGATTCCCACCATCCCCACCTTGAGTGTGATATTGTGCTAGCATAGCAGAAAAGTGCTTTACTTACTATTACTGGTTATAAACAGGATATGACTCAGGAATAGCCAGTGGAAGAGCTGCACAAGGCAAGGTGTGTAGGAAGGGCTAGAGCGCTTCCCTGCCCTCTCTGAGCATGCTGAACCTCCCAGGACCTCAATGTGCTCATCAATCCAGAAACCCTCTGAAACCTGCTGTTTATGGTTTTTCATGGACTCGTGATGGATTATATAACTGGTCACTGAGGATTATGGCAATGTCCAACCTCTCCCAAGAGGGTAGGGGTAGGGAGTGCTGACAGCTCCAATCCTCTAATCACCAGGTTAGTTCCTCCAGTAACCAGCCATCACCCTCCAAGAGTCATCTCATTAGCATGAAAGCAGGTGTGGCTGAAATGGCATTCTTATTAATAATAAAAAATGCTCCATTACTCCTATTGCTAAAGAAATTCGAAGGGTTTTAGAAGTTCTGTGCCAGGAACCAGGATGTAAGAACAAATAGGCATTGTTTATTTTATCACATCACACAGGGTTCTCTGCAGTACTGTGAACAGGTCCAACTCCCTTCCCCCAGCAGAAGCGATGAAATTCTATGTGCAGCATTTTCCTACAGACTGGGGTCTTTCTTCTTCAGATGCCTCCTAGCACATTGCTTGGCACCACTTTCCTCACCTCTGCCAGAACTACAGTCACAACCAGCACCTCTGCAGAGGCTCAACCTAAACTTTCGTCAGGGCTACTCCAGATGTGAACTCACCTAGAATAGTCAGATCCATGTGACTTCCTTTCCTGGGGCTCGACTGGACACTCAGAACCATGGGACACCAAGTGTGGGGAGGAAGGTGTCGTCTACCATGATGCCAGTCCATGGTGGTGAATCGTTTGTAAAGAATTTAAAAGCACTAATACAACTAACTAAAAATCAATCTGATTCTTATTAACTTGTACAACAATACTGTCAGAATTAGTGATATAATAACCACACACACAAATCTTCTGATGGTCTAAGTTCTAAACTATTGCTATGGTTAGTGTTGAGTAACCTACATATGCAGGATTCAATTGATCACTTTTTAAAACTCATTCGCTAAACATATTTTATTCTATCTGGAAGTTAATGTGCAGAATTATCAGTTACACAGTCA
>NW_005359032.1:0-917 GCF_000412655.1 Myotis brandtii | reverse complement strand
ACAAAAATCCCATTTTGGTTATTAATATTGAAAATACTTGGAGTGAGTGAAACCATTCATTATTTTGACAGCATTTATTCTCCCAGTGGCTTATATATGATTGCCATAACATATGTTTCACTACTTAAAAAAAAAGTAAAACAAAGGAAGGATGAATGAAGAAAAATTGCAATTTTTTGGCGACTTGATGAAAAGCACACCTGTACTATCTCCATTTGTCACTTTTACTTTAGCCTCTTGCTCATCTCTTAATTTGTGTGCCAATGAGGTTTGAAAAGAGCTGTGAGTGCTTCTGCTTCAAAACAGAACTTACATTTTAGCAAGTAACATTTTGACATTCACACGCCAAAAATTCAGGGAGACAAAATGTTCAATTCAGGTATCAGTTCAAATCAAAGATAGCCTATCCATCAGAAAAAAATGTTAGTAATTGCAACGTTCTGCTTTAGGAGTGAAGTTTTGTTTAAATTTGTTAAGGATGCTTTGTTTGTATCCTTTTAAATATTAACACTACTAGTAAGTGTATTTTATATGACTTAGTTTACCTAAGAAAATCCACCTATGGGTTATTAGTCATAGGAAAGGCAAGTTGAGGAAATAGGGAAGGCATGTGAATGTAATAACCCACAAGCTGTAGTTCATATTAATACCTTGAGCTCCTCCAAATTATGTTTGACAAGGGAACTTACCATTTTTGTAAGTTGTATGTAGAAACAGATCTCAGTTGGAAATGACTCCTCTTTTATATGAGACCTATTTTATACTTTAGCATTTACAGAGTGAGGAGCTATGGAAAAACTTTGGAATGAAGGAATACATTTGTATCAGTTTCATAGGAGTTTTGTTGCTTTATAGCCTGTGATTACTAAACAGAAAACACACACACAAAAAACTGAAGGTACTGATCGATTTTGGTG
>NW_005359031.1:0-841 GCF_000412655.1 Myotis brandtii | reverse complement strand
TGGCCAGGCTCACATAGCTGGTGATTGGCAGAGCTGCAATTCAATCCCGGAGGAAGAATTGTTTCCGTGTGTGTGTGTGTGTGTGTGTGTGTGTGTGTGTGTGTGTGTAGGGGTGGATACAGGAAGGAGAATGTTTAGGAAAGCGCTGGAGGACCAGAGTGTGGAGCGTCCCAGCCATTGGGAAAACCAATGTGGGCTGAACTTGGACATTGGGTATGAGCTGGATGTGCTGAGTTGGAGGCTGGGCCTGCCAGGCCACAGGAGTGGGGAAGTAAGCTGCCAGAACTACCAATCTGTGGAGGGTACAGAATTGACCATGGCTGATAAGGCCAGAGAAGCAGATTGGGCCAAATGGCAAACCCTAAAGGTGAAGCTAAAGAGTGTGGCCTTCGTGGAAGGTCAACAGGAAATCCTTGATGGAATGTTAATATTGGGGAGATATGTTCAGAACTGCATTTCAGAATTTAAGTCTAACAAGTCTCTGATTGGATTGCAACCGAGAAAGACGGCTACAGCTTGGAATACAAGTATAATTTTAAAAATTCAGAAAATAGTGTTTGGGGATAACAGTTATATGCAAAAGACAAGCTGGTTCCAGCAGAGTATTTTATTATTTAAGGAGGAAAAAATCCCCAATACCCTACCTGTTGGCATCCATAAACCAGAAAATCCCCAAGACCCCATAGGATTGGCCAGACAAAATAAGAAACCTTATTGTTCGCATACAAACTCCCGAATGTCATGGGCTACATCTTTCTCATGGCTTTCTGTCCCTTCTATTTTTTTCTTTTTTTTAAATTTATTTTTATTGTCGAAAGTATTACAGATGTCCCTTTTTCCC
>NW_005359030.1:0-506 GCF_000412655.1 Myotis brandtii | reverse complement strand
GTCAAGCCAGTAGCGTGACTAAGTGCAGGTGAAGCCTCCAGCCTAACTATAGGTGCATGACAGACAATGCACGGAAACCGGAGGGAGCCCAGGTGAGATCTGAAAATCTATGACCTCATTGTGTGGACGAAAGGGGCCACATGCTAACCTGACAAGCTCAGGGGAGGCCTGCATGGCGGTCTTGCAAACTCAGAGACCTAAACTAACCACAAAAGATGGTCTTAAAATTAAATATTTAACTACAAGCAGGTTATAGTGGGTAGCCATGTCCTATGCCAGTATTTTCCCTGACAAAGATGAACTTCGATCTTTACTGAGCCCATTTGTCTTTTTGCCTCTAAGATAACATATCTGCGAGATGTCTGGGTAACTTGTAACTTCCCTTTTTTCCGGACCCCTCAGGGCACAACAAATGGCACCAGGAAATTCCCTCATTGTTATTATTATCAACTATTAATTACATTAAACCATCCTCTATCCATCTATGTAAAAGAAGCATATGTCCA
>NW_005359029.1:0-1115 GCF_000412655.1 Myotis brandtii | reverse complement strand
TACAACATATTGAATAACTGTTGAATTACAATCTTCAGATAAAAATTATAGTGCCAGAACTGGCTGGCGTGGCTCAGTAGGTTGGGCATTGTTCCATGCACCAACAGGTTGCTGGTTCAATTCACAGTAGGGCACATGCCGGGGTTGTGAGTTCCATCCCCGCTTGGGGGTGACTGATGTTTCGCTCTCACATCAATGTTTCTCTCTCTCCCTTCCCCCTTCTGTCTAAAAATCAATAAAATTTTTAAAAAAATTTTAATGTCAGAGTTGAGTGCAAAAAGACACAATATTTATTGGTTTGTGAATGTTTGTCCTAGAAAGATACAAAGTATCTTACTATGTTTTTGTGAAAACCTAAGCAAAACATGACACACTCACAAAACAAATGTGTAGTGCTGGATGCATCCCTGTGTGTACCAGAATATGAATGATTAGGTAATATAATCAAACATAGAAAAGTTACTACTCTGATTACATTGAGAAGATTAAGAAGCTACAAGTTGAACATATAAAATACCCTAACTCTGGTATTATATCTACACTAGAGGCCCGGTGCATGGTTTCGCACACTGGTGGGGTCCCTCGGCTGTGGGGATTGGGCTGAAACCAGCTCTCTGACATCCCTCGAGGAGTCCCGGATTGCGAGAGGGTGCAGGCCAGGCCAAGGGACCCCACTGGTACATGAATCAGTGCACCAGGTCTCTAGTATGCATATAAGATCTTTGGTTAATCTCTTCCCGCCCTCCCCTCTTCCCACTTCCCTCTGAGATTCATCAGTCTGTTCCATGTTTCCAGGCCTGTGGTTTCTGCTCCTGCATTGAGCATCTGCCCTCTGGTGGTGAGTGTGCATCATAGCTACCAGCCAGCCAGTCAGCCAGTTGCTTAGCCTTTTATTTATATAGATATTTCATGACCTGGTTCCAGTCTCATAAAATCTTGTCTTTAAATATTTCTGTAAGTTACACCAATGGGAGTCCATTTGTATTTTCTGTTACATGGACAAATTTTAGGATTAGTAATTCAATAGAAAGTTAATAAAATTATATTCATAGTACTAATTGCTATGAAAGTAAAATTCCTATCACAACCAACTGGTGTATGCTTACTCCTGCTAC
>NW_005359028.1:0-715 GCF_000412655.1 Myotis brandtii | reverse complement strand
TCTGTCAGAATGGGGCAAGGGTGTCTCCTACCAAATGGAGGGCTGCCCTGAAGAAGGAATTATCTGACTCAAAGCACAATAGGGAGCAAAAGGATCTGTGGGCAATAGGAGGGACTCAACCGGGGATTCATGCTGAAGCCAATGTGCAAATCTTTGGGTAGGTGAGACTTCTTGGGTCCTACAGGGGAAATAGGAGGAGTGGGCCAGGCCGTGCTGTCCCACTGGCCTCGGTTCAGATTCTGTGTCTGTCTCTTAATTGTATGACTAGCCTGGATAGTGTTGCTCAGTGGTTAAATGTCAACCCATGAGCCAGGAGGTCAGGGCACATGTGGGCTTAATACCCAGTAGGGGGTATGCAGAAGGCAGCTGATCGATGATTCTCTCTCATCATTAATGTTTCTATCTCTCTCCCTCTCCCTTCTGCTCTGAAATCAATCAAAACATTTTTTTTAAAGAATTGTATGACCAGGTTTGGTCAAGATGGTGACATAGGTAAACACAGTACTTGCCACTGCCAACAACCACATCAAATTACAACTGAAATACAAAACAAACATCATGGAGAGCCACCTTAAATCTAGCTGAATGGAAATCCTACAACTAGGGAATTAAAGAAGAAGCACATTGAGACTGATAGAAAGGGCAGAGATGTGGGGCATAATCATGGAACCAGCTGGTCCCACACCCACATGTGGCCCTTTAAAATTGGGAGGGA
>NW_005359027.1:0-826 GCF_000412655.1 Myotis brandtii | reverse complement strand
AAAAGAAAGCAGCCTGTGTGGAGGGTTTTACATAAGTTATATCGTTGAATCTTTGAATCTCCTTGTGTTGGGTCCCCCAAACCACCCCAGGCTCCGCAATTGGCTAGAACAGTGGTTCTCAACCTTCTGACCCTTTAAATACTGTTCCTCATGTTGTGACCCAACCATAAAATTATTTTCGTTGGTACTTCATAACTGTAATGTTGCTACTTTATCCACTAGGATGGAAAAGAAAGCAGCCTGTGTGAAGGGTTTTACATAAGTTATGTCGTTGAATCCTTGAATCTCCTTGTGTTGGGGTCCCCAAACCACCCCAGGCTCCATGATTGGCTAGGACTCTCAGATTTAGAAAAGCTGATACACAGATGGTTACAGTTTATACAGGGAAAGGATGCAGATTAAAATCCACAAACAGGAAAGGCACCTGGAGCGAGTCCAGGGGAGCCTGGGTGCAGCAGGAACAGCATGTGCGAAGGCCCAGAGGTGAGAGTGAGAAGGGCTTGTGCAAAGAAAAGTTTTAATGTCCCAGCCCTAGAGCTTAGGGTGTACAGAACCCATGTTGGTGTTCAGCCAGTGTGGCTCAGTGGCTGAGCGTTGACCCAGGAACCAAGAGGTCGCTGGTTCGATTCCCATGGTGACCAGATCACCCAAGGCCTGGGGCCACACCTGGTAGCTGTGTTTCCTGTCCTAAATGTTCGTGTATAGAGAACAAAGTTATATGTGTTGGTGGATGTACCCATATGTACAAAGCCGGAATCTTCTGGTAAGTGTTCTGTATCCGTCTCTTATACCCATGGTCAGGAAACTTCGGCTCACAAGCTACATG
>NW_005359026.1:0-926 GCF_000412655.1 Myotis brandtii | reverse complement strand
CCCTACCTTCCTGCTGGTCGCCATTTTTTCTTCCTATTTCTAGAAATCTTAATTTTTTGTTGTTGTTGCAATGGTAAATGGGTTTGATTTTTTTAGTTTTTCTTTCTGTTAGTTCATTATTGGTGAATAGAAAAGCTATAGAGTTCTGGGTGTTAATTTTGAATACTGCTACATTGCCAAATTTATTTATTAAGTCTGGTAGTTCTTTGATGGAGTCTTTGGGGTTTTCTATGTACAATATCATGTCATCTATGAATAAGAACAGTTCTACTTCTTCTTTTCCAATTTGGATGCCTTTTTTTTTCATCTTGTCTGATCACAATGGCTAATATTTCCAGTACTCTGTCAAACAGGAGTGGTGAGAGTGGGCATCCGTGTCTTGTTTCTGTTCTTAGGGAAAATGGTTTTAGTTTTTGCCCATTGAGTATGATGTTGGCTGTAGGTTTGTCATATATGGCTTTTATTATGTTGAGGTATGATACCTCTATTCCCACTTTGCTGAGAGTTTTTACCAAGAAAGGGTGTTGGATATTGTCAAAAGCTTTTTCTGCATCAATAGATATGATTATATGGTTTTTAACTCTTGGTTTGTTTATGTGGTATATAATGTTTATTGATTTGCAGATATTGTACTATCTTTGCACCCCCGGAATAAATTCTGCATGGTCATGGTATATGATCTTTTTAATGTAATGCTGGATTCAACTTGCTAGAATTTTGTTAAGAATTTTGGCATCTATGTTCATGAGGATATTGGCCTGTAATTCTTTCTTTGTATTGTCTTTATCTGGTTTTGTTATTAGGGTAATGCTGACTTCATAGAAAGAGCTTGGAAATGTTCCTTACCCTTGAATTTTTTGAATAGTCTGAGGAAAATAGGTATTTTTTAAAACTTTTTTATTGCTTAAAGTATTACAAAGGGTATT
>NW_005359025.1:0-836 GCF_000412655.1 Myotis brandtii | reverse complement strand
TGACACTCAACCACTGAGCCACACTGGCCGGGCTCCATAGTGATTCTTAAACTCAGAAATTTAACAACCACTGTCTGTCAACACATGGCAACACCAACTGGCAGTGAATCATCAGCTCACCAGGCATAGGCAAACTCCAACCCTCGGGATGGTCATTGGTCCCGCTGACCACGTGTCCCCATGTGTCAGCCCCCGTACTGAGTGCTTACAGCCACTGTCCCTTCGGGCCCTCCACATGGTCCTGCCGGCAGAGGGCATGGGTATATTTCACAGGTGGGGTGGAAATGGAATAACTTGCCCGGGGAGACACAGACCTGAGCTGTGGAAAAGCCTGTGGTTAAGCAGATGCTGTCCATCGCCTTACTGACCGTGTAAAGGTCACCATCAGCATCGAGCATCCATACATAGGAACCAAGAAGTCATTGCCTCACTGTGATCTGTAGTCCGGGCGGCTGTAGACTTATGATTAAAGATGGCCCCGCAGGCAGATACACCTGAGCTGCTCAGGACTGCATCCCCAGCACCTTGCGCAGGCCTGTTCACAGGAAGGGCTTAATAAAACACTTTTCAAATAGGCAGCCAATTGAGCCTTGCACAATGCGGGGGTTAGGGTACCCGTCCCCGAACAGTCGAAGATCCATGTTTAACTGCTGAGCAAGGTTGCCGGGAATCCTTCCTTCAGGCAGACGGTGGCTTTAGGACCACTGAAGTGCTCCTCACCCCCAGGGACCATGGCCATCCCCCCTTCAGGTACGGGGATGACTAAATGTCTCCTATAAACCAGGACACTTTTTAAAACAAAATTTATTTTCTTGTTTAAAGTATTACAAATAGTA
>NW_005359024.1:0-777 GCF_000412655.1 Myotis brandtii | reverse complement strand
ATTTTCTTTCATTTCTGACACTTCTATTATAGAAAAATGGTGAATAGAGATATTAAAATATTTTGAATTTTAATTTTATAATACTGTATTATACATACTATTTTGACATGTAATTTTTTGCAATAACCTAATTACCACACAAATCTTTCTTCTAATTAATTTCCTTTCAATGTGCATGAATCTGTGCACCAGGCCACTAGTTAATAAAATAAAGGACTTGCAAATATTTGGTCTAGGTAGTAGTCAATGAAGAGAAAAGCAGCTTTCAAGGAATCCACACTGGCCTTTGGTGGTCCACCCAGCTCATCATCTCTAATCTCTACCTTCATCACATGGGGTTTCAAGTACCAAGCACAGGGACAGTGCATCATATAGGAAATTTTTAATTTTAAAAACTCAACTCTGAGAATTTTTTGACAGAATTTATAGCTCATTATCCTTCAAAGATTCAATGTTTCTCATTTTAACCAAAACAATTTTGTTTCACTGTGGTCTAACCCTTACTGTTGAAGTAATAGGAAAAATCAGACATGCTTTTCTTTGCTGTCTACTTTGGGGATTCTGAGAGATGAAATGTGACTTAAGGCCCCTGAGTAGGGTACATAGTTACAGATGAGACAACTAAAGCACAGAGAGGTTAGGATACTTTCCTAAGGTCACACAGCTTGGAAATGGCAGAGGTTGGAATTGATCCTCGGCAATCAAGTTACAGAGTTTGCACTCTTAGTTTATGTTTTTTTTTTAAGTTAATACTTTATTGATCCAATAAAAATTTTC
>NW_005359023.1:4328-5298 GCF_000412655.1 Myotis brandtii | reverse complement strand
ACCTGGGACCCTTCAGTCCACAGGTTGACACTCTATCAACTGAATAAAACTAGCTAGGACTTGGTTTTCTTTCTAGTTGAGGGCTTCATTAAATCATTTTCGTAGCTTATAGTCTTTTTGTTTGTTTATTTTATTTTCATCCTCACTTGAGGATATGTTAATGATTTTTAGAAAGAGATGAATGGGGAGTGGTGAGAGAAACATCTATCAGTTGCCTCCATCAGCACCAGGAAAAATTGAACACCAAACTTTGGTTTGGGCCCTTACCAGGAATGGAACCCACACCCCTTTGGTGAATGAGATGACGCTCCAACCAACTGAGCAACTCGGCCAGAGTTATACAGATATTGTGTATTACATTAAGGAAATTTCTTCCCCTTTTGATCTGCCAAAAGGGTTTGTTTGTTATCATGTGTGAATGTTGAATTTTATGAAATGTTTATTGAGATCGGATTTCTCTGTTATGTTTCTCTTATTGAGATAAGATTTCTCTCCAATTTGTGCAGCAAATTATGTTACTTGACCTATCTAAGGTTAATTGAGATATACATTTTTAGGGTAAATCTAACTGGCTCATATTGTATTAGCTTTTTATATATTGATGGGCTAATTGTCACAGTTGATACATTGTGTAGGGTGCTTGTGACTGTAAATGTGATAAGGTTGGCCTGTAAATTCTCTTTCTTATTCTATTGTTTGTATCAAGGTTATGCAGATCTCATAAAATGAGATTGTGTCCTTTATTTTTCACTTTAGTGCAAGTTTTGTATCTGAAAAGTAAAGCCATCTAGGTCAGTTCATTATGTGGAAAACTATTAATTGCTGATGCCATTTGTTGATCGTTCTAGTGTTACCTAAATTAGCAGTGATGTTTCTATTTTGTCTAAATTTTAAATATATTAGTGTAAGTTTTCTCTATAATATTCTTGGCTTATCTTTTAATGGTCTGCAGCATTTATAAAAAAAAAAT
>NW_005359023.1:0-986 GCF_000412655.1 Myotis brandtii | reverse complement strand
CACACACACACACACACACACACACACACACACACACACAATAGTATTTTGCTGCAAAAAATATTGATATGTGCTACAATTTGGATGAACTTCAAAATCATTATGCTGAGCAAAAGAAGCCAAACACAACAGTTCACATATTCCATGATTTCTTTCATATGAAATATACAGAACTAGAGGCCCAGTGCACAAAATTTATGCACAGGGTTGGGGGCCCTCAGTCCAGCCTGCACCCTCTCCTATCTGGGACATCCCTCTCACAATCTGGGACTGCTGGCTCCCAACTGCTCACCTGCCTGCCTGCCTGATCACCCCTACTGGCCCCCCTGCCAGCCTGTTCACCCCTAACTGCCTCTGCCTGCCATCCTGGTTGCCCTCACTGCCGCCCCTGCTGGCCTGGTTGCCCCTCACTGCTCCCCTCTGCTGGCCTGGTTGCCCCTCACTGCCGCCCCTGCTGGCCTGGTTGCCCATCACTGCCCCTCCTGCCGGCCTACTTGCCCCCACTGCTCCCCTCTGCTGGCCTGTTTGTCCCTCACTGACCCCACTGCCAGCCTGGATGCTACCAACTGAACTCCCTGCCAGCCTGGTCGCCCCACGCAGCCTGCTGTTCAATTGTTTGGTTGTCCCTCACTAACTTGACGGCCTGGTTGCCCCACCCTGCTGGCCTGGTCGTCCCACGCAGCCTGCTGCTCAGTCATTTGGTTGACCCTCACTAACCCCCCTGCTGGCCTGGTTGCCCCAAACAGCCTGCTGTTCAGTCGTTTGGTTGTCCCTCACTAACCTGCTGCCAGCATGGTCACCCCACGCAACCTGCTGCTCAGTTGTTTGGTTGTCCCTCACTAACCCCCCTGCCAGCCTGGTCGCCCCACTCAGCCTGTTCGGTCATCCGTTCGGTTGCAATGGCCCCTGTCTCTTTATATATAGAGACTAGAGGCCCGGTGCACAAAAATTTGTACACTCGGGGGGGAGAGGGGGTCCCTCAGCCC
>NW_005359022.1:0-970 GCF_000412655.1 Myotis brandtii | reverse complement strand
CCTAAGCCTCTGTGTTCTCATCTCTATAATGAGGACAATTCTTGAGGATCCACAGGGCCCCGGCTCTTCACTTGGACTATTCCTACAAGGAGGTTTGTTGATCCTCAGCTAAAGGGAAGGGAAAAAAAAGATGCCAAGAAGGTGGCAATTGTATGAACATGCACGGAACTTCAGTGGCACTTTGAAGACCTAGTACCTCATCCAGCCAGGGCACTCCTGTCCCACCTCTTGCACACATCCTAGTGGGGCTGGGACCTCCCGAGTGAGCTCCAAGCCTCCATCCCTGTGGGATTCACGGTCATGCCGCTGACATGGATGTCCGTCCTTCTCCCACCCAGTGTGCAGCTGAGCGAACTGGTAACCTGCATGAGTCCTGCAGAATGCAGGCCCTCCAGGAAGGCACCTCAGAGAAGGTGGCCATGGCCATGGTACCAGCTTTCCCCGGGGGAATCGTCCCCCACGTCTCCACGCTGGCCTTCTCCAGAGCCCAACGGTTCCTGGACAAGCTGTTAACTAGTGACTCTGCCCACTGCTAGCTGTGAGGCTTGAAAACATCACCACATTTTCCTGAGTCTCAGGATGCTCCTCTGAAAAATGGAGTGGCGGCGGGAAACCTCATAGCACTGCTGTGGGGACAAACCATGGCAGGTCTTACCTGCTTTCTGGCTCTGCAGACGGGGTAGCTGGACGTGCGGCAGTTGTTGGTGGCAATTCTTTCACTCTGTCCCACGGAAAGAACTCTGACACCCCCATCAGCGGCCTGTGGCATCGGAGGTTGGAAAAGCACATGGAAAGCAACCTGTTAAGCGGTGTGAGATTTCACCTAGCCCGTCCTGGTCCTTGGTGTAGCCACACTGGGGATTTCTGGGGAGAGCAGGGGCCCAGGCCAACTCAGATGTATGGATTGCTTCTGGTTGGAATTTCTTTTTTTATTTTTTATTATTTTTTTAAATTGTTTTATTGCTTAAAG
>NW_005359021.1:0-343 GCF_000412655.1 Myotis brandtii | reverse complement strand
CTCTGTAAAAAATCAATAAAAACCATATATATTTTTTAAAAAATCCCAGTGCTGTCACTTAAGCGTGCCTCGGTTTCCCCACCGAGTTACCGTGAGGGCGAGGGGACGGAATTCGTGTAAAGGACGAGAGTGCAGGACACCTGTGACTGAGCCGGTCTCCGCTGTTAGACACACGGGATGAGCCGGGGTCCCAACCCTGGGCTGTGAAGGTCGCTGTGTGCTTGGCTGTGAAGGTCGCTGTGTGCTTGGCTGTGAAGGTCGATGTGTCCTTGGCAAGCTCCCACCCCTCCTTCCCCCATCCATTGTAGCAGATGCAGCCCCAGGAACAGGGCAATTGCTGGCC
>NW_005359020.1:0-828 GCF_000412655.1 Myotis brandtii | reverse complement strand
GAGAGAGAGAGATGGGGGAATCCTTGGTCTAGTTACGAGTATATATAGAAATATTTATATTTATCAGATCTGTATAAATATATTTGATATTATTAGGTTTTTCCACTAAGAGATCTAGAAGAAAAAAAGCCCTAGGAATGAGTTCCCAGATTGTAGATATTGGTTTCTAAATATCACTTCTTACTAAAGTGACCAAAGCTCCTTGAGAAATGACTGATTCAAGGCTTGATCAGGGAAAATAATGAGAAACCTAGAATTTTCACATGCCAGGAAGCAAGGAAGTGCACACAAAAGCAATGATAGGTAAAGCCCAGCTGGTGTGGCTCAATGGTTGAGTATTGACCTATGAACCAGGAGATCATGGTTCAATTTTTGGTCAGGGCACATGCCTGGGTTGCGACCTTGATCCCCAGTAGGGGGTGTGCAGGAAGCAGCCAATAGATGATTCTCATCATTGATGTTTTTATTTCTCTCTCCCTCTCCCTTCTCTCTGAAATCAATAAGAACATATTTTTAAAAAATGATAGGTAAAAATGATACTGGACACTCTGTATACTAGTACATGCCATTATACATTTGTCAAAACCCTAGAATGTATAATACCAAGAGTGAACCCTTATGTAAACTATGAACTTTGTGTGGTAATCATGTGTTATTATATGTTCACTAGTTATAACAAATGATCCAGACCTGTGAGGGATTTTGATAGTCGAGGAATCTGTGTATAGGTAGAGGGAGGTGGCATATTAAGTCTCTGTACCTTCTGTAGAATTTTGATGTGAATCTAAAATTACCCTAAAAAAGTATATTGGAAAAATAAAATATTAA
>NW_005359019.1:0-588 GCF_000412655.1 Myotis brandtii | reverse complement strand
GATAAAAAGCAAAATGATAGACACACACTTCTTTTACAAGGTGTGTGCAGGACAGTTAACAACCGACAATTAACAGGATAACAATGAGGGGAATTAAGGTCCGAAGAGCAGAGTGGAGTGGTGGCTGTGCTTTGAGGGGTGGGAAGGAACTTACTCTGACATTCCAAAGGTATGTTACCATAGATCAGTGATTCTCAACCTTCCTAATGCCACGACCCTTTAATACAGTTCCTCATGTTGTGGGTGACCCCCAACCATAAAATTATTTTCGTTGCTACTTCATAACTGTAATTTTGCTACTATTATGAATCATAATGTAAATATCTGATATGCAGGATATATTTTCATTGTTACAAATTGAACATAATTAAAGCATAGTGATTAATCACAAAAACAATATGTAATTATAAATGTGTTTTCCAATGGTCTTAGGCGACCCCTGTGAAAGGGTCGTTCGACCCCCAAAGGGGTCGCGACCCACAGGTTGAGAACCGCTGCCATAGATGCAAAAAGACAATAGGCAGGCTTTATTACGGTGAAAATTGATCTTTGTCAAGGAAGATTCTAGCCTAAGACATGACTACTGTC
>NW_005359018.1:0-956 GCF_000412655.1 Myotis brandtii | reverse complement strand
GAGACCCCCCAGTAACAGAGGCGGTGGCGGAGGCTGCTGGGTTTCAGACTCTTCCTGGCAGCATCGCTAAGAAACGCAGCGGAACTTTTCGAGGGAAAGCAAGACCCCAGCTTTTCGAGGGAGAGTGAGCAAGACCCCGGCTTTTCAAGGGAAAGTGCCCGTCGCCCCGACCCGCGCTGCCATGGCGGCAGCCCCACCGGTCTCCAAGGCCGAGTACCTGAAGAGCTACTTGTCCTGGGCCGATTCTGGCGGCCCCGCGGGTTCCGAGTCCATTCTCAAGTGTCGCAAAAAGGGGCCGAAGCCTGGCGGTGCCGGCGGCAAGGGAATGCGGATTGTGGATGATGATGTGAGCTGGACATCTATCTCCACCACTAAACCCGAAAAGGAGGAAGAGGAAGATGATGGAGATTTGCCTGTGGTGGCTGAGTTTGTGGATGAGCGGCCAGAAGAGGCAAAGCAGATGGAAACCTTTCGTTCCAGTGCCAAATGGAAGCTTCTGGGAGGCCACAGTGAGGATCTACCTTCACACAGGCATTCCTGCCACGACTCCCCGGACCCTTCTCCGCCTGGGAGGGTCCGCCATGACTCCCCGGACCCTTCTCCGCCTGGGAGAGCCCATCATGACTCCCCGGATCCCTCTCTGCTCAGGAAGCGTTATCGTCCTCCAGGTGTATCTCCTAGAAGGGCCCGTCATGACACACCAGATCCATCTCCTCCTCGGAGGGCCCGTCACAGTTCCTCAGATATTTTCTGGGAGGGTCCGCCATGACTCCCCGGACCCTTCTCCGCCTGGGAGAGCCCATCATGACTCACCGGATCCCTCTCTGCTCAGGAAGCGTTATCGTCCTCCAGGTGTATCTCCTCGGAGGGCCCATCACAGTTCCTCAGATATTTCTCCTCCGAGAAAGGCCCGTAACAACTCCCCTGACACCTCTCAACCTAGAAGGACTCTTGAA
>NW_005359017.1:1122-2506 GCF_000412655.1 Myotis brandtii | reverse complement strand
ACTCCCCTACTCTTTTTAGTGGAGCACTAGCATCTGAACTGTCTAAGTTCCCAGGACAGGATTTGGGGTGTGTTCTACTCCAGTATGTAGATGACCTCTTACTGGCCAGCTCCACATGAGCTCAGTGCTGGGAGGGAACATGAGCCCTTCTGAGACTGTTAACTGAAACAGGTTACAGAGTGTCCAGGAAAAAAAAAGCACAGATTTGTCAGAAAGAAGTCAAGTGTCTAGGCTTCCAAATCACCCAAGGGAAACGAGGGCTAGGGACTGAAAGAAAGCGCCATCCCAGTCCCTTGCACCCAGTGGCAGATTTGGGAATTCCTGGGAGCACCATGGTTATGACGAATTTGGATCGCAGGGTTTTCAGACCAAGCTAAACCTCTCTATGAAGCTTTAACTGGAGAAGAGAAGGCACCCATCAACTGGGGTCCCGAACAGGAGAAAGCCTTCATCACCATAAAGGCAAAGCTCACTGAGGCCCAGCACTACGGCTACCAGATGTGACATGTGACAGGAGACTTTAATCTTTTTGTTCACGAGAACAACGGGGTAGCCCTAAGAGTTCTAACCCAGGAGTTTGGACCCTGGCAAAGACCAGTAGTCTATCTCTCCAAACAGATTGACTCAGTTGCCTCCAGATGGCCCTCGTGTCTCAGGGCCCTTGCAGCCATGGCATAACTAGTCAAGGAAGCAGATAAGCTTACCTTAGGACAAAACTGAAATGTAAAATACCTCATGCTGTTGTTCCCCTGATGCAAGTCAGGGGCAGCACTGGCTGACTCATGCTCCAATGACTCAGTATCAGAAGGAAACCAGCATGCGGATGCCACAGCCAAGCTGGCTGCTGAAGACAAGCAGCACTGGGACGGATCATGTTGACCCCCGAATTACCTGAACCTCCAAAATACTACTCCTCAGAAAGTGAAATGTGCCCAGCATGAAGGGGGTAAGAGAATAAAGGAAGGCTGGTGGATACTCCCAGATTATATATGTCCCAGAACAGTTAGCCCATTAGGTAGTCCTTCAGCAGCATGAACTTACTCATTTAGGGAAGACTGCCCTAGAAGCTTTGTTAGGCAGGTACTACCTAATTGCCTGTCTACCCTCCTTGTGTGCCTCAGTCTCTCAGTGTTGCCTCCTCTGTGCTCAGAACAATGCTAAACAGGGTCCTTTGGGACCGATAGGAGTCCAGCGCTGTGGGCAAGCTTCTTTTGAGGACTTAGAAGTAGATTTTACAGAAATAGGGCCTAGCAGAAGGAATAAATACCTGCTACTCTTTGTTTGCACCTTTTCAGGTTGGGTCGAGGCATATCCCACTCACACTGAAAAGGTGAGAGAAGTCACTAAGGCATTGCTGAAGGATATAATTCCACGGTATGAAATG
>NW_005359017.1:0-552 GCF_000412655.1 Myotis brandtii | reverse complement strand
ATCTCTCCAGGAATAGCCATGCATCCTTATAAACCTGGAGACCAGGTTTGGGTAAAGGATTGGAAAAAGGAGTCCCTCAAGCCTAACTGGAAGGGACCCTATCCAGTCATATTAATCACCCCCACAGCTCTAAGGTTGCAGGACTAAATACCACGATCCACCACTCCCGGGTGCAGGCAGACCACCAGCCGAGTGACATCCAGTTTGAGTGGTGGGTGACCTCTGACCAGTAACACCCCCTGCGGATCACCCTCAAGAAGACAGCAGACCTGGGAAAGCAACCTGCTCCAAGGAATTCAGATGACACCCTGCTGTGAATTCTCTCTAACACTAAGCTTTCTTTCTTATCTCCTCCTAATGTAACATGCTCTAGTATTTCTGGATAATCACTGGTTTTAGCTAATAATTCTTATTTTGTCTTTTGATGAGTGCCAGCAGAATCCAAGATTAGTAACAGGAGGAGAACTCATATGCTCTTGCTGGGACACAGAAGCACCAAAAATTACTGCTTTCCGCACAGCAAGGAAACAAAGGGCTTATCATAAATTGTTG
>NW_005359016.1:0-597 GCF_000412655.1 Myotis brandtii | reverse complement strand
GGTGTGGTGGGGGGGCAGAGCCTGCTCTGTGCCATCATAGCCGGTGTGGACGTGACCCTGAGAGGGGATTGCCGCATCTTCCTGCAGCCAGAGCTAAGACTCAGATAGGAAGATAAAAAAAGCTGGGGTGCACTTACACCTCCGAACAGTATGCAGCAGCAAAAAAGAAGGATCTCTTACCCTTTGAGACAGCATGGAGGGACCTGGAGAGTAGTACGCTAAGTGAAACAAGCCAGTCAGAGAAAGACAAGTGTCACGTGGTCTCTCTCATATGTGGAAGATAAAGAACAAAATAAACGGATGAGAAAAATAGATCCAGAGACATAGCAGCATAGAACAGACTGTGGAATCTCAGGGAAAGCAGGAGAGGGAGGGTGGAGAGAGATTAATGGGTGAACTTATATGCATACTAGAGGCCTGGTGCACGAAATTCGTGCACGGGTAGAGTCCCCAGGCCTGGCTGGTGATCAGGGCTGATCGGGGCCTTCCAGCTGCCGGCCAGGGCCTTCCTTCCACCACTCTCATCTGCTGGCTGGGGCCTTCTTTTGTTCTGAACGCCCCTGGTGGTCAGCGCACATCATAGCAGGCGGTCGAACT
>NW_005359015.1:0-572 GCF_000412655.1 Myotis brandtii | reverse complement strand
GGAGGGGGGTGGAAGGAGATAAGAAGTGGTAAATATTAGATTTAAGAAAATATTTTCTAAATTAGTTCTAAAATGCCAGAGGGAGATGTTAATTTGGTTTTGATGTTTCAGCCCTAGAGAAAGTTTCTAGACTGTATTATTTAACACAGAAATAATTTTTATTTCTTTTTAACCCCTCACATCAAGAATATAGAGAAAACCCTAGATGGCTTAGCTTAGCAGATAGAGCATTGGCCTGTGGACTGAAGGGTTGCAGGCTCAATTCCAGTCAAGTGCACATGCCCAGGTTGTGGGCTCAATCCCCAGTAGGGGGCATGCAGAAAGCAGACAATCTATGATTCTCTCCCATCATTGATGTTTCTATATCTCTCTCCTCTTTCTGCCTCTCTGAAATCAACACACACACACACACACACACACACACACACACACATCTTACCGGTCAACCGGTTGCTATGATGCGCACTGACCACCAGGGGGCAGAAACTCATGCAGGAGTTGCTCACTGGTGGTCTGTGTGCTCCAACAGCAAACCTCCTATGGCTGGCCAACCTCCTGCGGTCCCTCCCTCC
>NW_005359014.1:0-1624 GCF_000412655.1 Myotis brandtii | reverse complement strand
TTACTGTTCACTTTTTAAAGGTGTGGTTAGATAGAAGAAGGTCCTTGTTCTTCAAGGCTGCATTTACTGTTCACTTTTTAAAGGTGTGGTTAGATAGAAGGTCCTTGTTCTTCAGGGCTGCATGTTGAAGTAATTAGGGTGAACTTTTATGTTGTTTTAAGCCTACTTTTGAATAGTTTAGCAAAAGAGAAACATGTATAAATACATGTGTGTGAGTGTGTGTGTGTCTATAAGAGAGAGAGAGAAAAGGTTTGCCATGATGTTAGTAGTTGATAAATCTGAGTGAGGAGTTTATGTGAACTTAGTGTACTATTATTTCAACATTTCTGTAGGGTTGAAACTTTTCAAAATAAAGAAAGGATTAAAACTAAGTGAAAAAGAATATCCTATTATTTTTTCCATATAGAAACATAAAGTTAAGGTGCTAGGGTAGTCTCTGGGAAATAGTTTCCAATAAGACACATTCTTTCTTCTACCATGGAAAATGGGAATGCTGATGTATTTCTGTTGAACAGTAGTAATGAGGTGAAATTTTCCAGTAATGCAGCTGTACTTATTTTCTTCTAGTTCTTGATCAATAAACTTAGTTTATTATGAATTAGAAGATTCTTTATATATTAGATCAAAATGGATTTTTACATTTCTCCAAATGAATTATGGTAAGTAAAGTAGAAAAGGAATCAATATAATGCTAATGGAATGCCTACTATGTGCTTGGAAATGTGCTATGTTTTTTACTGAAATTGTCTCCATCCTTCATTTCTCCATGTTTCCTCCATGAGGAAATAGGCTTGGGATGTTTGTGCTTTTCCCAAGGTCACATGGTGAGTAAGGTGTAGAGTTGACATTTAAATCAAATTCTCTCTGACTCTGGTGTTTTATATATTCATCTTACAACCTCATGCTGCCTATACCTGAAAATAATGATTTCCAATAGTTTCCCAAGTGATGACATTTTTGAGGAAATTCATGGTAATAAAGATCAAGTTAATACGTCTCTGAATGTATATTTGAGTTTAAGTGAGCAGATGATGGCATTAGAATTATACTGGGATTAAGGAGTCCTGGATGTTGCTCACGGTGGGACTTGGGGGTCCTCAGTGTTCTTGAGTATAATCATTGGTTTATCTAGTTGATATCTCAGTTGATTTGAGGAATTAAAATAGCAGGCACTTTGAAAGATTTTTTAAAAAGATTATTGTGGCAGAAATAAGGTTTGGGAGTGGGGATGATAAGAAGGGCTTGGGAGTACAGTGATGGGAGGTGGCTGCAAGAGAGGCAAGGCTGGGTTGTTAGGGGTCTGTAAGCACTTAAAAGTTCTTGTAGGATTGTAGGGGTGTTTTTATTCACACTAAAATTTATAGTAATTCTTTCTCTGTCTCTCCAGTCTCTCCCTCTGTTTTAGTAACAGCTTTATTGTTATGCAATTCATATACCATACACTTCACCTGTTCACGCTGTACAAATCAATGGTGTTTAGTATAGTCATACAGTTGTGCAACCATCACCACAGTCAATTTTAGGACATTTTCATCACCCCCACAGGAAACCCTATACGTAAGTCATTCTCCATTTTCTCTCATTTCTCCCTTAACCCTAGGAAAATACAAATCTATTTTCTGTT
>NW_005359013.1:0-367 GCF_000412655.1 Myotis brandtii | reverse complement strand
ATAATAATAATAATAATAATAATAATAATAAAAAGCAAATTTTATCATCTTTTATGCAGAGACAAAAGCAGGGAGTGTGTGCATAGGTCACTGGATTTGAGATTAGGTAATTAATATTATTTTAAACATTTTAGCAGGATAAAGGGAACAAGAAGAGAGTGGTAAGAAAGAGATAAGGATATGCTACTGGAAAAGAGAAGCAAGAGAAAAAGTTGAGACTCATGAGTAAGAGTTAAAAAGACAACAACACCTGAGAAGGCCAATACAGTGGGGTCTTGACTTACGAGTGTCCCGACTAACGAGTTTTTCGAGATACGAGCCGTCTCTAGGCCAATTTTTTGCTTTGAGTTGCGAGCTAAAATTCCAG
>NW_005359012.1:0-1264 GCF_000412655.1 Myotis brandtii | reverse complement strand
TACCTTAATTTTTGTGTTGCAATGGTAAATGGGATTTATTTTTATTTGTTTAGTTTCTTTCTTCATTATCCTATCTAATAAAGAGGGGATATGCTAGTTGACCCTAACACCATCGCAAAGATGGAGGCACCTGCAGCCAATAAGGAGGGAATATGCTAATTGTCTGCCATGCCCTCACACAAGATGGTCAAAGATGACCTCTCATGTGGTCAAAGATGGCCACCCCCTTGTGGTCAAAAGATGGCCATCACAAGATGGCCGGCAGGGGAGGGGAGTTGGGGGTGACCGGGCCAGAAGGGGAGGTCAGTTGGGGGCGACCGGGCCAGCAGGGGAGGGAAGTTGGAGGTGACCAGACCGGCAGGGGAGCAGTTAGGCATCAATCAGGCTGGCAGGGGAGTGGTTAGGGGGTGATCAGGCAAGCAGGCAGAAATGGTTAGGGGCAATCAGGCAGGCAGGAAAGTGGTGTTTGGGAGCCAGCAATCCTGGATTGTGAGAGGGATGTCCGACTGCCGGTTTAGGCCTGATCCCACAGGGAAAGGGTGCAAACTGGGCTGAGGGACCACCCCCAACCCCCAGTACATGAATTTCATGGATCGGGCCTCTAGTTGGTGTATAAAAAAGCCATAGATTTTTGGGTGTTAATTTTGTATTCTGCTACATTAAATAATTCATTTATTAAGTCTAATAGATTTTTGATGGGGTCTTTAGGGTTTTCTACATACAATATCATATCATCTGTGAATAATGACAGTTTTACTTCTTCTGTTCCAATCTGGATGCCTTTTATTTCTTCTTTTTTGTCTGGTCGCTATAGCTAGCACTTCCAATACTATGTTGAACAGGAGTGGTGAGAGGGAGCATCCCTTCTTGTTCCAGTTCTTAGGGGAAATGGTTTTAGTTTTTGCCCATTGAGTATGATGTTGGCTTTAGGTTTGTCATATAAGGCTTTTATTATGTTGCGGTATGATCCCTCTATTCCCACTTTGCTGAGAGTTTTTATCAGGAAAAGGTGTTGGAGTTTTTCAAATGCTTTTCTGTATCAATTGATATGATTATGTGATTTTTATCTTTCAATTTGTTTATGTGATATATCTCGTTTATTGTTTTGCACATAATATACCAGCCTTGCACCCCTGGGATAAATCCCACTTGGTCATGGTGTATGATCTTTCTAATGTAACTAGTGGCCCGGTGCATGAAATTCGTGCACAATAAAAGGGAATTAACTAGCGGAGTTATTTTAATATTGCTATTTGCCCTTTCT
>NW_005359011.1:0-254 GCF_000412655.1 Myotis brandtii | reverse complement strand
CCCTGCTGACCCGATCACCCCCAACTGCCCTCCCCTGTGAGCCTGGTTGCCCCCGACTCCCCTGCCCTGCTGGCTTGATTGCCCACAACTTCCCTCCACTGCCGGCGATCTTGTGGCTGTGGGTGCCACCATCTTTGAGGGCAGGGTAGTCAATTAGCATATTCCCTCCTTAATGACTGTGGGTGCTGCCATCTTTGAGGGAAGGGAAGTAAATTAACATATTCCCTCCTTATTGACTGTGGGTGCTGCCATCT
>NW_005359010.1:0-716 GCF_000412655.1 Myotis brandtii | reverse complement strand
AAGCGGGAGAAAGCAAAGTGGGGAAATTTCTGAGATTTGATAAAAAGTGAAACAAGTAGACAATACTAATTTTACATGGGTGGGTGCAGAATAGTTAACAGTTAACAATTAACACGATGGCAATAGTAATGAGGGATCTGCTGTGTAGAAGGAAGTCTGGAAATAAAGAAATTACACAAATATTTTATAGGTATGCTATTGTAGACAGGCTCCATTAAACTGAAGATTGGCCTTTGTTAGGGAAGAGATTGGCCTAACACATGACTACCCACCATGGCTAGCTTTTGTTTAGAAAATGTTCATTTCAGACCATCCTATATGGTTACTGTAGGTGTCTGAGTTAGTAAATCCCACCACAGGCCTCCCCTGAGCTTGTCAGCTTGAGTATGTGGCCCGTTAATGTCAACAATTTCAAATTTTGATCATAAGTCAATCTAAAGGATACATTAATGACCAACATTTTGATTGGATAATGTGCTCCCACAGGGCTAAGAAGACCCATTCCTAGGAAGCCTTAGTGTAAGGATTTGTCTTGCTGAACAACGAACGGACCATCGGAAATGGGCCAATACTGTAACCTTGGATGAAAGTCAAGGCTGAATTTTCTCAAAAGTGAAAAGCAGGTAAATGAGATTCAGGCAGGTTCCATGGGCTTTCACTAAAAAAAACACGCTGGATCTTTTCTAACCTATAATCCAAGTTTTGCTGTCTGTCTT
>NW_005359009.1:0-330 GCF_000412655.1 Myotis brandtii | reverse complement strand
AACCTTCCTAGATATAGATTCAAATTCTATATCTTTAGCCCTGGCCAGTGTTTCTCAGTGGTCAAAGAGTGACCTTGCTCAACTGTAGGATCATGGGTTCGATTCTATGTCAAAGGCACGTACCTGGGTTGCAGGTTTTATTCCTGAGGCCCTGGTTGGGGCACATGTGGATGGCAACCAATGTCTCTTTCTCTTTCATCTCTCTCTCTCTCTCTCTCTCTCTCTCTCTCTCTCTCTCCATCATCCCTTCCACTCTAAAAATAAATGGAAAAAATATCCTTGGGTGATGTCTGTATCTTTTTTAAAAATATTTTTTATTGATTTCAGAGA
>NW_005359008.1:0-229 GCF_000412655.1 Myotis brandtii | reverse complement strand
CATCGAATTGTGACTGGCAATGAAAAGTGGATTTATTTTGAGAATCCCAAACGCACAAAATCATGGGTTGATCCAGGTCAACCTTCAACATTGACTGCAAGGCCAAATCACTTCGGAAAGAAGACAATGCTCTGCGTTTGGTGGTATCAGGAAGGTGTGATGTATTATGAGCTTCCAAAACCAGGTGAAACAATTAATATTGATCACTACCAACAACAAATAATCAATT
>NW_005359007.1:0-596 GCF_000412655.1 Myotis brandtii | reverse complement strand
TGGAAATGAAAAAAAAGCTGGGGTATCAATACTTATAGCTGACAAAATACACCTCAAAGTGAAGGTCATAACAAGAGATAAGGAAGGCCACTTCATAATACTAAAGGGATTGATACAACAAGAGGATATAACTCTGGTAAACATTTATGCACCCAATGCAGGAGCACCAAAATACATAAAAAACTTCTTGAAGAAATCAAGGGAGAGATCAAAGCAATACAATCATAGTAGGGGAATTTAAATACCCCACTGACATCACTGGATAAATCCTCTAGACAAAAAAAATCAGCAAAGAAACAGCAATCCTAAATGACTCACTACATCAGATGGAAATAATTGACATCTTCAGAACATTTCACCCCAAAACTACAGAATATACATTCTTCTCAAAAGCACATGGGACATTTTCAAACATAGACCAAATATTGGGGCACAGGCAAAGTGTCTCCAAATTCAAAAAGATTGAAATCATATCAAGCATCTTCTCAGACCACAATGGCATAGTATTAGAAATCAACCATAATAAAAACAATAAAAAAATTCCAACACTTAGAAGCTCAATAGCATGTTATTAAACAATGATCGGGTTACCAAAG
>NW_005359006.1:0-627 GCF_000412655.1 Myotis brandtii | reverse complement strand
CTCTACCAAAAGAGCCCTCACCAGGACCTGGCTTTGACAACCTGGAATAGCACATCTTCCTGAAACAGCACATCAACCAGAGGGGACAGTTCTCTGGACACTGGACTCATAATACCCTGGAAAAAGCCAGTCCTCTCACTGGGATGCATTCAGGAGGCATGAGACACACAGAGACCAAGCCCCAGATGGCTGGCTCTTAGTCTAGAGGTCAGAGCTCACCTCTGTCCAGGGCGCACAGTGAGCTCCCACCTTCTGGAGCCTGGACAGCATTCCTAGAGCAGTACCTGACATTGCCTGCAGGTCTCCTTTTGCCTTCCAGGGGCGATATTGAGACGCACCTACAAAAAAACAGGAAATCCACACTTGCACTGGGCTTTGCCTAAGGAGGTGCAGAAGGAGACCTATTTCCATTCCCTGACTAATAGATTTTTTGGGGCCCCTCTGTCATGCCTGCGCTGTCCAACCTGCTCTTTCCGGATACTGTGAATGAAAAAGGGGCTGTTCAAGAAACCTGATAAGCCCAGGGGGCCACATGACAGGCCTGAAAAGATGAGTGACGCACAGTGTGGTCTGAACACAAATGCCTAACAGGGCAGGTGATGGCACGTAGTCATATCCCAGGCCCAC
>NW_005359005.1:0-310 GCF_000412655.1 Myotis brandtii | reverse complement strand
ACTAATGAATACGCTGAACAACTAAATAAGGTTGGTGGGCTGTCTGCAGTTTCATATACATATATTTTATTGATTTCAGAGACATCAGGTTTTATTGATTTCAGAGATGAAGGGAGAGGGAGCGAGAGATACAAACATCAGGGGTGAGAGAGAATCATTGATCAGCTGCCTCCTGCACACCTCCTACTGGGGATCAAGCCCACAACCCAGGCATGTGCCCTTGACCAAGACCCTCCAGTCAGCAGGCCAACGCTCTATCCACTGAGCTAGGGCTTTTTAAAAAAAATTTAAATATATTTTTATTGATTTC
>NW_005359004.1:0-527 GCF_000412655.1 Myotis brandtii | reverse complement strand
CCCTCACCCCCACACCGCCCCCACCCGTGAAAAAGAAAAGACTGTGCACACAGTCCACAAAGGGGCACATATGGAGTGCCTAGATCAGATGACTGGAGAGGCTGAGCTACTGGACCCTATAGAACACCTACTACACAAGGCCACTCTACCAATTCCAGGAGACATAGCAGCTCTACCTAATATAGAGAAACAAACACAGGGAAGCAGCCAAAATGTGGACAAAGAAACTGTTTATTCTTGTATCTATATTTTTGTGAAAATATGAACACCGTAAAATGGTCTGTGCCTCCTGTGACAAAGAAACATGTCACAAATGAAAAAAATGGAAGCAAGCAAACTACTGGATACAGAGTTCAAAACAATGGTTATAAGGTTATTCAAGGGTCTTAATGAGAGTTTCAAGGGAATTAATGAGAGCTTCAAGGGACTTAGTAAGACTTTCAAGCATCTTAGTGAGAATGTCAAAAACATGAAAAACAACCAGTAAGATATTAAGCATATACTAACTGAAATAAAGAATAATTTAC
>NW_005359003.1:0-587 GCF_000412655.1 Myotis brandtii | reverse complement strand
AGCTCCTCCCGGAACACCTGCTCATCCATCTCCTGGATCACGCGGGAGAGCTCGTTGAAGTCGAGGAAGAACCCGCCCTCTGGCAGCTGGATGCGCCGCATGAGGGGGATCTGTAAGGGCCTGTAGAGAGATCTTCCCCTGATCTCCGTGACCCTGGCATATTTCCCTTTGAAGCTGAGCATGACAATCTGTACCTCGCGGTCATGGTAGTTGACCTGGAAGAGGCCTGGGCTGATGAGGTCGTCCGGGTGGCTCGGCGGGAGGTAGAGGCGGCTGTAGGTCAGGCAGTGACAGGGCAGTCTGTCCTCCTGCACCAGCACCCGCCCCCGTTCTCCCCTGAGCCGCGTTGGTGAGTCCCGTGGGTGGTCTCTTTTGATCCACTGGATGCTGAACCTGTCCTTCTGAATCTGCAAGTGGCGGCGGTGGGACAAACTGTAGAAGCCGTCCATGCACTCCACCGTGGCTGATTTCCTCTCCGTCAGGCGAATTCTAAACGAGGGCTCGGGTTGCATTGGGCCATCCCCATGGGTGTGAAGGGAAGGGTTGTACATCCAACCAGTAATGCCTAAACCATCCACCACTACATT
>NW_005359002.1:375-785 GCF_000412655.1 Myotis brandtii | reverse complement strand
TTCTTCAATTAGGTTTTTAATATCTTGCTCTCTCTCTCTTCGCCTGGCACCCCCATAATTCGGATATTGGTACGCTTGAAGTTGTCCCGGAGGCTCCTTACACTATCTTCATATTTTTGGATTCTTATTTCTTTTTGCTCTTCCGGTTGGGTGTTTTTTGCTTCCTAGTATTTCAAATCTTTGATTTGATTCTTGGGATCCTCTAGTCTACTGTTGAATCTCTGTATATTACTCTTTATTTCAGTTAGTGTATGCTTAATTTCTGACTGGTCCTTTTCCATTTTTTTTGGCATTCTCACTAAGATCCTTGAAGGTCTCACTAAGTTCCTCAGAGGTCTCACTAAGTTCCTCGGAGGTTTTTAGAAGGTTCTTGAGTAACCTTATAACTGTGGTTTTGAACTCTATATCCA
>NW_005359002.1:0-278 GCF_000412655.1 Myotis brandtii | reverse complement strand
GTGTCCTATAGGGCTCAGTGGCTCAGCCTCCCCAATCACCTGAGGTGGACTCTCTTGGTGCACCCCTTTGTGGGCTGTGTGCACAGTCTTGCTGTAGTTAAGCCTTGATTGCTGTTGGTATCACTGGAAGGAATTGACCTCCAGGCCAATTGGCTGTGAGGACCAGCTGTGTCTACAATGGAAGGACTGCTGTGCAGGAAACACCCTTCTGGGGCAGGGCTTGCTTCAGTGGCGCTTTGGTCTCACTGAGTCTGCCCCTTGAGTGTGTTGCTTATGGA
>NW_005359001.1:0-528 GCF_000412655.1 Myotis brandtii | reverse complement strand
TGCCGGCCGCCATCTTGGTTGGATTAATTTGCATATCATGCTGATCAGCCAATGGGAAACATAGCGGAGGTATGGTCAATTACCATGTTTGTCTATTATTAGATTAGACTAGAGGTCTAGTGCACGAAATTTGTGCACGGGGGTGGGGGTGTCCCTCAGCCCAGCCTGCACTCTCTCCAATCTAGGCCCCCTTGAGGGATGTCCGACTGCCTGTTTAGGCCTGATCCCACCAGGGAGTTGGACATCCCTCTCACAATCCAGGGCTGCTGGCTCCCAACTGCTCACCTGCCTGCCTGCCTGACTGATTGCCCTTAACCACTCCCCTGCCAGCCCAATCGATGCCTAACTGCTCCTCTGCTAGCCCAAGTGCCCCTAACTTCCCTCCCCTGAAAACCTGGTCACCACCAACTGCCCTCCCCTGCAGGCCTGGTTGCCCCCAACTGTCCCCTGCAGGCCTGGTCACCCCACTGTCCTCCTCTGCAGGGCTGGTCCCCCCCAACTGCCCTCCCTTGTAGGCCTGGTCCCTCC
>NW_005359000.1:0-487 GCF_000412655.1 Myotis brandtii | reverse complement strand
ACTCCCCTGTCCCATCTCCAGGTTCCTTAAAAGTTATTGTGGGCAAATGAAAAATCTTGTCTTCTCTACAATTATTTGTAATTCTGTTTATGTGTATGATCTGTTGGTGATATCTGTGTATATATATGGTGTACTTTCTGTCTCCAGATGATATTATTAGGTTGTAATAATTTATTGGCTTAAAGGAATTAAATATTTACCTAAATTAAGAAATACAAGTGCCCTACTGTGTTTCTCTCAGTGGATATAGTTAGGCCCATGGACTGAAGGTCCTGGGTTCCATTCCAATATTGGGCATGTATTTTGGTTGCAGGCTCAATTCCAGGCCCTTGTCTGGGCACCTGGGGGCGGTAACCAATGGATGTCTTTCTCTCACATGGATGTTTCTTTCTCATTGTCTCTCCTCAGCCATCCCAGAATTTATAAAACTCAATGGAAAAATGTCCTGAGGAGAGAAATAACAACAACAAAAAAAAATTAAAAATAA
>NW_005358999.1:371-2227 GCF_000412655.1 Myotis brandtii | reverse complement strand
GCTTAAGACAGGAATGGTCCCTAATCTCTTTTCTAGAGCCTCCCAAGAAGCCTCTCAACTTTCCCTTTCTCCATGAAGACTTCCCTGAGGCCCTCATCCGGGAGCCTCTTCCATTCAGCCAGAGGTCTGTGTTTACCCCTCGCTAGTGGCACTGACTACCGTCCTCACTGAAATACAGCCCACATGTCTATTCTCATTCCTTAAAAGCAGGAACCATACCTTATTTATACTATGCTTCATCTACAAATGTTTGTTTACCGACCCTGAGTTACATTGGAATTTTAGTGAACTGAGTATTGCTTGAAACAAGTTCACCATTGGCTGACATTTAAAAATCCCATCGTTATACTGAGCATTTGTTGAGATGGTTTTTCTGTGTCATCACTGGCAGCAAAAGGGAGCCAATCAACTTCGTGCAAGGACTTTACCCACTATGTTGTGAAAGCCTCACAATCAGCCTGCAAGCGAGGGACACATGAGAGAGGTCAGGCTCAAAGAGAAAATGCAATTTGTAGCTAGTAAGTGGCAGAGCTCTGATTCCCACTCAGACCTCCACAAAGCTTACGCTGCTTCTATGGTGCCATGGGGCTTTCCACAGTCAGTGCCGACTGACGTCCCGTGTGAACAGGTACTTCTGGGCTTCATTTCCTGTCTTCATTTGTACAACGAGGGAGGATTGGATGCTTTCTTAGATTGCTTCCAGTTCTAAAATGTATGATTTTTAAAAAGTAGCTTTTTCTGTTTACAGCATGTGCTTGTGCTTATTATTGCTGGGGACACTTCCTTCATAGAATCGGTTGGAAAATGCAGGTGTTCTCAGTTTCTACCACACAAATGCAAGAGGCAGGTTTGGTGAAACTGCCTTCCATGGGACTCAAGTTTCCCCTTCTTCAGTTTCATAGGTTACAGTGAAGTCAACAAGAGTGTAATTTGTGTTTGCACAAAACCAGAACACAAAAGAAAAGATCCAGGCATTATTGAGTATTCCCATACCAAAAGGGCAAAGTTCACTTTTGTTAGCTACTCTCATTATTCAGCAAACACGCCTCTCATTCACTGTCCCAGCCCCAAATCTCCATAGCATTCCCACTGCCTTTGGGAGATAAGATGAAACCCACTTACTATTTTGTTAAACTAGAATATATTTGATGATTAAGGGGTGGAATTAAGGTAACATCAATTCAACCATGCAACTTATGAACTCTATATAATTCACAAAGGAAGAAAAAGTAAACCAGTCCTTATATACTGCCTAAAAGAGGAAGATCTCTCCCTTAGCCTCTGCTTCTCTATTATCTATCTATCTATCTATCTATCTATCTATCTATCTATCATCTATCTATCTTCCTTGAGCTGTCTATCTACCTGAGTCTCAGTCTAGGTCAAGTAAAGTAGGTAAACAGCAAGTAAATTGCACACGCTCCCCATATCAAATAAAAATAGCAAGTGGAAATACATAGAAGAGAGAGAGAGAGATTAAATAAGAGTGGAGTTCTCCTGACTGAGAGATTTAACAGGAATTTAACAGGAAGGTCAACTAGTCCAAGAGAACTAGGTGACACCATGAAAACTGAAAGATGGACATTATTTAAGTTGTTAAGAAATAGTTCAACCAAGAAAAGGGGTCTCACTAGGACATTATGTGCCTCCAATCATTTGTGTCCAATGCCTTTAGGGACACAACTGCACAAAGTCTCAGATACAAGAAGTGATGGCATCGGGTGTTTGGGGCAGGTAAGGGCTGCCCCATGGGAGTTCTCAGGTCACCACCACTCCTCAGTGCTGACAACGCCCATGAGGATGGCCCTAACGTTGCAGTGCTTTGACTCAGAGACTTCCCCTCCACTTGATTCAGA
>NW_005358999.1:0-253 GCF_000412655.1 Myotis brandtii | reverse complement strand
GGAAGAGCCACACTCAAGGGGCCAAAGAGCCGCATGTGGCTCACAAGCCGCAGTTTGCCGACCACTGCCCTAGACCTTCTGTCATTAAGCAGAAATGCTCTCACCCTCAAATCTTAAATTCTTACACTCCAAACTCTGAACATACCCTTCTAGCCAAGTGTTCTGTATAGTGCTCATCACACATATTCTTTGATCTTAACAATATCTTTGGCCCATTGACACCTCCATTATCTCCCAAACTACTTGTTCCTTC
>NW_005358998.1:0-751 GCF_000412655.1 Myotis brandtii | reverse complement strand
AATATATCCTCAGGTGAGGATAAAAAAAAAAAAAGAAGCCTAGGGTAGGAATGAAGGGGTACCCAGTGCTCATGAAGTTTAAAAATACAAAATAAATAGCAATATCTTCAACAAAATTCTATGGCTTTCAAATATCTGGAACATTTGATATCAAAGAAAAAAATGCCTATTTGTTTTATATAATTGATTGTGACTGAAGTCAGTGGCACATACAATAAATCTGTAATAATATGTGCTTTTGCTAGAAAAATTGGAAGACAAAACTTATTCTAAAAAAAAAGCATTGTCAAGAATGTGACTCCTTAGAACCTAGAAAAGGCTGACAAACTTCTCAAAATGCTTGCTCTGGGGTAACGAGAACATTAGAAAGGCAGCAAATATCATACAGATTTTTCCAGCTCTTAAAACTCTTTGACACTGATAAGCCTAAATTTGGAAGGCAACGTTTTCTTTTCTTTCTTTCTTTTTGTTAATCCTCACCAGAGAATATTTTTCCCATTGAGTTTTAGACAGAGTGGAAGGGAGGGGGAGAGAGAGAGAGAAACATCAATATGAGAGAGGCACATCCATTGGTTGCCTCCCACATGCGCCCCAACTGGGGCCAGGGATTAAGCCTGCAACTGAGGTACATGCCCTTGACTGAAATTGAACCTGGGACCCTTCAATCCACAGGTCGACATTTCAACCACTAAGCCAAACTGGCTAGGGCGGCAGTGTTTTCTTAATTGAGTCAAATATACCATCCCTATTA
>NW_005358997.1:0-909 GCF_000412655.1 Myotis brandtii | reverse complement strand
GACATTTTCAAAGATAGACCACATATTGGGACACAGTAAAGTCTCTTCAATTTCAAGAAGATAGAATTCATATCAAGCATCTTCTCAGATCACAATTGCATAAAATTAGAAATCAACTACAATAAAAACAATGAAAAAAATATCAAACACTTGGAAGCTAAATAGCATATTATTAAACAACTAGAGGCCCAGCACGCAATTGAAATCAAGCCATGCAAGGAGGCACCCCATGGGGGGCCTGGACCTGCATCTGACCCACGTAGCACCAGCTGGCCGCAGCATTGTGTTCGCTGGGGTGGGGGCGTGCTCCGAGCCACGCAGTGGCTGTTCTGAGCACTCCCCTTGCCACCGTATTGTGTCCACTGGGGTGGGGGCAGGCGCTCCTGTGTATTGTGTCTCCACTCTGGCCCACCCCCAGGCCCAGCTTCACCGTGGCTGCTGGGGTGGGCGTGGCACGCAGTCCCCTCCTGCCCATCTGCATGTGCAGCTCCTCCTGAGCGGTCATGATGCAGCTCCTCCTGAGCAGTCATGATGCAGCTTCTCCTGAGCGGTCATGATGCTTGGCTAATTAACATATTCCCTGTTTTTATATATAGATGATTGGGTTACTAAAGAGATCAAAGAAGAAATAAAAAGCATCCTGGAAACAAATGACAATGAAACCACAACAATCCAAAATCTATGGGAAACAGTAAAAGCAGTCCTGAGAGGGAAGTCATAGCTCACAGACCTACCTCAAAAAATAAAAAAACACGAGAAAAAATGGTAACAGATTATCTACAACTTAAAGAATTAGAAATAGAGCAACAAGAAAAGCCCAGAGTAAGTGGAAGAAAGGAAATAAAGATCAGCATGGAAATAAACAACATAGGGACCAAAAAAAAATACAAAAGATCAATAAAACCAAGA
>NW_005358996.1:0-204 GCF_000412655.1 Myotis brandtii | reverse complement strand
CTGAGGAGGCGGGAGAGGCTCCCACCATCACCGCTGTCCTGGCAGCCATCAGCCTGGTGTGTGGCTGAGCAGAGCTCCCCCTGTGGGAGCGCACTGACCACCAGGGGGCAGCTCCTGCATTGAGCATCTACCCCCTGGTGGTCAGTGTGTGTCATAGTGACCAGTCATTCCCAGTCGTTCTGCTGTTAGGATCAATTTGCATAT
>NW_005358995.1:0-456 GCF_000412655.1 Myotis brandtii | reverse complement strand
TCTTTTGTTTTAAACTATATTTTATTGATTTTTTACAAAGGGCAAGGGAGAGAGATAGAGAGTTGGAAACATAGATGAGAGAGCACCATCGATCAGCTGCCCCCTGCACACCTCCTACTGGGGATGTGCCCGCATCCAAGTTACATGCCCTTGACTGGAATCGAACCTAGGACCTTTCAGTCTGCAGGCCGATGCTCTATCCACTGAGCCAAAAATGGATAGGGCTTTAGTATTCTTAAGTGAATAAAAATCTCTGTGGAGGTGTCAGAGGGAATCCTTCATGATGTGCAGTAATTCCGTAGGGAATTGCAACTCAGCTGTAATTAAAGCATTGACTCGTATTAGGATGCACACCTAAAGGTCAGTTACCTAGTGCTCTGAGTCCTATGGCTGTACTAGGTTGTAAGGCAGAGAAACTCAGACACATAAAAAAAGTGTATGTGACTTGGAAGGTTA
>NW_005358994.1:0-841 GCF_000412655.1 Myotis brandtii | reverse complement strand
TAATTTTATAAAATCTTGACTTTTGAGTACACCTCTTTTTAATATGCTGTGTGCTGAAATGGAAAGTCCACATAAAGTATGACTTCAGTATGCTAAAGTATCATAGTTGTCGGGGGAAAAAATTGTGCTGTCCAGCTGGTGTGGTTCAGTGGTTGAGTGTCAGCCTATGAGCCAGGAGATAACGGTTTGATTCTGGTCAGGGTACATGCCCAGGTTGTGGGCTCAATCCCCAGTGGTGGGTGCACAGGAGGCAGTCAATCAGATCTATGATATGGTTCTTTCTCAGTATTGATGTTTCTATCTCTTTCTCCCTCTCCCTTCCTCTCTGAAATCAATAAAAAATTTATTTTAAAAAATGTGCTATTGTTTGAGTTATGAGCTGAACTAGCCTGTTTTCCCCCCCCCCCAAAAAAACACCTTTTTTTTTTCTTTAAAAAATGGTTGACAAACTATGGTCAATCAGACTTAGGTATGTGGCACATAGTTTCTCAAAAATGAATAAAATCAATCTGTCTCTTTAAAGAAATCTACTGGCAGAATTTGTTGCAGTGATAAAATTCACATTTTCAAGTGAAAATCAGAATTTTGGAACCTCTTATATCTAACATTGTGAGCCTGGGAAACTTCCCAAATAGTTATACTTTTTTTCATATGAGATTCATGATATATTAGCAAATGTGATTCTTTTTGTTATTGGGTAATGAGCTGGGTTAACATTGGGAACATATGTATAATTAAGTGAGCCAATATTTCCCAAACAATCAATGCATGATGGTACAAAATCCATATGTGGGTGTGTGTGGTAGCTCAATAATGGGCTTTAATGGAACAGAGTTCAAAA
>NW_005358993.1:209682-213381 GCF_000412655.1 Myotis brandtii | reverse complement strand
CTTTTGTAGGATTAGATATTCTGATCCACAAGGAGTAAACCTTTGCCAGTAGACACAATAAACATCCTATTGAACTAAAAGCTATGACTACAAGCTGGCACTTTGGACTCGTGTGTCAGGGAGCAGGGCTTGGGTTCAGTGGTTTGCTTAGCAAGTAGATCAATGAACCTGGTCAGCAGAAAATTATAGAGTAGCTATTATGTAACAGGGGCAGTAAGGAGTTTGTGTGGAATATAGGTTATCCAGTTGGGTGCTGCTCAGTACTTCATTTCCCAACAGTTATTGTAAATGAACAAGTGCAGGACATTAACCTGAGAAGTATATGGTTTCCAAGAACTCAGATCCATCAAGAATGAGGGTGAGACATTTCATCAGAAGCCATCTATAATTAGACCAGCAGAGGTGTTAGTTGAGGGGCATGGGGACTTGAAAGGAGGGGTAAAGAAAAAGATAGATGAGTACCAGTTGTGGCTCTGGAATTGGGAAGGGGGATGTGATTCAAACCACTGCCATCCTTTTCTAAATTTCTTCATGAATAGCTGTTACAGAAATGCATACCAATAAGTGAATCCACAGGGTACAAAGGATGGATTGTGGCAAACACAGAGGGATGTAACTCTCAAATCCTCCTTCAAGGAAAGACTTGTTGTCCAACTTTGAGGAGTGGTCAGCAGGCAGCTTCCTGCTATTAACTTCTTCAAGTGTGCCTAGGCTTTTGAGTTGAGATCATGATCTCCGTGGGGCAGCCTCAGCCAAAGGCTAGGAACAACGGTGATAGAGAATATTGCTATAGATTTACTCTAACATTTGCTCACTAGCTCCCTCTGGCTGGCAAAAATATTGTTATATTTGCATCACACTTTTCCCTCCCAGCCCAACTCTATTCCTCCCTTTTGCTGTGGTTTCCAAGAACTCAGATCCATCAAGAATGAGGGTGAGACATTTCATCAGGTAAGCCATCTACTTAGACCAGCAGAGTTGTTAGTTGAGGGGCATGGGGACTTGAAAGGAGGGATAAAGAAAAAGATAGATGAGTACCAGTTGTGGCTCTGGAATGGGGAAGGGGGATGTGATTCAAACCACTACCATCCTTTTCTAAATTTCTTCCCCATGAATAGCTGTTACAGAAATGCTTACCAATAAGTGAATTCACAGGGTACAAAGGATGGATTGTGACAAACACAGAGGGATGTAACTCTCAAATCCTCCTTCAAGGAAAGACTTGTTGTCCAACTTTGAGGAGCAGTCATCAGGCAGCTTTCTGCTATTAACTTCTTCAAGTGTGCCTAAGCTTTTGAGTTGAGATCATGATCTCCGTGGAGCAGCCTCAGCCAAAGGCTAGGAACAACGGTGATAGAGAATATTGCTATAGAGTTACTCTAATATTTGCTCACTAGCCCCCTCTGGCTGGCAAAAATTTTGTTATATTTGCATCACACTTTTCCCTCCCAGCCCAACTCTATTCCTCCCTTTCTTTAAAAAATATATATTTTATTGATTTTTTACAGCGAGGAAGGGAGAGGGATAGAGAGTGAGAAACATCGATCAGCTGCCTCCTGCACACCCCCTACTGGGGATGTGCCTGCAACCAAGGTACATGCTCTTGACCGGAATCGAACCTGGGACCCTTCAGTCCCCAGGCCGATGCTCTATCCAGTGAGCCAAACCGACTAGGGCATCTATTCCTCCCTTTTGCTATCAACAGATGTTACTCCTCCATTAGCGTGTTGCCCTCCTAACTGCATCTCAGTGTCAGCTTCCACAGGACCTTCCTAGCTGGGTCCTATGGAAGAGTCCTGTTTCCTTTTTTAACTTTCAGTGTATGAGTCTGAATTAGATAATCCTGACTCACGGGAAATTGCAATTCTTGTTAGAATGTCACACATTCTGATCTCCTGGTTTGGATTGGCTTGAAAACAACTTGACATGACTGTAAAATGCTCTCTACAACTTTAACAACGTAAGGTGACTCACCCTGTATCAGCATAGAAGCATCATGTTCATTTCAGTTGTCCTGTATATGATGTTTACATACTCTGACCACCTAATAAAAATACAAAGGATCACATTTGCCAGCTGATATGGGCAGTATTGCCAATGCCCAAATAAACTCCAATGTTTTCTTTTTTTCTGCTCTTTTGCAAGGTGATCTTGAAAATATTTCAAATAAATCTTCACCTCCAAGCAATACTTATGGCTGATTCTCAGTTACTTCAGATGCTGAAATAACCTTTGTTGTGATGGAAAAAAACACACAAACACTCAAGGTTTTAGTCAGCATCACCTATTTAAAATCCCAGGTTTTATCTCCTATCCGGCACGTGACATTAGGAGAGCTATTTAATCTTTCTGTTTCTTAATTTTCTTATGTAACATGGAATAATTATAATACCTAACTTAAGTTTTTCCTTTGAGAAGCAGGGTTTCTGGAACATAAAACTCAATGATGAAATAATCTTTTCCTGAAGTTATGGTAGGTGAGCAGGGTCCAGAATCTGGAAAAGGAAACAAACTGTAATCTGTTTAGCACCCAGCATGAGTCAAGTCCTTGGTTAATTTATTGTGCATATGGCCTCAAGTTTTCTTTCTATGCAATAACTTTGTGAGTGTAATATATACACACACGCATATATTCTTATTTTATAACCAGGAAAACATTTGTCTCTGAATAGCGAAACAACTTGCCCAATGCAATATGCTAACAAGGGTAGAAACAAGGGTAGAAAAGTTAGAATTAGCTACAGTCTTTAATAATAATTAATTGTCAAAGGTGAATGATAATGCCAGGTTGAAGTATGCTTTCCTATTTTTTCTCCACCCTGCTGTGTATGGCGAACCGATGCATTCACAGTGTATTTTCTCTGAGAAATACACTGAACAATTCCCTTGTGGATTTGAGGGTAATCAGTTGAATAATTCACTACAAGATTATATTGATTCCAAATACAAACAAAAAATTAAAAGAACATGAAAATATTAATACATTGGAGGTTGTTCTGGGTCTACTTTCATGATCAGATCTTTTGGTCATTAGCAAACGGCCTGTTAAAAGTGGTTGATGAGTGGATGCTTGCTTCTGCTCTGAAGAACTTTCAGTTCCCAAACTGTGCCAAGCTCAGTCAGATGTCCCCCTCTGCATCTGGCTCACATCTGTGACTTCTCCTTGGAAAGACCTTTTCTCACTTATTTGCCTAGACAAGACTTATTCATACTACAGCACCAGTATCAGCTCCTCTTAGAAATGTTTCAAATACTATCCCACCCCAACCTCCCAAGGCACAACCTAATCACATTAACTGGGCCAATGCCTTTCTTTTCTTTTTTTAATAGATATTCTTTTTTCCCCTTTATTGTTGAAAGTATTACATATGGCCCTTTTTCCCCCCATTGACCTCTTCTAGCCCGCCCCTGCCCCTCCCCTCACCCCAATCAGGCCTTCACCACCCTATTGTCTGTGTCCTTGGGTGATGCATATATGCATAAAAGTTCTTGGGTTGATCTCTTTCTACTTGCCCACCCACCCCATCTTCCCTCTGAGATTCCACAGTGTATTCCATGCTTCTATGTGTCTAGATCTATGTCGTTCAACAGTTTATTTTGTTCATTAGATTTCACACATGAGTGAGATCATGTGATCCTTGTCTTTCTCTTGACTGGCTTATTTTGCTTAGCATAGTACTCTCCAAGTCCCTCCATGCT
>NW_005358993.1:198477-208244 GCF_000412655.1 Myotis brandtii | reverse complement strand
TTTAATGATGTTAATTTTACCAATCCATGAACACCATATATTCTTCCACTTGTTTATATCGTCTTCTATCTCTTTTTTCAAGGCCCTGTAGTTTTCTGAGTACAAGTCTTTTACCTCCTTAGTTAAGCTTATTCCTACATATCCAATGCATTTCTCACAGCCTGCTTTTATGCCAGCATTTAATAAATTATGTACAATTTAATGGTTTGTTCTGTTTGAGAACAGAAAAAGTAGGAGTTCGATAAGTGTTTGTTAAAATGTGTTTGGGGAGGATGGGAGAATGATCCATTACTACTAAAACTGGCTAAGACTCTTAGTTTTAAACTATGAACCCCTGCTAGATTATCAAATCCGACAAGCTCTGCTCTGCAGGGCACACCAGCAGTGTTTCACCAACTTCTCTGCAGACCTGTTTTCCTTTTCGGTGTCACCCTGGCCCAGTTGACTGTTCTTGTATATTTATTATTATTTATTTTTTTAATTTCTTTATTGATTAAGTTATTGCATATGTGTCCTTATCCCCACATTACCTCCCTTCCCCCAACTCATGTTCTTGTGTTTTTAAAGGCAAGCACCTGCCTCTCTTTAGATGACTGTCCAAGGGCTACTACATTCGCTTTGCCTACACCACCTGAGAGACAAAAATACATGAAGGCCGTGTCCCTCTCATCTTCCCCCAGCTTAGCCCCTGGGAACCTGGAGTGAAATGTAAAAGCCCCACTCCCTTGTGTACAAAGTAAGAGCTTAAAGGTTTAGCCTGAGGCGACACTTTCATCAGAAATCACACTATTTGGCTCTTTTTCTTCCTTGTCTAGCTCAGAAGACTGTATAACTGGTTTCTTCCAGAAACAACTCAGTAATAAAGCATTTGCACATGAAAGTATATCAGGGGCCACTTAGGGAAAACCTATCTTGGAGACATTAAATGGCCATTTAAATTTATTGTTTATTTGGACAAAGCAATTCCTACATAAAGACCACAACAATAGAATAGACTCATATTGAAAAGCAACATTGATGGCCCCTTCTTCTCTATTGCCTTCTTCTGGACACAATGACTATTGTGTGGTTTTAAGCTTAATTTTATGGTGTTTCTTTCATCTCTCTAAATAATGTCAAGTTCTCATTTATACATGAGCTGACGTTACCATTTGTTTTCTGGAAATTACAAAAGAGATTAGGAAATAGCACATATGTTCATTGTGACCTCCCCATGGTGGGCCTGCAATTCCCACCTTCTAAAGAGGGTTTTTTGTGTTTTGTTTTCAATTCACAATTTTGTTTTGGCCATGTCTGCACTTTATGCAAGGTCCTAAAACTGCCTTCTCTCTATCCCTTGAAATATTTTTAAGATCTCTGTTTATAGAATCCCTTTTCTTCCAGAGGGGGCTCTCCTGGACGCTCTTCCTCCAGCTCTCACTTAGGATTTCCAGGACGGCTACGCAGCTCCCATCGCAGCACTTGCTCTTCTGCTCCCTTGAGTCTGTTTTCCTTTTAATGAAATCAATCTCTTATCTTCCTAGGCTATCTCCTCGAGTAATTTCCGAAGTGTGCAGAAAGATAATTATTTGAGTCTTTTCATGATGAAAATGTCTTTATCCTGTCTTTTTACTTTATTGTAGCTTGTCAAAATCTTCTATTCTTGGTTGAAATTTTTTTCTCTCTGATAATTCTGAAGGTTTTTTTCGTCATTGTCTTCCTACATTCATTGTTGATAAGAAAAAGGCTGAGGCCACTCTCTATTTCATATCTTTGTAACTGACCTAATTTTTCCTACTTTGATGGCTGTAGGCCCTTCACTTTATCCTTAGAATTCTGCAATTTAAAATTGATACATCTTGATTTTTAATTTTATTTTCAGACATCTTCCTTTTCTTTTATTGTATACTTTTGATTTGAATGCTCATGAATCCTTTCTGATGTGGAAAATTTTCTTAAATGTTGCTTTAATAATTTTCTTCCTCATAATTTTTTTCTATTGTCTTTCTGGAACACTTATATGTCCTCAATAGGTCCCCTTTGTTTTTAACCTATTCCTTCATTTTCTGAATCATGTTTTGTTCTATATTAGGATATTTCTTCTCCTTCATCTTCTGTCTCATCTACTGTTTATTTTGTTTATAATTTTAATATCTAGTTTGTGATTTTTCTATATCATTAATCCTGTTCATGTCTATTGATAAAAATTTTACATTTCCCTGGCCTTATTTTGTTAAATTATTTTTCTTTCATTCTATTTAATTATGGACTGCTCTCATTTTATAGAATTTCTTCAAATGTTTATGGATCCTTCATTTTGGACTTATATGTATGTATGGGGCAGAAGAAAGACCAGGGTGCACCATTCATAGATGGCCTGTTGACTGACAGGCTCAGGAGTGAAGCTGGCAGCTGTGCTGAGAGAACCCATAACATCAGGTTTTCTCCTCAGGGGACCTTGTTCTCCCCAGATATTAAATGCATGCTTATAAAGAAGAGCATTTTGTTTAGGCATAGATACCAGACTGCAGGTGTGTTCTGTGTGTTCACATGGAATGAACTACTCCCACCATGTATCCTATTAGACCCATGATTTAAGTCTGAATATTCATTCTTGTCCACATTGTAGCCTGATTCCTAATATGAAGTGTCTCTGAAGCTCTGCCAGTAGACAAGCATCCTCTTTGGCTGCAGCCCTATGCACATGGCCAAGGTTAAGGCTACATCACTCGACACTCCATTTCTCCCTTCTTATCTTCCAATAACTATTAAAAAATGTTATTTATGGATCACTGTTTTCCCATTCTATTTGTTTTGGTTTATGCCATTTTATAAATTTCTTTATTATCTTTTAATGGAATACTGAGAGAAGTGATTGTATGGCGTTTTTATCTGCCTCCTTCTAGAAATATATAACCTCATCCTTTCCTGTTATTACTACTATTGATTCTAGTTTGGGTCTTAGTATTAGCATGTAATTGGACCCAATATTTGTTTACAGTACCTTGTTGAAAGAACATTGTGTATTTCATCATTTCCTTTAATTATTGCCTCGTTTTTACAGGTGTTGTACCTCCATTAAACACAGGAGAAAACAGGTTCAGAAAGATATGCTTTAGAGCTTTGCAGTGGATCCTGTCTGACCACAAAGGTCACAGCCATCTTTGTCAGCTAGAGCTACTCTGTGTCTCCCAGTGGGTGGTGTCTATAGGTTTATTTGTTTGCAAATATGTGGCATACTAAATGGCATTGTTTGCAAAGTAACAAAGGGCATCTTTTGATCCAGTTTTTTTTTTCCTGATGTTATTACAGTTTTCTATATAGATGGCATTGACACTTTATATTTTACATTTATGTCAAATATCAACAAACTAGAAATATATTCCTGTGAGAACCTTGTACATCGGAAATGTAAGATAAAATGCAAGGTGAAATCACATTTAACTGACCTGACTTTTCCAATTATTGATAAATAGAACTCTGTAAGGTTTCAGACACAAAAGTACATGTTTCGCCCATGCTGAAAACCTTATCAGAATGCACACTAATAAGCATGTTAATAACTTATTTCCTTAAACATTGGTATATATATATATACTTATTTTAATTTACTTATTTTAATTGGATTTTATTTACTAACCCATCTTGGAGTCTTGTATGTATAGTTGTACTTCTGAGTACTGAACTGCAAAGCAAGAATTCTATTTTCGGAGAGATGTGCTGGGTTGGGTCTTTTGGGATCAAAGATCAAAGGAGGCACAACTCTGTTAAATGAAAAATTCAATAAAGCCTCAGTATAAATCTGAATATATCTTGATACACTTCATAAATTCTGAGTGTTTTGGGGATGTGAGAATTTTTCCAGTCTTTCAAAAATTCATGTTGTAGAAGGCAATTTTATCCAAATCATAAATCCCTACATCAATGTTTTAGAGTTCCCAATTATCCAAATATTCATTCCTCCAGAGATAATAATGTGCAGTTGGTAAATGTTTGAAAGAATCCAATCTTAAAAGTTACATCTTAGAGATGACAAAACACTAGGTATCTAGTATCAATCATATCTTGATGCCAAAACAATGATGATTCGGGAGTGTAATGCACACTCAGGGATGAGCCTCTCAAGTCATACACCGTAAAATGTGTCATTAAGGTTTGTATTTTTCATGAGAATGTCAGCCATTCTCTAGGTCTATCTTGTCATAATAAGCTTCCCAGGAAACTGCAAACTGAGACAGGAAATCCAGGGAAAGAAATAAGATTTTCTACGATTGTATTTTGTTATAAATTGAACAGTAAAAAGGCGAGGTTATTCTTGTTTTCAGTCCCTAGGGTGTTTTCTGAGAATGCAAATAATACGTCAAGCTTTCTGCTCTCACCTAGAGAGAGGGGTCCCTGCCACCATTTCTCTTATCATTTTCACTTCCAGATGTGAAATGTTGTCATGATCATAAGGAACACTGTCCCCTAAGAGAGCCAAACAAGAGGAATGTCAGTCTCATTCTTCCTGTCAACACCCCGTATCCCTGAGTGGGAGGAAAGGAGGATGTTCTCCGGATAAGACATCCACTCCATTTCACTGTAGGTTTCAAGAGTTCCTGAAAAAACCTAAGTGCTTCCTGGAACAATACTGGCAAGCCTGCCAATAGTTTCTAAAAACCATGGAAAGCACTGTTCAATGCTTCCTTAAGGCATATATATCAATCCAGGCTATAGTTATCCGTTATCTATTATGTTCTACATTTTTTCATTGGAGTCAGTATTTTGTTCTGACCCTAACTTGAATCAACTTCTCTGTCTTCCTTTATTAAGTGTTGTAAGCATTCACAAGAGGAAAAGATTGCTTCCAGAGTGAAGAAACATCATCTTTTCAAAAGCAACACTAAATTTCCCATTGTATGCTGTCTTCTATATATTTATTTATTTTAATTTACTTATTTTAATTGGATTTTATTTACTAACCCATCTTGGAGTCTTGTATGTATAGTTGTACTTATGAGTACTAAACTGCAAAACAAGAATTCTATTTTCAAAACTTCTTTTGATGGTCTAGTTTTATGAGAAGAAAAATAAAAGATAAGCCTAACAGGGATTTGGAACTATGTAAAATAAATTTTCTACTGTGGAAATTTAATTTAATTTCTTTTTAATTTTCTTTTAAAATCCTTAGCTGTGACCTTGTGAAACTCCTTAACCTCTATAAACTTTCATGTTTTTCCTTTTTAAAATGAAAGTATTAGAATAGATCAATAGTTAAAAACTTTTTTTCTCAGAACCTTTTTGTTGGAAACAGCATTAGACAGAAGTCTGACATGAAAAAAGTCAGCTAAAAGCCCAGCTCCTCTGGTGGAGGCTGTGGGGGAGCCAGGGAAGGTGAGCACAGTGCCCCACCTTCACTTCACTCCAAATGCAGCTCCAAGGCGCCTCTCCTGAACCTCCGGGGCCAGGGAAACTGCTTATAGAAACACTGTCTACATATGACTCAGGCTCGAAATGTATGACACAGAGTGATGAGTTTCTTTACAAAGAGGAATGGGAAAGCCACTAATGGAAATAGAAGGTGAGTGTTCATGCCTCATTGGTACTGCTTTTGTTCTTTGGAGCTTCCTGTAACACAATCTACCCGTGTATCTCACTATTGTCTATGGCCACCTGTACAAGATATTCTAGGGCCAAGTGATTTACAGGTCCCCCTGCGATGCAAGAGTAGAGCATTCCTATGAAACCTTTTCTAAGCCGAAACCATGTAAAGTAAAGTAGCAAATGCCTCAGGACACATCTTGCTAATGGATGCACAAAATAAATGAAAATAACGCACAGGCGCTCACAGACAGAGTTCAGAGCCAAAGCAGCTGGAGGGTTTGGGGTGGCGGGCACTCTCTGAACTGGAGGTGCCCCTGAATCTATAATGGTTTCTACAGAAATGAAACAGACACACAAACAAAAGCACTGACTACCATTTTCGCTTTTCCTCTGGTGGTTAGCAAAACCAGATACTAAGGTAGGTCTTTCAAAAAAGCAAAGTGATATAAAGCAAACATTCAAAATATGGGGGATATCTGTTATTGCCTTTTATTATAATGACCTGACTAAACATTTTTTAAAAATATATTTTATTGATTTTTTACAGAGAGAAAGGGAGAGAGAGAGTTAGAATCATCGATGAGAGAGAAACATCGATCAGCTGCTTCCTGCACACCTCCTACTGGGGATGTGCTCGCAACCAGGGTACATGCCCTCAACCGGAATCGAACCAGGCCGATGCTCTATCCACTGAGCCAAACCGGTTAGGGCTGAATAAACATTTTTGTACTTTTTAAAGCCATTTCAGAGAAATAAGCTCAAAGATCAGAAGTTCAAAGGTCAGAATGCTTGGTCTTCCAAGAATTCTTCATTTTTGGTTCTGAAAGCACAGACAAGAGAAAGCTCAGCCCGCTCCCATTCAGCAGCAGCCCTTTCAGGCCACAGAAACCCTCTCACCTCCGATTTCCTTTTACAACTAGTAATTGAGTTACTCAGGGGAAGCGTACACACAAATCGCCTTATGGGGCAAGGTGCTTCGTTCAACTTCTTGATGTCAGAAATTTAATCTTGCTGTTGTGCTACCTCTTTCTTATTTGAATTCTATACCGTCCTTAGAGCAATGCCACACATATAAAATGAGCTCAATCAATATCCATCTTTGTTGGAGGAAGAGGTGAGAGGATATCATGATTGACAGAATTGCCTCTCTAGGGGATTTCTAACTTTTTGGCTGATACCCGATCTATTTTGAACTCAGCAATATCATCTGAATCACGAAACAATATTGGGTAAGTGAATCCCAGAAGTTTGATAAGGACACATTTATTGATAAATGTAACAATTAAAAGTTGAACCCATCCATTTTATTATTATTATAGCCAGAGCAATAATTACAGGTTAAGATGGGAAGGGTGGAATTATTAGTACTGTAAAAATTATGAAGCAACAAAGTTGTTTAAAATGTAAAAATAATTTTTAAGTTCTCTTCTTTAAAAATATTTTAACTTCACAGGAGACATTTTGTAAAAGAGTGTTCAGTGTTTAAAAATTGCATTTCATTGAGCATGAAAATGCACATGTTTCAGTTTGCTACGGTAGTGTGCTGGGTTGGGTCTTTTGGGATCAAAGATCAAAGGAGGCACAACTCTGTTAAATGAAAAATTCAATAAAGCCTCAGTATAAATCTGAATATATCTTGATACACTTCATAAATTCTGAGTGTTTTGGGGATGTGAGAATTTTTCCAGTCTTTCAAAAATTCATGTTGTAGAAGGCAATTTTATCCAAATCATAAATCCCTACATCAATGTTTTAGAGTTCCCAATTATCCAAATATTCATTCCTCCAGAGATAATAATGTGCAGTTGGTAAATGTTTGAAAGAATCCAATCTTAAAAGTTACATCTTAGAGATGACAAAACACTAGGTATCTAGTATCAATCATATCTTGATGCCAAAACAATGATGATTCGGGAGTGTAATGCACACTCAGGGATGAGCCTCTCAAGTCATACACCGTAAAATGTGTCATTAAGGTTTGTATTTTTCATGAGAATGTCAGCCATTCTCTAGGTCTATCTTGTCATAATAAGCTTCCCAGGAAACTGCAAACTGAGACAGGAAATCCAGGGAAAGAAATAAGATTTTCTACGATTGTATTTTGTTATAAATTGAACAGTAAAAAGGCGAGGTTATTCTTGTTTTCAGTCCCTAGGGTGTTTTCTGAGAATGCAAATAATACGTCAAGCTTTCTGCTCTCACCTAGAGAGAGGGGTCCCTGCCACCATTTCTCTTATCATTTTCACTTCCAGATGTGAAATGTTGTCATGATCATAAGGAACACTGTCCCCTAAGAGAGCCAAACAAGAGGAATGTCAGTCTCATTCTTCCTGTCAACACCCCGTATCCCTGAGTGGGAGGAAAGGAGGATGTTCTCCGGATAAGACATCCACTCCATTTCACTGTAGGTTTCAAGAGTTCCTGAAAAAACCTAAGTGCTTCCTGGAACAATACTGGCAAGCCTGCCAATAGTTTCTAAAAACCATGGAAAGCACTGTTCAATGCTTCCTTAAGGCATATATATCAATCCAGGCTATAGTTATCCGTTATCTATTATGTTCTACATTTTTTCATTGGAGTCAGTATTTTGTTCTGACCCTAACTTGAATCAACTTCTCTGTCTTCCTTTATTAAGTGTTGTAAGCATTCACAAGAGGAAAAGATTGCTTCCAGAGTGAAGAAACATCATCTTTTCAAAAGCAACACTAAATTTCCCATTGTATGCTGTCTTCTATATATTTATTTATTTTAATTTACTTATTTTAATTGGATTTTATTTACTAACCCATCTTGGAGTCTTGTATGTATAGTTGTACTTATGAGTACTAAACTGCAAAACAAGAATTCTATTTTCAAAACTTCTTTTGATGGTCTAGTTTTATGAGAAGAAAAATAAAAGATAAGCCTAACAGGGATTTGGAACTATGTAAAATAAATTTTCTACTGTGGAAATTTAATTTAATTTCTTTTTAATTTTCTTTTAAAATCCTTAGCTGTGACCTTGTGAAACTCCTTAACCTCTATAAACTTTCATGTTTTTCCTTTTTAAAATGAAAGTATTAGAATAGATCAATAGTTAAAAACTTTTTTTCTCAGAACCTTCTTGTTGGAAACAGCATTAGACAGAAGTCTGACATGAAAAAAGTCAGCTAAAAGCCCAGCTCCTCTGGTGGAGGCTGTGGGGGAGCCAGGGAAGGTGAGCACAGTCCCCCACCTTCACCTCACTTCAAATGCAACTCCAGGGCGCCTCTCCTGACCCTCTGGGGTCAGGGAAACTGCTTATAGAAACACTGTCTACATATGACTCAGGCTCGAAATGTATGACACAGAGTGATGAGTTTCTTTACAAAGAGGAATGGGAAAGCCACTAATGGAAATAGAAGGTGAGTGTTCATGCCTCATTGGTACTGCTTTTGTTCTTTGGAGCTTCCTGTAACACAATCTACCCGTGTATCTCACTATTGTCTATGGCCACCTGTACAAGATATTCTAGGGCCAAGTGATTTACAGGTCCCCCTGCTATGGAAGAGTAGAGCGTTCTTATGAAACCTTTTCTAAGCCGGAACCATGTAAAGTAAAGAAGCAAATGCCTCAGGACACATCTTGCTAATGGATGCACAAAATAAATGAAAATAACGCACAGGCGCTCACAGACAGAGTTCAGAGCCAAAGCAGCTGGAGGGTTTGGGGTGGCGGGCACTCTCTGAACTGGAGGTGCCCCTGAATCTATAATGGTTTCTACAGAAATGAAACAGACACACAAACAAAAGCACTGACTACCATTTTCGCTTTTCCTCTGGTGGTTAGCAAAACCAGATACTAAGGTAGGTCTTTCAAAAAAGCAAAGTGATATAAAGCAAACATTCAAAATATGGGGGATATCTGTTATTGCCTTTTATTATAATGACCTGACTAAACATTTTTTAAAAATATATTTTATTGATTTTTTACAGAGAGAAAGGGAGAGAGAGAGTTAGAATCATCGATGAGAGAGAAACATCGATCAGCTGCCTCCTGCACACCTCCTACTGGTGATGTGCCCACAACCAGGGTACATGCCCTTGACCGGAATCGAACCTGGGACTTTTCAGTCCGCAGGCCGACGCTCTAACCACTGAGCAAAACCAGTTAGGGCTGAATAAACATTTTTGTACTTTTTAAAGCCATTTCAGAGAAATAAGCTCAAAGATCAGAAGTTCAAAGGT
>NW_005358993.1:157248-197954 GCF_000412655.1 Myotis brandtii | reverse complement strand
TTTTAAGTTCTCTTCTTTAAAAATATTTTAACTTCACAGGAGACATTTTGTAAAAGAGTGTTCAGTGTTTAAAAATTGCATTTCATTGAGCATGAAAATGCACATGTTTCAGTTTGCTACGGTAGTGTGCTGGGTTGGGTCTTTTGGGATCAAAGATCAAAGGAGGCACAACTCTGTTAAATGAAAAATTCAATAAAGCCTCAGTATAAATCTGAATATATCTTGATACACTTCATAAATTCTGAGTGTTTTGGGGATGTGAGAATTTTTCCAGTCTTTCAAAAATTCATGTTGTAGAAGGCAATTTTATCCAAATCATAAATCCCTACATCAATGTTTTAGAGTTCCCAATTATCCAAATATTCATTCCTCCAGAGATAATAATGTGCAGTTGGTAAATGTTTGAAAGAATCCAATCTTAAAAGTTACATCTTAGAGATGACAAAACACTAGGTATCTAGTATCAATCATATCTTGATGCCAAAACAATGATGATTCGGGAGTGTAATGCACACTCAGGGATGAGCCTCTCAAGTCATACACCGTAAAATGTGTCATTAAGGTTTGTATTTTTCATGAGAATGTCAGCCATTCTCTAGGTCTATCTTGTCATAATAAGCTTCCCAGGAAACTGCAAACTGAGACAGGAAATCCAGGGAAAGAAATAAGATTTTCTACGATTGTATTTTGTTATAAATTGAACAGTAAAAAGGCGAGGTTATTCTTGTTTTCAGTCCCTAGGGTGTTTTCTGAGAATGCAAATAATACGTCAAGCTTTCTGCTCTCACCTAGAGAGAGGGGTCCCTGCCACCATTTCTCTTATCATTTTCACTTCCAGATGTGAAATGTTGTCATGATCATAAGGAACACTGTCCCCTAAGAGAGCCAAACAAGAGGAATGTCAGTCTCATTCTTCCTGTCAACACCCCGTATCCCTGAGTGGGAGGAAAGGAGGATGTTCTCCGGATAAGACATCCACTCCATTTCACTGTAGGTTTCAAGAGTTCCTGAAAAAACCTAAGTGCTTCCTGGAACAATACTGGCAAGCCTGCCAATAGTTTCTAAAAACCATGGAAAGCACTGTTCAATGCTTCCTTAAGGCATATATATCAATCCAGGCTATAGTTATCCGTTATCTATTATGTTCTACATTTTTTCATTGGAGTCAGTATTTTGTTCTGACCCTAACTTGAATCAACTTCTCTGTCTTCCTTTATTAAGTGTTGTAAGCATTCACAAGAGGAAAAGATTGCTTCCAGAGCGAAGAAACATCATCTTTTCAAAAGCAACACTAAATTTCCCATTGTATGCTGTCTTCTGGACAGCAGGGGGACAAATATTAGGAAGAACAAGATGGAGATTTTCCTCTGAGTGCTCAATGCAGTGGCAATCCAGGGAGCTTTCAGGATGGGAGAGCATTTGAGCGGAATCTGGAAAGATGGGGAATTAGTTTCCAAGGCTCCTGTAACCAAGTACCACAGACTGGGAAGCTGAAGACAGCAGAAATGTATTGTCTCAATGTTCAGGCTAGAAGTCCCGAGAAAATCAAGGTGCTGGCAAGGTCGTGCCCTCCTTTGGGGCTCAGAGGCTGAGTCTGTCGCCTGCCTCTCTCCTGGCTTCTCATGCTTGCTGGCATTCCTTGGTGTCTCTTGGTTTTTGGCAGAATAACTCCAATTTCTGTCTCCGAGTCTCTTCTCTTCTTATAAGGACATCTGCCATGTTGGATTAAAGGACTGTTCTATTCTGATTTGATCTTATCTTAACTAATTACATCTGCAATGACCCTTCTTTCCACACAAGGTCACACTCTGAGGTTGTAGGTCAGACATGAATCCTGGGGGGAAACTATTCAACCCAATCCTGATGGTTAGGACTTAGGTAATTAAAAATACAAGAGTTTTTATTTAATTTTCTTTTTCAACACGTATTTGAGTGCCTCAGTCCAGTTATAATGATAGAGTACGAAAGTGAAGAGAAGAGATATGGTACCTGTGGGGGACATGCTTCATCAGCAATGTTCTGCCACAGCTGGGGAGAGCCTGCACCCCACAGGCGGAGGCTGAGTGTGGAAGGGACTCCCAACCTCCGGTCTGCACTCACTTGGACGTTAACCTCTGTGACACAAACTGGGAGATTAAAAATTGTGCCTCCTTCCCCTCCTACGGCGATATCGTATAGCCTTTACTTGGAGCTGGGGAGAGAGGTTACAGTCTTGGCCACACCTACCCGGAGTGGAGCTTCTGTTATGTTCAGTTGGGGATGAGAGGGAGAGTAGGAGCAGGTTATGACTCAAGCTTCACAGACTCACAGGTCTTTTTGAGATTTAGTAGATTTTATTGAATAAATGTTCCTTTATTTATGATATGTCTTCAGGCATTTTACAAAAGATTTTAAAAGGTTTTTAAAGTAATATTCTAGTTATGGTTGTTTCACGGGTGAGCATGTCTGCAGAGCTCTTGATGGTGCCATGCCTGAAGGTGGGCTCTCCAGATCAGCCTACCAGCCCTTGCCGGTCTTCACCTGTATCTTAGTCGGAGGGACTGCAGTGACAAGACACCACAACAACAAAGCCAATTACTTAGTGTGATCAGGGGGCTCTTGGAATATCTAAGAGAAGTACTCCCAAGAATTACTACAAAAAGTGATTATCTAAACTGGGATTTTATTTTCTTTATATCACTTATCACTTCTTTGTCTGATTTATTTAGTACTTTTGTATTATTTATTATTCCCAATATGACGTAAACTAGTTGAGTCTAGGCCAGCGGTTCTCAACCTGTGGGTCTCAACCCCTTTGGGAGTCAAATGACCCTTTCACAGGGGTCACCTAAGACCATCAGAAAACACATATATAATTACATATTGTTTTTGTGATTAATCACTATACTTTAATTATGTTCAATTGTAACAATGAAATTGGGGGTCACCACAACATGAGGAACTGTATTAAAGGGTTTCGGCATTAGGAAGGTTGAGAATCACTGGTCTAGGGACTCTGGCTTTCACATCAGTAGGTGGTATAACACGACACAGGTGTAAATAATTGTTGACTGACTGACTGGTGAGGCTGTAATTAAGATGGGAAGAAATGAGCAAACTTGAACTACATAGGTGCCCCCCAAAATTGTATACACATTTTAAGAGCTAATGACTCATTTAATTTTTACTCCTTTTTAGGTTTAACTGATTTGAAATAATTGGTGAAGCCAGGCTAATATTTGAATGAAAAGAACTTATCTTAAGGTGCCACTAGACTTTTTTTATGGAGATACATAAAGATAAAGTTTACGGTGCAAAACCAGCAACAGTCCACGCAATGAACTGAGGGCACACAAATACTGAATGAAATTATTCTTTTTTTTAAAAAAAAATCTTTATTGTTGAAAGTATTACTTATGTCCCCTGTTTTCCTCCATTGACCTCTTCTAGCCTGACCCAACCACTACCCCAGGCCTTCATCAACCTAGTGTCAGTGACCATGGGTTATTCTTATATGCATACAAGTTCTTTGGTTGATCTCTTCCCACCCTCCCACCCTCCCCCGCCTTTCCTCTGAGGTTTCACAGCCTGTTCCATGCTTCTATGTCTCTGAATCCATTTTGTTCATTAGTTTATTTTGTTCATTAGATTCCACATATGAGTGAGATCATATGATACTTATCTTTCTCTAATTGGCAAAATGATTCTTGATGTTTGTGATTCATTGCTTTGCATTACCAGCAGTGCCTGGACCAGAATGGTCATCAGTTTGAAAACAGGCATTGATAAAAAGTTATTTATTTCTGTAGATTTTTTTAAATTTTAAAAATGAACTGTATGTTAATAAACACCGACTTTATAATCATTCAAAGTGTATATACACTTTTGGGGCCACCCTGTATTTCAAACCTAAATTTGAAAGAACTTGCTGTAGTGTCAGGAAGAGAGCTGTGGAGGCAATAGATCAGGTGACTCTACTTACTGAAATGGGAATACAGGCAGTCCTTCCACACTGGCAGGAAGACGGGGGATCTAAATGTAATACTTAGATTTGAACCTCTGTATGTGTCTTTGTGCCGAATTTTCCACATCTAATGTTGTAGTGGCAGGAGATAAAATCTTTAAGATTTTTCAAATGCTAAGATTCTGTCACTGAGTTAATGTTGATTTGTGTAAAGGACAATGGGTAGGCCAACTGAGGCTCAGTTAGTTAGCACATCTTCCTGATTTGCCAAGAATGTGGATTTGATCACAGTCAGGGCACATATAGGAATCAACCAGTGAATGCATAAATAAGTGGAAAAACAAGTCAATCTCTCTCTCTTTCAAATCAATCAATCAATTTTAAAAAATATTTTAAAGGACAATGGTGTTTTTTTCATTAGGTTTATAGGGTTAATAAAATTTGACAATAGCAATATGAGGTCTTAGTTTAAGGCCACAAATATCTTTAGTTCAATAGTGAGAAAATCAAAAGTCTATAGACTCAGAATACTAAATAGCTTTCTTAGGGTAGTCTTTAATTTCAGGGGCCATAAAAAAATCAACTCTATATGACTGAAATTTTTACCTGACATATTTCTTAGAAAATCTCAAGCCCTTTTTCACTTTCCACTCCCCTTCTTCTAACAAGTATAGTAATTAAAATTATTTTTGCTGTTTTATAAATTACTATATAATTTACATAACAAACTTTTTTCCATCGTGTTTAGCTAAATTCTCTTGAGATCCTACAGCATAAAGTTACTAAAAAATACCATAGATGGTTGAAATTTAAGATATTTTCTTATCCTACAATAATTGTCTTCCATGTTTGCATATAAGCTGATTATTTTAAAAAAGGACAATCAATAAATAGCATACTATAGTTTTTTAAAATATTGTTTATTTACTTAGAAAAGATGTACCTATGAAGGACATTTTAGATCCAAAGGTGAAATGGATTCACTCAAATGACATGAATTCTAAGACATGGGTCTTATTTAAGGTTGTTGGGTTTTTATAAATTGCCTTTGTTTTGTTTCTTTTGTGAAAAGAAAAATAAGTGCTTTATTATATCATTAAGACCTTCCAGTTTCTCACTGGTAAAATTTATAATCTATAATTCATTTTCTTCATGAAGAAATTCTTCACAGTGCTAACTCATTCTGGGTTTGTAACTGAGTTCCCACCCTTGGATTTTTAACATTGAAATCATGGCTTAGTTATTATTTATTTAATCTTATGACTTTAAATTTTTATATGTCTTTCTCTTTGTTGATATATCTCCTCAAGTAATTTTTTTTATATTCAGTATTCTGAGGGCATTGATATTGTACAATATTTTATTTACCATTACATTTGATTGATACTTTTTAACAGTTATAGATTATAATTATAGATTATAATTATAGATTTAAATTATAGATTCAAAAATATTTTTCCTTAAACTTTAAACATATTATTCTACTTCCTTCTAATATTCAGAATTGCTAATGGAAAGCTCAGTAGAGACGTAATTTATATCTTTTAGGTAGTTAAAAAAAATCAACATGAAACTTCTGAAAGGATTTTTTAAAAATTGATTTCAGAGAGGAAGGGAGATATATATAGAGAGAGGAACATCAATAATGAGAGAGAATCATTGATTAGCTGCATGCCACCCATTGAGGTTCAAGCCCACAACCTGGGCATATGCCCTAACTGGGAATTGAACCATGACCTACTGGTCAACGCTCAAACACTGAGCCAAGCAATTCAGACTGAAATGATTTCTTTATCATTACTGTAATGTTTTTTTTTTTTTAAATTAAGTTCTTTATTGTTTAATGTATTACATAGGTCTCATTTTTCCTTTCCCCGGCTGCCCCCAACCCCTGGCACATGCCCTCACCCCCCCTTCTGTGTCCATTGGTTATGCTCAAATGCATGCATACAAGTCTTTTGGTTGATCTCTTACTACCTCATCCCCTGCCTTCCCTCATAGGTTGGACAGTCTATTTGATACTTCTATAACTCTGGTTCTGCTTTTGTTCATCAGTTTATGTTGTTCATTATATTCCACAAATGAGTGAGATCATGTGATATTTATCTTTCTCTGACTGGCTTATTTTGCTTAGCATAATGCTCTCCAGTTCCATCCATGCTGTTGCAAATGGTAAGAATTCCTTCTTTTTACAGCAGCGTAGTATTCCATTGTGTAGCTGTACAATAGTTTCGTAATCCACTCATCTGCTGATGGGCACTTAGGCTGTTTCCAAATCTTAGCTATGGTGAATTGTGCTGCTATGAACATAGAGGTGCATATATCCTTCCTGATTGCTGTTTCTAGTTTCTTGGGATATAGTCCTAGAAGTGGGATCACTGGGTCAAATGGAAGTTCCATTTTTAATTTTTTGAGGAAACTCCATACTGTTTTCCACAGTGGCTGCACTAGTCTGCATTCCCACCAGCAGTGCACAAGGGTTCCTTTTTCTCCACATCCTCGCCAGCACTTGTCGTTTGTTGATTTGTTGATGATAGCCATTCCGACAGGTGTGAGATGGTACCTCATTGTTGTTTTGATTTGCATCTCTCAGATGATTAGTGACTTTGAGTGTGTTTTCATATGTCTCTTGGATTTCTTAAATTCTATAAGATTTGCCAAGATGTGATTGTTTTATCATTCAACTTATTTAGTTATTTTATTGTAAATATTTCCAACTTTATTCTGCTCCAGAAATTTTAAAAAATTAGTTAAGTTCATTAGCTTTTTTATTCATTCTATTCTTTCTTATTTTTTTTCCTGTGGATCTACTATTGTATGATTGTTGAAACATCTGGATTGATCATTTTTTGCTCCTAGATAATTCATTCTCTCTCTCTCTCTCTCTCTCTCTCTCTCACACACACACACACACACACACAAAACAGTTAATTGCAACATTGACAAAATTTATTTTCCACTCTTTGTGCCTTTGATAACTATCTGCCTATATAATTGAACTATAAACATTTTAATTAAAAATATTTCATTCCCTAATTGTTCATTTCACATAGCACCTGGATGTTGATTCATGCATATAACAAAATCAAACTTGCTAAAGAAAATAATGAGAATTTTTTTCTATTATTGATTTGAAAGAGAGAGAGGAAGGGTGAGAGAAGGAGAGAGAGAGAGAGATTTATTGTTCCTCTTATTTGTGCATTCATTCATTGGATAATTCTTGTATGTGCCCTGACTGGGAATCTAACCTGTAACTTTGTGTACCTTGGTTTATCAGGACGATGCTCTAATCAACTGAGCAACCCCACCAGAAATTTTAAATTACTTTTGTTTTCCAAAGCTTTTCTTTCTTCCTGGGTCATTAGTGTTGTTTACCAAACAACTGAAGTTCTTCACTCCCTTGCCATTTGCTGGGAGTATTTCATTTAATTAGCCCATTTCAATATTCTTGAGACTCTCCTGTGAATGGGGCCATAGATCAGCACTTGTCTGTGCAATTTGAGTGCAAGTAATGTGTGTCTCTTTTAGGTTGAGCATGTACTTGTTGGTGCATTAGCTCTTTTTCCTTATGCCACAAAAACAAGCAATATTTAAGATGGCATTATTGTCATTGGTGATTTCGGCATGTGTTTTGTTTGTTTTTGTTGTTGTTGTAGTATAACTTACCCTATCCAGACTGATACAACTAGCCATTTGTTAATCTTAATCTTTATTTTTTTTGTACAATTAGTTTTCATTCTTTTCTCTTTTAAATGATAGACAAGGTCAGTAATTATTAGAGCTGGTATGAGTTTACTTTCTATGTAAGCCATTTTTACAACTGCCTTCTCTCTCTCTGTCTCTCTCTCTTTTATTAATTTCAGAGTGAACAATGAGCTCTATTTAAGTGGGCAGGACATGTCATTAGAAAGTTTTATTCTGGTTTTGGTTGGTGGTAAGTGTCTAGGCATGAAAGTCTAACCTCTTAATACTTAAAGAAAGTGATGTTCTGAGTTTCCCAAATCCATTTTATGGCCTTGATATCTCTGATTCAATAAGCCAACTTCTGTCAGTAGTACCTTTTCAGAATTGTTCTATAGCTGAATGCCACTCTTTCTTGTCACTGGGTATTTTTCCAGTATGGTGGAGTAGGGAAAGTTTGGAGGGATGGCCTGTCATGGGATTCTCTAACATATTATTCTCATTACCATCTGACAGCTCATATTTTCCATCTTTGAAATCAGAAACTTGGAGGCTTTGTCAGGTAGAGAGGGTGGCCTGTCCCACTGCATCTGCACTACTTTCAGTACATGCTTTTAGCTGTAGTTTCTCTCTTCTGGGTTGTCCATCAGTATGAGCCATATGATTTCTAGTTCAGAAGTTTGTCAACATCATTAGTTGGCTGCCCCCTGAGGTCCCCAAAACTCCCATTTTAAACATTATTATTATTATCATTACTATAGACCCGGTGCACAAAATTTGTGCACTCGGAGGGGGGTCTCTCAGCCTGGCCTGTGCTCTCTTACAGTCCGGGAGCCCTCGGGGGATGTCTGACTGACGGCTTAGGCCCGCTCCCCGCGGACTTCCTTAGTGCTGCCACAGAGGCAGGAGAGGCTCCTGCCACTGCCGCTGTGCTCGCCAGCTGTGAGCCCGGCTTCTGGCTGAGTGGTGCTCCCCTTGTGGGAGCGCACTGACCACCCGGGGAAGCTCCTGTGTTCAGTGTCTGCTTTCTGGTGGTCAATGTGCATCATAGCAACCAGTCTTCCACCATTTGGTCGATTTGCATATTAGCCTTTTATTATGTAGGATTGTTATTTATTTATTATAACTTTAATAGACTTTTGAGAGGAAAATATAGTGATTCTGCTCCTTTGAACCAGAAGCTTATGTCTAGTTTGTGAATGCTGCAACTTGTCACCAGTTTGAAAAATATTTAAGTGTTTTATTGTACTTGTGGCAAAGAACCATAAAGTTACCACATAATCTTGTCAAAGAGTCTTTAAGGTTTTAAACACTTTGTATGATTTTTATATGCTGAAAATTACAGATAGTATTTTTCAAATGACCTTCAATAACATTTTCCTATTAACTAACAAATGTGAATGACTGGGTTGCCTAGTGAACAGTGAGGAGATCAGCACTAAGAAGTGGCAGTGGGATGTAGTGACTGTCCTCCCAGTTACTGTGTGACATTGGATAATTCATGTCTCTGTGACCCTAAAAGTTTTCTCATCTATAAATAGAATCGTACTGGATGACTTCAGACTTCTTTTCTCCAGCTCTGATGTTTTATGGCTTCATGATTCTGAGATACTAATAAATTCCAGCCAATGTTATTCCCCTAAGAAAAGAGATTTCAATACACAGACACTCAAATGGTTCACATTTTCAAATGATTTTAAATGTTGAAACAAAATCTATAGCACTCACAGAAGGAGGGTGTTAGCACCTTCTGTGTTCAAGCTAGTTTTTTCTCTGTTACAACTCTTTTAAATAGATGTCTTTTGCATGTTTTGCTAAATAACTTTCAAATACCATGCAGATATAGAATAAAATATGCAGAAGTCACTGAAGAAGATCATACTCTCCTTTGTGGTCTTTACTGCACTGCATTACCCCAATAAAGGAGCTCCATAAGAGCATTTACTGTATCTGCACAAATCATATCCACAGTATCTAGTACAAGCCTGACCTGTTATTAGATTATTAATATAAGTTTGTTGCATGGCTGAAAGTTAAGATTTTTAGCTACCCTCCCTACTCCTTCTCCATCTCCTTCAAACAGTATAAAACAATGTCCAGAATAAGCAGGTACTCAAAGGAAGGTAAATAGCATTTTTCTTTCTGTTTTCTCACCCATTTGTTGGTGCCCATACTGTTACTACTAGGGCTACTAATAACAATCACATCATCATAACAACATATTAATTGAATCACTGTACTTTTAGAATCAGACCTTGTGCTACATTAGCATCTTTGACTCCAATAAAAGGTTTCCTTCAACTAGTTGAGATTCTCTATTTTTATCTCTCAAAGTACAGTCTCTCATTCTTCATAAAAGAATATACAGTTTATTTTGAATAGTATGATTGAGGTATAAGCTGAAATACAACCAATCGCACATGTTTTTTTTTAAGTTTGGTAAGTATGTAAAAACACGAAAACAATAAAAATAATGAACATATTCATCACCTCCAAAGTTAAAAGCATATATATGTGGGATATGTTAGTGATATATATTATATCCATAATAAAATATTAGAGAGAATCAAGTTAGGCCCTCTATTCAGGCATTACCTAAGACAGACTGCCCGGTAACACTCCCTAGCAGTGTGACATAAACAAATGACTTTCTGGGAATCTGTTTCCTCAACTACAGAATCCATATAATAATGGTACTTACCTGAAGTTTATAATGAGTATTAACTGAGATGTTGTATGTCATGATATTACCACCATGGAGAGCATTTAGCACCATGCAAGGCACTTGATGATTATCCCTGAAGATGTTGAATAATGGAAAGAAGGAAAGAATGGGAATCTTTTGTCAGGAAATAAAGATCACCCTGGCACAAATGCTTACTCCCTGAAAGGCTATCTGATCTCATTCAGGTGCTGGGGTTAAGTGTCTCCTTTTTCACACAGTTTCTTTTTGTTAATCAAGGGGAAAAATCCTAATGGGGACATTATTATACTTTCTTATATTTTAGTTATTCCAATCATTGCTGGCACATATAGGATCTACTGTTCCAAAAATTAAATCCTGTACTGTTGTCAACACTGTCTCTAATTTCCTTATTGTAACAATTACAAGTCATTTAAATTTTTAAAATCTATTTACTTTAGAATTAAGTTCTTGTGTTAAATTCTTGCCTTTAATAATGTAATACAATAGTGTATTATTTTGTACTGAATACTCTATAAGAGACCCCCTTTACTTTGATATTCATCATCTTTAGAGGGCTGTCTGCAACTTTGATGTCTGTATACCAGACAGCTAAGTGGGTTCCCTAAGTGTTTGTATGTTTTATTCCTTGAATATACTTGTGGGCCCTTTTAAATGGATGGCATTTAATGGTACATAAAGCTTTGGGGGAGGAGAAAGGAGTTGGAGAAATAAAAAGCAATTAATACTGTCCTTTCTCAACCCTACTATTCATTGTCAATGAGGGGAACATAATTGTAAAATGACCTAAACACTGATTTGTGATGACAGGTGAGAGCAGGTGTGATAAGGAGGAAAAGAGACAATGACATTTAAACGAGTGGAGATTTATGTAGGGACTTTGGAGGGTGAGTTGAATCTGGGTAGGGATATGAATTGAACATTGCTTGCAGTAATTTTATGTTTTAAATATGATAGGTGAATATAAGTCAAATGATTAAACAGAAACATATTTAGAAGAAATTATGGGTGCTTTTTTTCTTCCTTGGCTTTTTTAATATTTTTACATTTTTCTAAATTAAGTAAAGATTTCAGAACAATGTAAAAATCATTGATAACCATTTTGCTTAGAAAATCTTAGAACCAATTTCACACTTAATTTGATGTTAAAGTAAAATTATCCTAATTCAACAGAAAAATAATTTAAATAACATAGTGTTCAGAAAGAACTCCTTCCCTATTGTGTTAACTACAAGGACTTATTAGAATACATTATCATACAATTTCTAGTCTAGAAAGAACATTGTGAGGTCATCTACTTCCTTTCCTTATCAGCACACAAGATGCTTTTTAAATTATTTAAGAAAGGTTAGAAGATCTTATTTTAGACCTTTTGAGAAGTTCCCATGTCTTCCTTTGGTGGTGCTCTCAGCACTTAATAATGTTTTATTAACAAAATATTATGAATTTTATATTTAATGCTAGCCTAATGAAAAGTTAAGAAAGAATGACTAATTTGTGGATGGAAGGGATCAATGGGGGGAGAGGGGGACATCTGCAATACTTTCAACAATGAAGACTAATTTTAAAAAATACAAAGTAAAACCAGAGTATTTCTAATATTAATATGTAAATCCCAATTGTTTTTATTCTTCTTCCAAATCAAGTGAAATTACTGAAAACACTAAGTAATTTCTGTCTCCTTAAAACCAGTATGTCTTCCTTGATTAACATTTCCTTCCCTAGGCTCAGCAACTGGCTCTTCTGGTATGATCTTATTTAGTTCTTAAATATTATATGTAGATAAAATCCTATTGTATAAACTAAAGACTCAGAAAAGTATCAAAAAGCTTTCTTTGTATGAAATTCTTCCACAGTTTCATAGTTTCTTAAGGTTAGAGGAAATAAGAAGGTGTTGACTCATTGGCCTGACATGGAAGGTCCTGTCTCAGATTTATCTGAGTGTTCACAGCATGTTTCACATACTGGAACATTTCCAGGGGCTACTTCTGCTCGCAATGTCATTCCTTATTTGAAACTGGCAAAAGCTATGCATCTCTTTGACACTTGGTTAAATACCACCTCTTCTGAGGAACTTTCACTGAATTCTCCCACCATCCTAAAACTTTCTTCAGTTGGGCCACCTGCTCAACATATAATTCCAATTTCTAGTGTATAACATCGAACTTCAATTATTTTTTGAGGGCTGAGGCTACTCAGATGTATATTTGTAACTTTAGAGCCACGAGCCTATTAGATGCTTATTACATGTTTGTTGAAAAATGACAGGAAAAAGAGAAAGGTAGCTCCGGAGAACTGAGTGCTGGGCACTCACAACTCGGCCTTGTTGCTTTCCTATTGGACATAATTCCACATCACAGCAACATTAGACAAGGCTACTCAGTGACTGATGAACCAAGGCAAAATCATGACATTGCCTAAGTGCAAAAACATGTCCCACAATCCCTCTTTCCTGGCTAATATTGGTCACGAATGTTTCTTTTACAATCACATCTTTAGATTCTCGCTTTTTTACTGCTTTCTAGATAAGGATTACGATAGTCTACATAGAATTATTCCATTACTTGGCAGCATTCCATAGAGAGACAAGAATTATTTTGAATCCTTCTCAAAATCACCCAACACAATCCCAATTCCTATTCTAAGTCCTCTGAAACATCCTTTCCTCAGATGCCTCATAATTCTTTAAATTATCTGTATGTCCCTTCTCTCTTTGATTGAAGGGCTTTAAGAGAATGAATAAATGAGGAAATGAATGAATAAATGACAACTCTTTTTTCAAAAATATATATATTTTTTTTTATTTCAGAAAGGGGGAAGAGAGAGAGAGAGAGAGAGAGAGAGAGAGAGAGAGAGAGAGAGAGAGAGAGAAACATCAATGATAAGAGAGAATCATTGATTGGCTGGCTCTTTGCATGCCCTACACTGGGGCTCAAGCCTGCAACCCAGGCCTGTATCCTGACTGGGAATAGAACTGTGACTTCTTGGTTCATAGGTCAATGCTCAACCACGGAGCCACATCAGCAGGGCTGAATGACAGCTCTTAACTTGTATTGGTCTACAAGTTTTGTGTATTCAAGCATGGGGTCATGCCCCTCCCTCTCAATTTTCAGATTTAAATTTTAGTCACAAAATAAATGTGAAATGAATGAAATAGCCTTTGTCATCCTTTACTCTTCTCTCTGCTGGGATTGCTTTGTGGAACATGCACCCTCTGTTACCGCCATTACAGACTCCCCTCACCCAGGACTGAGAATCCAGACCAGCAATTTCTATTTTCATTTCTCTCAAAGCCTTCTCCAATCTAAGTTACGGACCTTGAAGGCTTTTTATTTTGTTTTCACTTGACTGATACACAAGAAAGTGATTTGGCCTCAGAGAGTTTGTTGGTCAAGGTGCAGCTGTGTAAGTGCAGTTTTAAGAACAAAGGGGACATCTGTAATACTTTCAACAATAAAGATAAATTAAGGGGAATCAAAGAACCCCAGTTCTTATTTCGAATGGCTACTGGGACTCAGATTTCCTTTCTCAACAGCTGCTTCTCTCAGCTATTATACATTCCTTACAATATGGAAAAATCCGGAAAATATGGGTTATAGACTAAGCAATCTGGTTTGCTGCTTATGTAGGAGAGCTAGTGTCTAAGCCCTTTAGGGAGGACATTTCTTGGGACAAATTAGTTGGGAAAAGTATTTCAAGCATTTATAAAGTTCTCAGTAGCTTCTCATACCCATATATTATTAGGACAATAAAAGCCCTTTGTGAATTAGTCCCTTCTATTAGGAATATAATTATGAGGGATACAGTTACAAGAATGATGCTCAATGGTTAAGTTTAGTAACTGTTTTGGGAAACAAAAAGATAAATTAAGTTACCAAAAACTATCTTTTTTTTCCCTTTTTAAAAAAAAAATATATTTTATTGCTTTTTTGCAGAGAGGAAGGGGGAGAGATAGAGAGTTAGAAACATTGATCAGCTGCCTCCTGCACATCTATTGGGGATGTGCCCGCAACCCAGGTACATGCCCTTGACCGGAATCGAACCTGGGACCTTTCAGTCTGCAGGCCGATGCTCTACCCACTGAGCCAAACCGGTTTCGGCCCAAAAACTATCTTAAAAGAAAAGGAAAAATGTTATCCCAATATGCAAGTACAATGCAACATAGGCTCATTTGAAAACCATTTCTTTTATTTATTTTTTGATTGAATCTATAGGGGTGACATTGGTTTGCATAACCATACAGGTTTCAAGTATGCAGTTTTAAAAAACATCATCTGCACACTGTGTCATGTGCCCATCACCCCAAGCAGTCTCTTTCTATCCCCATTTTCTCCACCTTTGTCCACCTCCATGTAGCTCCCAGCCTTCTTTCCCTCTGGCTATCACCACACTGTTGTCAATGTCTATGTGTTATGTGTATATGTTTTTTGATTAACCCCTTGACCTTCTTTCATCCAGTCCCCCAAACCTCCTTCCCTCTGGCAGTTGTCAGACTGTTCCTCTCTTTTTTTAAATTTTATTGATTAAGGTATTACATGTGTCCTTATCCCCTTATTGCTCCCTCCCCCCTGGTGTCTGTGTCAATTGGTTATGCTTATATGCATGCATACACGTCCTTTGGTTGATCTCTTACTCCCACCCTCCCCTACCTTCCCTCTGAGGTTTGAGCATCTGATTGATGCTTCTCTGTCTCTGGATCTGTTTTTGTTCATCAGTTTATGTTGTTCATTATAATCCACAAATGAGTGAGATCATGTGATATTTATCTTTTTCTGACTTATTTCTCTTAGCATAATGCTCTCCATCCCCATCCATGCTGTTGCAAATGGTAGGAGTTCCTTCTTTTTACAGCAGCATAGTATTCCATTGTGTAGATATACCACACTGTTCCTTTCTTTTTATTGTGCCTCTCTTTCTATTTTGTTGATCAGTTTATTTTATTCATTAGATTCCACATATGTGTGAAATCACATGATATTTGTTTTTCTCTGACTGGTGTATTTCACTTAGCATAATAATCTTTAGGTCCATCCATGCTATCACATAAGGCAAGAATTTCTTCTGTTTTTATGGCCACATATTATTCCATTCTGTAAATGTACCACAACTTTAATATCCACTCATCTTACATTGGCCTCTGTAAACACAAGTCTGTTTTATTTTTGTTTTGTTTTTTAATTTCTGATCATTTGTAGCTCTGCATATACTTGTGGGGGTTAGGATATCAAACCATTTCTTTTATAGTGACAGAAAGGTAATACCAAAAAGTGGAGATATAGGCTTAAGAACATGAATTGTGAATATTCAACACTTTCTGACTGACAAAATTAGCCTACTAATTCCATATGCATCAACCTAATATGAACCTAATTTGACATGAGTGTGGGCAGGAATGTGAGCTTCCACGGAGGTGTTGGGTGGAAACCAGAGTGTGCTAAAAGGTGACAAATGAGAAGAGGCACTTTTGTATTACATAGTATGTGAGTCCAGGCATTTTTGTTTAACAATGATATGAGTTATAAGGCAAGATCCCTGTTTCACCACTAACATGTAGCCTCATATCCTCTACCAATTAGTGACCACAAACAATTTATTATCCAACCTGGGCAACTTTTTAAATTTTTATTGATTTTGGAGAGAGAGAGAGAGAGAGAGAGAGAGAGAGAGAGAGAGAGAGAAATATTTATGTGAAATTGGTTGCCTCCTGACCAGAGATTGAATCCACAATCCAGGTATGTTCCCTAACCTGGAATCAACTGGCAACCTTTCTGGTGTATGGGATGATGCTCTAACTAATTGAGCACCCCAACCAGGCTAAGTAACTAGCATGTTGATTGATTACTTTTATGTATGCACAGACACTGTGTTTTTAGTCTACTATTTTTGAATTTTGTCATGTTCATGCCATATTTCAATAATCATAATGTTAAGTATACATTATAGCTCCAGGTTGAAGCTGGTTTTTGGCTATGGAATTATAGGGACAAAAAATTAGTCTGCACTTTTTAAAAACTTAGTGTTGGATATTCACAAATTACCCAACAAAAGTGTTGCAGCAATTTATACCTCCAATGTTAAAAGACTACTGCCGTTGACTTAGATCTAAATGTATATAAGATATCAAGACAGTCTAGCTTATTTACGTTTATTTTACTTATTATTGAATACATTCATATACAGGTTGGGGCAAAGTAGGTTGGCAGCGGTGAGTACATGAAATATAGTGTTTATTCTTGTATTATTATTTATTATTATATTATTTTCTATATGAACAACTATAAACCTACTTTTTCCCTATCCTGTTCAGTATTAAACTACTAATTCCAATCTAAGTTTTAATTTGGTATAGTAGTTTTTCTTTTAACCTACCTAAAATGACACATTGAGTATCTTATAGTCAACAAATCAAAAAACATATTCAACAATTCCTTTTATTAAAGCTGCCTGAACATTCTTTGGTTTTGCAAAACTCTCATTGCTTTTTCTTGGACATTATCTACACTAATAAAAGACAAAGATGCTAATTGACCATACCTTTGCTATGCCTCAAGCCACGCCCACCAGCCAATCGGAGCGACTATATGCAAATTAACCCAACCAACATGGCGGCCAGCAGCCACGGAGCTGGAGCAAGAAGGAGGCTTGGTTGCCCGGGCGATGGAGAAAGCCAAGCTTCCCGCCAGCAGCTGTGTGCTCTGCTCAAGGCAACACAGTTTCAATTATAGAAGACAAATAAATCCTAGATACCTGCTTCCAGTCATCCTCCACTGTGAGCTTGGGTGGCTGGGGGCCATGGCCAGCCTGCAAACAGCCATCAGCCCCTCACCCAGGCTGGCCAGGCACCCCAGCAGGACCCCCACCCTGATCCAGGATACCCTTCAGGGCAAACCAGCTGGCCCCCACCCATGCACCAGGCCTCTATCCTATATAATAAAAGGGAAATATGCAAATTGACCCTAACAGCAGAACGACTTGGAATGACTGGTCACTATGAAACACACTGACCACCAGGGGGCAGACACTCAATGCAGTAGCTGCCCCCCTGGTGGTCTGTGCACTCCAACAGGGGGAGCTCTGCTCATCCACAACCCAGGCTGATGGCTGCCAGCACAGTGTTGGTGGTTGGAGCCTCTCCCGCCTCCTCAGCAGCGCTAAGGATGTCTGACTGCAGCTTAGGCCTGCTCCCTGCTGGCAAGTGGACATCCCCTGAGGGCTCCTGGGCTGCCAGAGGGATGTCTGACTGCCAGCTTAGGCCCAATCCCCCAGAGAGTGGGCCTAAGCCAGCAGGTGGTCATCCCCTGAGGGGTCCTAGACTGCGAGAGGGCACAGGCCAGGCTGAGGGACCCCCCTGAGTGCACAAATTTTTGTTCACCAGGCCTCCAGTCATTATATAATGACCTTAAACAGCAATCCCTATTGATAATCATATCTAATTGCAGGTCATGTAGTCTGATCCTTGTGAGATGTATCAACAATGACACAATTGGTATCTCCTGGGATTCATTAATAAGACAAATATCATTTCTTTGGTTCACCTGATGACATTAGCTCTGAGTATCTCAGTTTGTTTCATGTGAACTTAAGAGTAGTGATAAACATAAAACTCAGTTTTATCAGCTAGCAATGGAAAAATGCAAGAAGCAAGAAGCACATCACATTGGGAAAGCAGTGACTTGACTGACAAGAACAACTTTAAATAGCTAGTTCCATGGAGATATGGTAATACCATGAAGAATTATCTCTCAGGGAACTTATTTGGAAAACTTAAGTTTCCTTGTTTGCATATATATTATTGAAGTATTGATGGCTTACAGAGGTCTTTCATGTCAATTTTCTTAATCTTATCTTCCTAACCTTAAGAGATGCCAGTCTCTTTGTAGTTATACTATGGAAGAATTTATTGTATGTGTTCTCTGAGAGAGTAGCAAAAGATTTATGGAAATGTTGCAATGGGACTATTAAAGGAACCCCTTAAAAACTCAGTGGACTGATACTTTCCTAAAATAACAAAACACCATCTGTCAGACAGAATTTGTGTGGAGAGAGAATAATAACTTTTCATTTACTACATACACCAGGAGAACTGATAAATCTTCTTGAGGTCATGAATGTGTTTTGGAATACTTTCAATTTAAATTTCATTTGTGAAGAGAGCTGCCAGGAGGCACATTGGAGGCAGTCAATGGTATGTCATCATGATGCCGGCTGCTCACAGCACACCTTTAGTGAGAGAGGGAGCTGAATGTGTGAGACAGGAAAACTGGGCCAGGAGGCGGGGCGAGAAGGACTAGGGTGTTGAGCAAATTTTTTTAGGGGCCAAATGTCAGGAGTATTGAAAAAAAATAGGGAAGAGAAATTACAAGTGGTAGACAGATTATATTAAATTTATCTCATGGTTTGACTTCTCTTTTGAACTCATGGTACTACCAACATTAGGAAGAACAAATTGGTAATTATTGTCTTTAAGAAGCTTATTTCAACAGTAAAGCTATAGAATGTATATTATGAACAAGCAATGGGCCAGGTAATAGTGATATTCAAATGAGTGTGATAACCTTTCTGTCCTTGTACTCACAGCAGAGTGGGGAAGCCAAGCAACCCAGACATTTCCCAGGGAATTTACAATGTGTATCCATAGTTTCATATGTACTGTGTGAGCCTTTTACTTCACTAAGCTGGGAGCTAGAAGAGATGATACCTGAACTGACTATAAAGGACAAATATGGCTAAGTGGGTGTATTAGGGTTCCAATAGGATATGTGGAGACATTTATGAGGAGATTTATTATAGAAATTGATTCACAAGAAGATCAAGAGGTGCCATTATCTTTCATCTCTAAGCTGGAGAACCAGGGAAGGTGGTGATCTATTTCAGTTTGAGTCTCATGGCCCGAGAATCAAGGGGATCTGAGTTGAAAGCCAGAGAGCAAGAAGTGCCGATGTCCGAGGGTTGGAGAAGATGGGTGTCGTAGCTCAAGCAAAGAAAATGAATTTGCCCTTCCTCCATCATTGTGTGAGTGTGTGTGTGTGTGTGTGTGTGTGTGTGTGTGTGAATCATTCTTTGGCACTCAATATTTTCTAGTATATCCATTGCAAGATTTAAACTCTTAATGCAGATCATCCCAGTAGAGTTTCTTTGCATAAGTTGAGTTCTTAGTTTTATTTTGAAATTTTACTTTTCATCATCTTTTAATCTATTATTTCCAATTTTCTAAACATATTTAAATTTAGAAAATTTCCATAAAATTCCATCATACAAATCAAATATTTGATTTAAGTCATCATGTAGGCAAAGACATTAGTGTTAGACTGCACATTTTTGTTCCATATATGTCAATATTTTCAGGTTAAGAATTAATAGTGGGTTGTAAAATCAATCTAGCACACTCTTACTAGTAATTAAAAAAATAAAATATAGAATAAAATAATAGAAAACATAGTATATGCACACCCTAATGGTGAATATTGTTTCAGGAAACATTGTGTGTGTGTGTGTGTGTGTGTGTACTGAATAGCATATATTTCTTTCTATAGATCATTGTATCTGTTTGTGTCCAATCAGGAAACAAAAAATTTACCAGTTTTTTAAAATACAGAATTTAACAAACTAATTGTTTACTAGAGATTCAGGAAGGTGAAAAGGCAAAAATAAGAAGGACCTACTGCCCAGCTGGAGATTGTGTTACTGAGCTCGAAGGATAGGCCCCACAGGGCTGGGACCCAGACTCTGAGGGGGGACACCACCAGTGGGGGGTGCTGATGTCTCTAAGTGGGCACCATGATCCTGGGCCTGTACGTGCTGGAAAGACTGCTTACTGGAACCAGAAGTGCTTGGGTGTTGGGTGATGCTTGAAGGGAACCAGAAGGCAAAAACAAGGAAGAGGAAGAAAACAGGGAAGACCTTTCTAGTCACCCTCTTTGCAGACCCTAATAGGGAATGGGATGGCAAAGGATAAATGTGATCTGCTGAGTCCTAGCCCTAGCACCACAAAGCAGACTATAGAATGGTAGAATTGAAGCTAAGAAACAAGTTTTCTCTCGCTCTCTCTTTCATATATATGCTATTTCCATAAGTATAAACATTTTATTTCAATTACAGGTAACAAAAATACAAAATAAGAAGTTCTGATAATTATAAATTAGAGATGATGAAAAATACCACACTATTTTCAGATCTTTAAAATCTTGAACATCAAGAGTTTAATAACTCTCCCAGTTATGCTCAAAAATCCCTATCTGGATAGTTTTTAAAATGTTTTTTTTTGTCCCACAAATTATGAATCTAAGTCTATACACTTTGCTAATTAAATAAGTCAAACATTATTCTATTTTGAAGTAACTGTTTCAGTTGCATATATCTACTAAAGAATGCAATTGGCCACAGATAATCGACCTGACGAACTGTCCTGTTTTCTCACGGTTGCAGATGTCCTCCCCTCAACTCCTTACATTCTAAGTCATGCTGGTTTTCAACCAGAAATGCTTTTATCAAAATAAGCAAACACAGAGATAACTAGAGTCTAATTTCAATATAGACAATGATAAAAAAATCAACGTTGTGGAATTTGGAATCTGAAAAAGACATGGAAAGTTTATCAGCATTATAAGTGTAGGACCAAATATAAAATCTGGTGATCAGAATATACTTGGGTTGAAGAATTTGTGAATAGCAGTATGAGTGTAGCAATCAAGGAGTCTAATAGAAAAGGTATTATTACAATTTGGGGGGAATTGACACTATGATCTAATTTATGCAGATGGCAATTACCCATTAAACATTTCCTTTGATTAATTCCTTTTGGCATTGAGTGAGTGAAATTTGTAGTTGTTTCATAAAGGGTCTTCTTTTTAATTAATTGTACTCCTATTTTTCCTACTCTTCTCTTATATGAGATGATAATTTCAAGTTATATACTAGAAAAAAAATCAAGTACAGAGTTTTGAGGAAGCCAATATTTCTTTTTCTAGGTCCATTTTATAAAAATGAATATTTCCCTTTGGTTACAATATCACCTTTATAGGTAATAGTGAATACTCCTGATGCTAATGCTATGTGGTTTCTTAAAAGAGTGACTGGCAAGTCAAGCTAAAAAAATTTCTAAAACAGTTAAATTATTTCTGAATATCATCAATTAGAGATGCTTTGAGCCTGTTTAGTTCGTTAGTGATCTGACTTTATCCTGGTGTAAAACTTGGAAAGTCAGTAATAAATTATGAGGATAATGCTTAGTATTGACATGGACAAGCAAAAGCAGAGCCACAGAGAAAGGCATGCGCTGGATAAAGGTGCAGATGGACTTACATTAAACGACAGGTAGATGGGTACTTCCCTTTCTCCAGTGAGTTACACACTGTGTTCTAGAAATTGATGGTCATTCTCTCTAATGGACTGGGTTAGGTATTCAGAAGAAAAATGGATTATTTGTCAGAATATGCAAGTGTTACTTTGAGACCTCATAGACAGCCCAGAGTATATTGATAAGTCCAATAATTCAGGCCACAGTAGGTTTTTAGTACTATGTTAGATGAAATTTCTGTCTTTGATAGGGGTGTTTGCTGCCACTAAGACAATACATGATCTTAGGCCTAAAGAAGTCCATTTGGAAAATTAAGAAAACTGCTCAGGAGGAAATATGAGGGCTGTCAGTGTTTTCTGTAGGCTTTCCAATTTTCATGGACAGTTTTGGTGCAAGATTAGACTTTATATGTGCTGATGAACTTTCCTATAATGTAGTGGGCCTGCCAAGGATAAACTATGCTGGACATTAGTTAAAGCAGTGAAAACAGATTCTACATAAACACCACTGACAGTGGGAGAAAGAGCTGAGCTCTATTCTGATTTGCACAGAGGTAACTGGGCTTTTTAAAAGGAGAATGAGAGAGCCCTGACCAGGTGGTTCAGTGGGTTGGAGCATCTTCCCGAACACTAAAAGGTTATGGGTTGGATTCCTGATCAGGGCACAGACCTACATTTCAGGTTGCATTCCTAGTCTATCCCCAGTCTGCACATGGTGGAGGTATACAGGAGAGGTAACCAATCAGTGTTTCTCTCTCACAAAGATTCTCTCTCTCTCTCTCTCTCTCTCTCTCTCTCTCTCTCTCTTTCTATTGTCTCAAATTAACAAAACATCCATAGGTGAGGATTAAAGAAAAAAAAGGAGAATGAGAGAGTAGGGAGGGGGAACACAAGTAGAGTCATGGAAGTGAAAAATTACGGAGAGTTGGTCAGGGTGAAAATGCCGTTAGTCCTGCTTGGTCTCTGGCTGGCAATTATCTAAGTTAGGACTCTATCAGCCCACAGAGACAGAAGCTTTGTCTTTCCTGATGATCACATTTTAAAATAAATACTTTCAGGTCCTTAAGAGAAGCTCCTGTAAGATACATATATATCTCAAGGGGACAATCGTGAGCCCTTTTCAGTAAGTGCTCTAAGAAAGGGTGGTGGGAGGCCTATTGTCAGGTATTGGCTACAATAAATGGTAAATTATTTTGACAGCCCTGAGCTTTTCCCAACAGGAATTCAAAGGGGAGTTGGTCATCTCAGGGACATGACTATATGCTGCTAGAAGCCATCTGAACATTCGGTCAAGTCTTTAAATACAGGGGCTTGGGTGGAGTTGTTAAATGCCAAGAGTTCTTATAAACCTCATTCCAGTGTCATTTACACCCTGCAAGTTCTAGAATCATTCTCATAGAGCTTTGTTCTAAAACTGAGCATTACAAAGTTTGTTTATGTAAGTAGGCTGTAGATTGGATTATTTGAATTGATGATTCTTGATGATCACATTTTAAAATAAATACTTTCAGGTCCTTGAGAGAAGCGGTCCTCTAAGATACATATACATCTCAAGGGGACAATTGTGCTCTAAGAAAGGGTGGTGGGAGGCCTATTATCAGGTATTGGCTACAATAAATGGTAAATTCTTTTGACAGCCCTGAGATTTTCCCGACAGGAACTCAAAGGGGAGTTGGTCATCTCAGGGACTTGACCATGTGCTGCTAGAAGCCATCTGAAGGTTTGGTCAAATCTTTCAATGCAGGGGCTTGGGTGGAGTTGTTAAATGCCAAAAGTTCTTATAAACCTCATTCCAGTGTCATTTACACTCTGCAAGTTCTAGATTCATTCTCGTAGAGCTTTATTCTAAAACTGAGCATTACAAAAAGTTTGTTTATGTAAGTAAGCTGTAGATTGGATTATTTGAATTGACAATTCCACTGGGTGTGGCACAGAGGACCACGCATGATAAGATATCATACATGAAATTCACTTTTCTTCAAGTGGAAATTTAAGGTCTTTATCCTTTGTAGAAGCCAGTGTTCCTGTCTGGCTGTATATTTTAAAAAGCATGGCCTTTGGAAGGAAGGAAATTTACTTTACAGGATGCTTCTATTAGATCATGGAATCTTTAGAAATAACAGTACAGTGTAACAGATGATACCTAAGAAATGACAGTAATTATTATAGGGGCCAAGGAGATGGATTAACTATAAAAAGTTGTCCATGTACTGTGGCTAGAATCACTGGCCTTATATTGGAGGCCACTGGTTTCTTACCTATGGGTAAGGGATGATATTCAAATTTCTGGAGATGCCAGAATACCAAGATGTATTAAGCAGATTGAACAACTTTTTTTCAATAGTCAGTCACAAGATTTGGTTTTGACATGACTGTGAATTTTTTTAAAAAGGGTTTTCATGATCAAGCCACTCTATTTCCATTATAATGAAACCAATTCATTATTTTCCTCTTTTGTTATTTTTGGTCCTACATTTTAGTAATTTGCTTTAAAAAATTCTTTAAAAAGTGACATATCCATTTAAAATATAGACATCTTATTTGTTTTACCCACACTCTACTGAGGTAGCAAAGGTGAACTTGCCTGGTTATATAGAGCATTTCTTAGAAAACTAATAAACCCAGCAATCATGTAAGGCATTCTTCCTTCAATGTGCCTCTTGTTCCCTTAAACTGCTTAAACTGTAGGCAACTTGAAGACACCTATCTCTGGCACCCTAGTGCTGGTATGAATAGCTGCTTAATTAATCCAATCATATTTCAGTCCACAATTTTCAACCAGTGTGCTGTGGCAGGGACACTGGTGCGCCACAAGAATTTTTAAAACATGCAATTTAGTCAGGGGCACTGACCTCTTTACCCTTAGAATGCAAAAAAAAAAAAAATGATAGCAGCCAATACAACAATAGCTGTCCACTGTGACTAAATAAAAATTATACCAATTTTTTATCAGACTGGCAAAAAATATGTAACATATATTTTTGGTGTGCTGCAGAATTTTAGTAATTAGTTTATGTGTGCCATGAGATGAAAAGGGTTGAAAATCACTGGTTTAAGTGAGTAAGTGAATGAAAGTGATTAAGTGGAACCCTGGTGGGCCAGTTTTAAAACATCTTTTTTAATATAATGTCTTAGAGATGAAGAAAAGAAATAAATTGTCCACCACTTTTCCATATCTAATCCTGTGTTATCCATTCATTGCTGGGACTATCTCTAAGGATTGTCTTGCATGAACCTAGATTCTATGCCAGATCTAAAAGGTGATATCATAATGGTGAACTGAATTTCAGCTCATGCAATACAGATGTCTCTGTTGCTTAGCCATTCTAATTTCACCATCTTCCAAATAGCTCATATAAATTCCTGCAGATTTGCATAATGACTTTTCAATGATGTCTGTCCTTTGCCAAGGCTATGGCCCCATACCATATGTCTCATAAGACAAATACTACAGGGTATCACCTTGTGAATATTGATTAATTTCTTTCTATATCTTTTTTAGAATATGTACATATGGAATTGGACCCTAATCTATCAACTTACTTCCAATGGCTTAGGAAAACCACCTACAGATTCTGTGTGAGGAGAAGGGTAAGGAAAGGTTGAGGAATATAAAATCAGAAGAGCTACCAAAGAAGTCCGCAATGTTCAAAGCCCCCTGAAGTGGCACATGAGGTTTAGAGAACAAGTATTATTAAATTAGCAGCCCTAATGTGTGAATAGTATTCTCAATAAATGGTAGTGTTCTCAGTCAAAGGTGTAAAAATCCCATTCCCCAAATCATCTCTGCTGATAAAGTTTAAACAGGTAAAGACACAGTTTATTTCTCTATGTCAAAATAAGCAAGTTTGATTTTGCCCAATAGGACTAGGATCAGAGCATATCTGAGACGCTCTACAGAGTAAGTTGCAATCTGACCATAAGTGCCAGAAATAAGTGAGGTCTAGCAGATGCTGCTTCTGACACATCTCTTTTAGACATTTGGCTAAGCCACCATGACTCGCACCCGTGCCTTTTGACTGCTTCAAGAAATGATGCCTGATAACTTTCCAAATGCTGCGTGGACTTCAAAACCCAGGTCCCGTGGGTGTCTCCCTGAGGTCTTTTCCAGCACTTCACACTTTCTGTTGCTGTTACAATTCAGTCCTTAGCACTTCTTTCATGTATTAGTTTTCATTAATTGGGTTAATGTACACATGCAGGCTTCAGACTTGTACAAATTCGAGGTGCTTTTATTAATATAACACGTACAATCAACTAACTTCAACAAAGGCTGAGCCTGTACTTATTAATGTCCATTTGTTGAAAACTTCCTTAAAATATGTTCATAAGTGTTTGATAGAGTTAAAGCAAAATATTTAAAGCAAACCAACTCTAAAGTTTAAATATACTTTTTTATTTAGGATATGTCAGATTTTTTTAATATGCTACTTACTATATATTATGACTATACCAGACAAGAGATTAAATACATCTATATATTTATATGTACATATACTTATAGATAGATCTTACTTATTTATCTACCTAGTTTAATGTGTAAACTTTCTTTGCTATAAAATGTTTTTATTTTTTAAGAACATTTGGATACACTATTTTCCTTGGGATTCATTGTTATAAATGGTGAGGACACTTTGAGGATAGTGAGCACATTTGTTATCATTTCACTCATTACACTTAGATGCCCAATTAAGTTCCAAGTGATTAGGGAATTAAAGGAACTGAGATAATATTTATTGCGTCTTAAGTATGCACAATGTTCTATGCTAAAGACTTTATAGATGAAGGCCTAGTTAATCTGTGCAGCATTTCTATATTATCTTTGGTATTTACTCCATTTTATGGTTGAGGAAATTAAATTCAAAGAGTAATTTGCCCAAGGTTGCACAACAAAATTGTCAAATATTGGATGTAATCACAGTTTATGAAATGTTCAGTAAAACTGCTAAGTACTTTATCTCTATTATTTTTATATCCCATAAATAGCTAGTCGTAACTTTAGGTAGTTGTTGATTTTTTATGTTTTGTATACATTTATGAGTAGCATAAAAAAGTTAGATAATAAACCTACGTAAGTAAGTTAACATGGGCCAACCTTCATATGAATTTGGCAATTGCTGTTATAACTATCAATTTTGCAATAAAAAAGAACTCATAGTCCTGAATTATTTCTCATTTCAATGTTTAGAGACAATAACTAGCACAAAACACTTACCGGGGATTAATGGCCATCTGAAGTTAACTGTCCTCAACTCTCTCCTAGGCCATTAACTCTCCCTATTTGTCATTCATTCTTTAAAGGTACCACACATTCAAATTGGTAATTCTTAAACAATAATACTTGGACCCTTAAGTGAAAACAATATAAGGGGTCACTATCGGATCTTTTCATTTTTGTCTCCACATTTATATTTGGATTAAAAGATGCCAAAATGTGTTTACTTGGTCCTAATAACTATAAATATTTGAAAAACATATAATTGTTGATTTTTAGAACATTAATCATCTTAAGCTGTTCCCCTCAACCTCTGTACTGCAGAATAAAGTATTTCTGTGCTCTGGCCAGTGTGGCTCAGTTAGTTGGAGCATCATCCTGTACACCGAAAGATTGCAGGTTCAATTCCTGGTCAGGGCACATACCTAAGTAGTAGGTTCATTCCCCAGGACAGGGCTCATACAGGAGGCAATGGATATCTCTCTCTCTCTCTCTCAAAATCAATAAGCATGTCTCTGGCAAATATATGTATTAGAATGGTCAGGTGACATTAGTCTCTTCTTTATAAACAAAAAAACTCTTCTCCAATACAAATGCTAAAGAAGCTTATATTTATCCTCCAAATAATAGTGTGTCTCGGAATAGTTGTTTTGATAATCTTAACTATAAATTCATGTTCAAAAATGCAAAATATTTTCAAGCAAAAGTTAGATGCCTTTCGTGACCCATTGGCTTCCTATAGCAAGTCATATTGTATTTGTGGTTCTTTAGTTTTCTACAAATTATCTGTGTCAGAGAGGGCTATAGTATCTATATATTCAGGTAGATAAGGGGACAAGGAATATATAAGTCAGTCCACTCCAGAAAGCTGTTGACTGAGAGCTGAATACATTAATCCTGTAAAAGTCACAGTTTAGTGAAAGCTTTCTTGCTTATCTTTGAGAAAATCACTAACTAAAGAGATGTGTCAAGTAGATGCCTTATTTGACCTAGAGTCTACAGTTTATCTTTCTCATCTAGTTTATCTAGATTAGCTTTTTTCATTCTAAATGGTTGACTTATCTTTGTTATTACTGCAAATATCACAAAGCATAAAAACTCTATAATGACTTGTGATTAGATATCTTTTTATTGAAAAATATTTTAATGTTAAAATAACCCAGTTCAATGATGTTTGTTGCCAGGCACCTAAGTTATGATATCTTGCTTTTGCTTTCTATGTCATTGTTTACATAGCCTTTAACATTTATTATGAAAAGATTGGTGTCTCACAGAAGGGAGAAAAAATACATCTACTCTTTCATGTCTTTAATTCCATTTTGAAATCTGCCTTTTATTATTTGTTCCCTTTGATATTGTTCTTCTTATGTAAAATATATCCTATTACTTTTCTAAATAATAGATCTCCCACTCTTAAGGTGACTTGTCTTCTTGATTGCTTTGCAGTAGACAAATGGGGTAATTTGAAGTGTTTAATTCATTTGAATGGTGACTGCAATATAAAGATGAGGCCATTTAAAAAATTCTGACAAAACTGATGAAAAAAAACTTTTTCAAGATGTGCTGTTTGGCTAATATATTTGAAACAAATATGATATTATTTAAGAATATTTGTCTACAATGCCCTATACACTCAGAGGGATAAGATGAGTGGCCTGGTATGTAGAGTGTCTTATTATCAAGGGTTTAGAACCCTTTGATCTGATCAAAGCAGTAGAGTTTCCAGGTATTGAAATTGTTTCCTGAAAACCAACCTGACCAAGTCATGACCACATTCAGAATTTCAGCTAGGTTTGGAATCATTAACTCTGTGGATAGAAAGCTGGCATGAAATAGGAAGACAAAATTCATTGTCATTTAGGTTTTAGGTTCACCTTGCTAAAAATATAGAAGTGATATATTGGGAAACTGAGGTCAAATCTTACTGACTGGAATTTAATGATAAGAAAGGGCATAGTTTTGTGTGATTACCACAGAGAGCAAGACTAAATCTCCTAATTAGAAGCAGAGGTATGGAAAAAACTATTCTTTTATTAGGCTAATTAATGAATTTATAGTAGTCTGTATGGTTATTTACATGAGAGATCTACTACTTTTAATTGTGTAATTGTTTACAAGTTAACTTAGCTAGACTGCCATTATTTTTTTTATCTGAAAATTGGGAGTAATAGTAGCTTTATAAGGTAATTGTGAAATTAAATTGTGTATATATATATATATATGTATAATCTTAGAATTATATCTTAAATATAGTCAATCCTTTGTATGTGCTATTATTACTACATTATTATTCTCCATGGAGCTGACTCTTGCAAGGAGAAGTTGAACAAGGCACGGACTTTTCATTGAATAATTGTCACAATGCAAAGGGAAATGAGAGACTAAATGAATCATTTTTCTGTGTGTGAAATAAGCTAATTTTTTCATTTTCCTAAAATAAAAATGAGTAAATTCATTACTAAATTGAGTCACCAATTATTTCCTTTATTCTCTCTCACACCTGAGTTCTATGCTACCTGCTTCCTTTACAAACCAATTCAGAGCACCAGACTGCTAATCCTCCTCTTGACGCTAAGGTCTTCCACAATCTGGGTGATTTCAAATCCTGGAGCCTGACTTATGTTGCTTTTCTGACCTCCAATGAACTATCTCAACTCTAACATCCACTCCTGGAGGCATAGCTTTGCTCTTATCATCATGGAACCCTCTAAAACTAAAATCTTAAATGAAAATACCCCAGTTTATGACTGCAACCTCATATCCTCGCAATTATCTTCTGCTTTTCCCCATTCAGCTTTGCTTTGGCTTTTTTGAGACCTGTTGTTGCTTCTATTCTTCCAGGCCACTTCTGACTGCTCTTCCTTTGTCCTGTGAAACTTCTCTCACATCTGCCTTAAATATTCCAACATGAGAGAGGTCACTCTTACATTCTACCTTCTCTCCTTTGTACAGCAGCTCTGAGCAAGACAGGAATATCTTTTGACCATTCACCTCGGTGCCCTTACAGATTCCCATTGCCCAGTCCCACTGGGCGCGCAATACTATCTAGTAATTTTCCATAATGACTGTTTCAGATTGTCTCATGTCTTTTCTAGCCCTTATTTCATATTCCACTTTTACCCTTGTATCACTCCTACATATAAACAACATAATTCTGAAGAGAGAATTTAATTTACCTCCTACAGAAAATTAGTGTATATATATACTCAGCAATTGAAAATCCCTTAATATTTTATATTGTATCCCTCTACTTCCATCTACAATACTCCCATCTTTCCACATTGTCACAAGGGGAAATGTAGAACTAGAGCTTGTGAATGTGATACCTCTCCTTGTAATGGACCCACATCTATCTCAAGTGAATTAATTGATCAATTTTTCACTCTATGCTCAACTTTCCTTCTCTAACGGCTCTTTCCCATCAGCATTTAAACCTATTTTGATCTCTTCTATTTATTTATCCAACATGAACCTTTGATCCTATGATACCTTTTCTTCCCTTGACATTTTGTGTTTCTACTTTCTCTTTTCCCATAAATTTCTCAACCCACTACAATCCAGTTTCTGCTGTATTACTTTCCAAAACTGCTGTGGCAAAGGTCATTGATGCTTACTCAGTTTCTTAGAAATTCTTATGGATACCGTTCATTTTTATAATTTTTAAAAATTCCATCCTTACTCCTTTTGAGGGCATCTGTTACTGAATCCAATTCTACAATCTCATTTATTGGTTCTTCTTTTTCTCTGTCTTTAATGTTGGTGCTACTCTTCATTCACATCTCTGTATGTGTGATTTCATTCACATCCATAGTTACAAGAACAGCCTGTGCATCTTTCTCATTAATAGTTCTTTCCTTGAAGTAGTTTTAGATAGCTATTGCTAAGAACTTACTGCATATGCATCAAACTAAAATATGAACCCAAAACTTACCATGTCTAAACCTTCCACCCAAATTTATCTATTTTTTATAACCACTGTACTACATAACTTAACCCTTAATTAAGTTAAAATTTTACTAATTTATGTTGACTCCATTTTTATCTTTGCCCCCAAATCTAATCAATGTACTAAATTATTTTTTAAAGTTATACTTAGAAATTTTCAATCATATTTATTTTATTCTTCATTACCACTACAAATGCATTCTTTAAGACTCCAGTCTTTATTTGGTCCAATCCATTTACCATGTGAACTTCATGATAATTGTTTTTGAAATACAGTCATGACAATAGCATACACTTCAGTCTGGGCTCTAGTATCCTTTTAAATTTTCAAATTTGTTGATGAGAATGAAAGAGCCAAACTTACAAAATACATAATCAAATTGTCAAAAAACCACCAGCACTCATCAAAATTACAACATTTTTAACTTGAATGAACTTAAAATTGTATATATTTCATGAAGCTAAAACTAAAAATCTAATTTATTAAACACATATTATATCCCCCTGTACTAATAGACTTGATGTTGCATTTTAGGTGGTAAAATTAATAAATTTATAATGAGAAAAGGGAGATTTTATTGAGTTAATTTAGCAAATTTCTTTTTCTTTTTAATTGTTTTAAGTTAGAAATATCATTCTGATTTGTACAGCTAATCCTCTAAAGTTTGACAATTTGATAATATTTTTTTCTAAATTAACTGAAGAAAAGGTAGTCTGATTGTACTTAGTTTAGATTCTTTAAAAATGAGACATCTCTTATTAGAGCAGTATTTTAGCTAAACAATATGTAGAGTTATAGCTAACCAATATGTGCTATTTAATAAATGATGGCTGAATAAATGTCTGGTCCCCAAAGCTTTTCTTTAGACTGCACTAAAAGAAAAAAGAAGTTATTTTTAGAGTGGTTGTTTAAATCTGTCTAAGTTATTTCTTGCCTATTACTATCACACTTCTATTTATGATCATTCCTTATCATTAATCCATGCTTGCAACTGAATATTTATTTGTTGAGATTGCACTAAAAAGTTTCCTTGAAAGAGACTGCAGCATTTTAACATTATGTTTTAATAAATGCCCTTACACAAACATCAGTGTTTACAGGCCATAAATTAGAAAGCAATGTTTTGCTTGGCACTATTTTAGTTAATTTGCTTTTTCCTTTTCCAGTGAGAAAATATGCTGCATAGGAATTTTATTTTAGGACTATTAAAACCATTTCTGAACATTTTAATATAATTTTAAGTGAATTCAGATTTCTTTAGTATAATTATAAAGACTAATTTACATAAAACTAACTAGTGCAAATGAAATCTTGAGATAGTTAAATTTTTATAGCCCAGTATTGATAATCCAGTATGTTATATATAGAGATAAAATTTATTTAACATCAATAATAATTCTTAGTTCAAGTTAATACTTAAAATGCATAACCTGTGGAAGGGCTACATTATGACTATCATGAAACCTAGGCACTTTTTTTTTCCTGAATGGGACCCTTTTACTATAAAAAATTAAGACCATATCTTATGATCATATTGGTATAAAGATAAACATAATCCAGGCTCAAAATACCATTATAGCTAGTTTACTGTTGTACTATTCATGATTTTCTCAGGGGATGAAGGAGTTACATCTTCAAAATAGTCCAATCTATTCTTATAATCAAAGGCTATAATACAAACATTAAATTGCTACTGATTGATTTGGTAATATGATAGTGATGAGATCAATCATAATGTGTTATTGGCTTTGTGATTGAAAGAAATTAAATAAGTTAGTCTATTACATTGTTTTGACCAAGATATAAAACTTACAGGCTTATTAGTTCTCTCTACATTTATTTACTGACATTGGCAATCATTGGATAACATGGAAAAATATAAAATATATCAGAAATATATAAAATATGTCAGAAAAATATAAAATATATCGATCTTTTCAGATTTCAAATGCTTCCTGACCAATGATTTGTAACTGAAGAGTAAAATGATTGTTGATCTATAATTCTTTCATTAATATAAAATTTTAATTTTTAATAATCTGAAATAGACTTATTGCTATTTTCAATGGTGATATCAAGGCATGCATATATATGAACATGCTTAAATAAATATTAAGAAACCACAGGAATAATCTGTATTTTCTTTAGAAAAAAATATTTTTCAGGAAATTTGCATTGATATAATTGCAAATGTACTATTGAATATCACAGTGAGAATCAACAACTGATTCATTCAGCTGTGCACTTGTAACAGCTTTGAGATGAAAATTAGATGAATTTTAACTGTGGATTGTGAAGCCTGAAGTGTTTATAGCAGTTCTACAGTTATATGTCATATTTCTACTGATTTCATTTGTAATACTCACTGAACCCGAGCAACATAAAAAAGTATAGTTCTTTCTGAAGACATTGCTATTTAGAATCGGTTTGTCTTATTGTCCCACTGCTGAAAACTATGTAGTATTTACTTTACATTTAAGCATTCCTGCAATTCTACTAACTAGAATTTTATATTTTAAAGAAGAAACAATGTGGAAGGAGGATGAGCTTTGAGTAGAGGCAACAGTGGACTTGCATACTAGCTCAGCCAAGATTCAGCTGTAGAGGGGCTATTTTCACAATCTGTACTCTCAATCATTATTTTGTGCTGTATCTTGAAATTTGAGTCAATCTCTTCCCCACATCCACTCCCACAAAACAATTTTTTTTAAAAAAAGCAAGTGGGGAAAGAACTTCTGGGTTTTGAATGGTCAATGGAATTTGATAATGTGTCAAGCTATCCCTATTTGATTCAAAAAGTCAGAGACCACACAGTAAATAGTGTTACTCATTCACACATACAAACACAAATACACACACATACACAAACCCACACACAGTAAAGAGAAAAGGTTATCCATTTTTGGCAAGAGGGCTTCCATATACAATGCTTAATGTATTAGTTAAGGCTGAAATCATTTGATGCTATAACAAACAACCCCCTAATTTCAGCTGCTTTATACAGCAAATGTTTATTGCTCAGTTATTTAAAAATAATTACAAGGCAGTTTCCATATAACCTTTAAAAGAATGTCATGGTCATTTTCTCTTTGACCTCTCATAGTTCAAGGCATTGAAAACTATATTCTTCCTATATCCAAAGAAGTCATGTCAAAATAGGCAATACGTAAAGAGCTTCAGTCCTCCCATTCCCAAGGGTTCTAAAATAAATCTTTCTGCCTATAGTTATAAGATCTAGTGTCAATGAGAGATGAATTCTAGGCACCCATGGACCAAGGAGCATACAAAGGTGGTGGGTGGAGAGAATTGGCAATAAGAGTTGTCAGCCCGTTAGGAGCGTTGGATCACTGATATTACCAGTGCATGGTGATAATAAAATTAGATAGCTTTTAGTCAATTTTGTTAATTTTTTTATATTCTCTATAAACAATACTTTTATTGTCTGTACTCAGTGAAGGCATATCCCTGGGCCGGCTCTTGGTAAGATACAAGAGACCTTCTAAATCAAATGTTTCTTATTCCTAACAATGAAACCTCCGTTTGCAGGGTTTTACATTTATGTGCTGTACTGAATACTTCAGTTTGCCACTGTGCTTGAAGCTCACCACTCAGCGACTTGCAGGGCTGGGGCTGGAGTTCACTAAGGAGTACATGCCATTTCACATTCCAATTTTATTTCCAATCATTTTCCAAATGATTTAAAAAAAAATCCAAAAACCAAAACTGAAACCCTAAAACCTGTAAGTTATACTGGCCTTTCTGTTTCTGACCTCTGCTTTTACCTACATCCACAACACTAGCCAGCGTTCTGCTTTGGTTGGCTAGATTATTGGCAACCTTGATGATTTTTCTGTGTACATTAGAACATGTTCAGTTTTGGAACATCATGAACTGCTGTGTTTTGTCTACATGGTTAGTGTTTGCTCTTCCACCACCAGTAACCACTGCTGAACCACAACAAAAGTAACTTCTTTTTAAGCGTGAGCCTTGGATACCCTTGTTTCCTTTCTGAGTTTCCCCAGGTCCTGCTTCTAGTCAACCTCATGTCTAACTCTCCTCAGTATCTAATGGAATGCAGTTATTCCTAATTAATACTGAAATAGATTTTTTTTTTACCAAACTTAAAGATAGAAAGAGAAATAACTCAGTAAAATATTTATTTGGAAACTAAATCTGTGAGTTCCCTAAAGGCATTTACTTTTAGGTTTTTATATTTTTCACGGAACAAATAAGGATATTTAAAGATTTAAAAATTTTAATATGATAATTTCTAATCTACCAGAAAGAAATATAGGCTCCTGTTATGTATGACTTACCTTACATCTGCATTTTGAAAGCTTACTTTTGAGTATAGGAAAGAAATGTTTATCTGCATTAACAAGAAACATGGCTTTCTTAGAAAAATTATATTTTAGGATAATCCAAAGATTGGATTTTCTCCAGTACTTTAAATTTTATTTTCTTTTATATTTTGTGGAGACATAGAAATAACATTTTCAAAAGCCCCGTAGCTATGCAAACAGTGAAGGAGCAAGAAGATGGCTTTGAATCATCCAAAGATAGAAGCAATGCTGATGTAACTCTGGCCAATGGTACTTCCTTCAGTAATGATTCAAACCTTTTAGAAGAGATAATCTGTTAGTGTTCAAATGACAATAAAGTTGCTGATCAGTGAAGAAATCTAAACAGATAGCAAGCATTCGTTTTTTATTCTATATTAGACAGTATAGTTTGCTTGAATTACTTAAATTATAAAGTTATATTAGTCTCTGCTCATTCTGTTCTCACAATCCAAAGTGTCATCCAATTATTTTTGCTATTCTAAAAAGTCAGGTTCTTCTGCTTATATAATAACATTGTCGTCAGTTAGGAATAAGAATGAGAATTAACAATTCATACCTACAAGAGGTAAGGAATTAATTTTACCTAAATGTCTTTGATTCTCAGGGGACTTCAGTTTTATCCAAACTTATTTTTTAATAATTCACAATAGAGCGACTGGATATACACAAAGACAATGGCCAGGTCACATATGCCACCAAAACTCAGAATCACACAATAATCCCAGAACTAAACCACAATGTCTACAGAACTATCAGAGCTTGGTCAATAACTGCCAATTTTTTCATTTTTTACCCCCACTGCCAATTCAGGACCAAGCAAAGAAAGCAGAGTATGCTCTCGAAATCAGTCATATATGATATCCTACTAAATCGCTCACCACCAACTTCTACATGTCAATAATTTCTCATCAGAACATAACTGAAGCCTCTTCTTATTTATGCTATAAAGTTCCCCACTTCCCTGATCACATTTGAATTTCTGCCAAACACAAATGATAGAGCCTGAATCCTTTGCAAAGCAAATTTGTTCTGAATGATTCTGAATTCTGTTTGTTCTCATTTTGGTAGATTTTGCTTATTTCCACACACCATCTACTTTGTTTCTGGTAGGTGGGCCTCTTCACCACCCCACAGATTTACCATGCTTGTATAGCTGAATTTTTACTCATCCTATTCTTACAATCCCTAGTGTCCTCCAGTCTTTTTAACCAAGTCAAATTCTACCCACTCATCACGGTCTCCCTCAAGTTCCAACTCTGCTTCAGATAGTTTTAATAATCCAGTAATTCCAAAAATTATTCTTTCCCGTCTCATCTGAACTTTCTCTTTTCTTTTTTCATCTAGATTGTCTCTACCACAAAACCCAAACCTCTGTGCTTAATTTTTTTTTTAATCTAGCAGAGTCACATTTGATGTGCTCCCTGATAATGTAAATCATAATTCAAAAAAGTGCCAGGTAAGACCACATTGGGAGGTTTAAGAAATATACCTCCTGGTTGATTCAAATGCCATTTAGGAAACCCATCAGGGTAACAGTGACTTTAGGATTCATGACAGGCTTTATCTTCTTATACCAGCTCACTGTGGTCTGGCAGCATCCCCGACTCTCAAGAAATCCGTTATTACAAGGGTCTACAATGATGAAAGTGAAAACATTAGAAAAAGGCACACTTATAATTTAAAGACCTTTAGACCTTATAGTATTTGTCATTGAATTACAATCTTAAAATCACATCTATACTAATAAAATGATAATATGCTAATTAGAATGGATGTCTTCTGGACGGCCATCTGGATGTCCTTCCGGACAAAAGCTGCAGTGACTGCCTGAGACTCAGGCAAGCTGTGATCGATGGCAGCTGGTGCTGCCCAGGGCCAGCCCCAAGGATCAGGAGGCCACGGCGGCTGGCAGTGGCAGCAGCAGCAGCGTGATGGGGGCTTCGCCTTCCCCTGATTGGCCTGGTCGCCTCCTGCAGAAAGAGGCCAGACTGTGGCTTAGCCATAAGTAGGACATCCCCTGAGGGCTCCTGGACTGTGAGAAGGAGCAGGCCAGGCTGAGGGACCCCTCCCAGTGCACTACTTTTTGTGCACTGGGTCTCTAGGAGCTTTTAAAAGATGTATGCACATAATTATGAATTCAGGGACTATCAGATTTCACATATGTTAAATAACTGTGGCCATTACTATATTCATACTCAATATGAATATATTTTATTTTGCTTTAATGAGTGTGTTTAGTTGATCAGTAGATGCTCCCTCTATGGCTTCCTTTGCCATGACTGGAGTATTCTCTGAAAGCTTTCTGAGTTTACTGCTCAACTGAGTATATCAGGCTTTCCTTTGTGGCCTCCTGTCTCAGGTACTGGGTAAAAAAAGAGAACATTTCTCTAGAGAATTTTGTAATTTTTGTGAAAAAATGGATATTAGAATCTGAGTACCGAGGGCATTGTCAAATGGCAGTACTTCTGAGCCATTTCAGTGGAAAAGATAGAAAACATCGTTTTTTACTTTTATTCTTGTAAAGTTATGTTGATCTTTATAACTTACTATCAACAATATACTTTTTATATTTAAATACTTGAAATAGTAATTATATCTTATTCTTATCTTATAAGAATTAATTGCTAATAAGCTCTATTAAAATGAAAATATATAATTACATATTTTTCTTTCTGTGTGTGTGTGTGTGTGTGTGTGTGTGTGTGTGTGGTAGGTATCTGGATGAATTAACCAAATCTACCTCCTATTATCTAATTTTTAGTAATATTAAAATCCAAGTATTTTCATCATCAATTCAATTTAGCTCTAATACATTTTATCTTAATATTAGAGCTTTATTATGTATATCATTCTTATTTATAGGGTAAAGATTCTTCTTTAGACATCATTATGTATATCATTCTCTTACCAATTTAATATATTTTGTTATCTATTCTTATATATGAATCTAAATAATTATTCCAATTAGCATTATCTTGACCCAATATTATTCAAGTGTTTACTTTCCTTCAGAAAAGTAGGATATCAAGCTGATATCCAGAATCTTTGAATTCCTAAATATTAAGTGGAATTCGCTAATGAAATCATATGAAACTGGAGTGAAGATTTTATCTATTATATAATTTTTTCATAAATAAACAACTATTTATATTATATATTACTTCTTAAATGAAGTTTGTAGTTTGTGTCAAGTAAGGTATTTGTCTATTTCATCGAAGCTTTTGAGTTTATTGACACATAGATCTTCCTAACATTCCCTTATTGACTTGTTAAGACTTATGAGATCTGCGTAATGTCACCTCCCTTTTTCCTGATCATGATAACATATTTTTTCTCATATTTTGTGATCAGTTTGGCTGAAGGTTTATCAATTTTATTGATCTTTTCTTAGAAAAATCTTTTTTCTGCATCGATATTCTCTAGTATATATCTGCTTTTTATGTCATTGTTTTCTGTCTTTCTATTTATTATTTCTTTTCTTTTGTTAAATTTTAGTTTAATATTATTTTCTAATTTCTTAAGGTAGATACTTAGGTCATAAATATTAAATCTTTCTACTTCTGCTTTAATGAGTGTGTTTAATTCTATACTTATTTTCCCTAAGCACTGTTTCAGCTGGGACCTAACAATTTTTGATTTTTTCACTGATGTGTAAATTATTCAACCTTTTGGCCCTTTAGATACAGTTCCTCATGTTGTGAACCAACTATAAAATTATTTTCATTGCTACTTCATAACTGTAATGTTGCTACTGTTATGAATCATAATGTAAATATCTGATATGCAGGATGGTCTTAGGAGACCCCTGTGAAAGGGTCGTTCGACCACCAAAGGGGTCGCGACCCACAGGTTGAGAACCGATGATTTCGAGGGATTTTGTTTCTTTTGCCCATATTAAGATATTTTTAGATAGTTTCTTGGTATTAATTCCTTATTTAATTTAATGCAGACAGATAATATACATTAAACTATTTAAATCCATTAAAAATATTGAGACTTAGTCTATGGCCCAAAACATGCTTTATCTTATTACATGTTCAGTGTGTTCTTGAGGAGTTTTTCTGCTGTTTGGGGAGTATGTGTCTTATAAATATCAATACACTTATTATAGTTTATTAATATTTGTTAAATTATTTTTAGTTCTAATTTTTCACAGATGTAGCCTCACATAGTAATATTTAACTGTACTTTATACATCCAAGCCTTAGATTTACATGTAAATTGGAATTCACAGAAAATGAAATGCTTAGTGTATTTCTGCCTTTTTGTTTAGTGTGTTTTTAAAAAATATTGAAGCCAACAATATGATACTTTTTTCCCCCTGAAATTGGAATTTCTTTGAATACAACTATGTATGAGGCAGGAAAAATCTAATGAGGGAAAATACTTATCAAATTTTAGCCAGTTATTTTTGTTGTACATCAATTTTAAGATAAATAGAAAGTCTAAGATGAGGTGATAAATATGAATTAAGATAATAAGATTAATTTTTAAGGAAGGATTGTAATGAGCAATTATTACAAATACATGTTGGTGAAATTTGGCATATTTGGATCATATCAATACTTTATTTTATTTACTATTTAGTTTATTTATTACATTTTCCCTTAAAACACTAGCAAATGATTTTTGTGTTTTTTTGTTTTGTTATTTAATTATTTTACTAGAGGCCCCATGCATGAAATTCGTGCACTGGAGGGGATGTCCCTCAACCCAGCCTGCACCCTCTCCAATCTGGGATCCCTTGGGGGATGTCCAACTGCCTTTTCAGGCCCAATCCCACAGGGACATCCCTCTCACGATCTTGGACTGCTGGCTCCTGGCCCGATCGCCCCCAACTGCCCTCCCCTGCCAGCCTGGTCACCCCAAACTGCCCTCCCCTACCAGCCTGGTTGCCACCAACTGACCTCCCCTGCTGACCTGGTCGTCCCCAACTGTCCTCTCTGCTGGCCATCTTGTGGCAGCCATCTTGTGATGATATGGGGGAGGCTGTCTTGTGACAAAATAGGGGGCAGCCATCTTGTGACAATGTGGGGGCAGTCATCTTGTGATGATGTGAGGGTGTGAGGACCACCTAGGCTTTCATTAGTATAGATTTTTTCATCTTTATTGCTGAAATTATCACAGATGTCCTCTTTTCCCCCCCATAGCTTCCCTCCACCTGGTTCCCACCCCACCTCAGGCCCTTGCCACCCTACTGTATATGTTCATAGGTAATGCAAAAATGCATATAAGATCTTTGCCTAATGTCTTCCCGCTCCCCTCATATCCCCTTCTCTCTGAGAATCATTAATCTATTCCATTTCCATCCCTCTGATTCTAGTCCATTCACCAGTTTATTCTGTTCATTAGATTTTTATTCATTTGATTTCTAGATTCAATTGTTAATAGATATGTATTTGTTGTCACTTTGTTGTTCATGTTTTTTTATCTTTATCTTTTTCTTCTTCTTCCTCTTCTTAAAGAATACCCTTCAGCATCCTATCTAATAAAAGAGAAACATGGTAATTAGCGTACGACCGCTACCCTTCCCATTGGCTAATCAGGGCAATATGCAAATTAACTGCCAGCCAAGATGG
>NW_005358993.1:143031-156621 GCF_000412655.1 Myotis brandtii | reverse complement strand
TCCCTTCCCTTCCCTTCCCTTCCCTTCCCTTCCCATTCCCTCTGAGAATTGTCAGTCTGTTCCATTTCCATGCCTTTAATTCTATTTTATTCACCAGTTTATTCTGTTCATTAGATTTCTTACTCGTTTATTTTGATTTTTAGATTCAATTGTTGATAGGTATGTATTTGTTGCCATTTTGTTGTTCATAATTTTTATCTTTTTATTTTTCTTCTTCTTCTTCTTAAAAAATGTCCTTCAACATCTATATATATATACAAAGGTCTAAGCAACCATCATGACTGAACAACTGGCTGACCGGCTGACCAAATGACCGGTCGGTAGTTATGATGCACACTGACCACCAGGGGATAGTTGCTTAATGCAGGAGATGCCCCTGGTGGTCAGTACGCTCCCACAGCCAACCTCCTGTGGTCCCTCTCCCAGGCCAGTCAGCCTCCCACAGTCCCTTGCCCTGGACTGGGCAAGATGGCCCTGATCGGCCCCAATCGCCCGACAGGCCGAGGGACCCCACACATGCACGAATTTGTGCACTGGGCCTCTAGTTTTATATAATACTGGTTTGGTGGTGATGAACTCCTTTAGCTTTTTCTTATCAGTGAAGCTCTTTATCTGACCTTTAATTCTGAACGTTAGCTTTGCTGGATAGATTAATCTTGGTTGTAGGCTCTTGCTATTCAGCAGTTTGAATATTTTTTGCCACTCCCTCTGGCCTGCATAGTTTCTGTTGAGAAATCAGCTGACAGTCGTATGGGCGCTCCCTTGTAGGTAACTAACTGCTTTTCTCTTGCTACTTTTAGTATTCTCTCTTTGTCTTTTGCCTATGGCATTTTAATTTTGATGTGTCTTGGTGTGGTCCTCTTTTTCTTTTTCTTTTTAAATATATTTTATTGATTTTTACAGAGAGGAAGGGAGAGGGATAGAGAGTTAGAAACATTGATGAGAGAGAAACATCGATCAGCTGCCTCCTGCACACTCCCTACTGGGGATGTGCCCGCAACCAAGGTACATGCCCTTGACCGGACTCGAACCTGGGACCCTTGAGTCCACAGGCCGATGCTCTATCCACTGAGCCAAATCAGTTAGGGCAGTGTGGTCCTCTTTAGGTTCCTCTTGTTTGGGGTTCTCTGTGTTTCATGGACTTGTAAGTCTATTTTTTTTCATCAGGTAGGAGCAGTTTCTGTCATTTCTTCAAGTGGGTTTTCAATATCTTGCTCTCTCTCTTCTTCTGGCACTCCCATAATTCAGATGTTGGTACGCTTGAAGTTGTCCAGGAGGCTTTGGATTCTTTTCTCTTTTTGGTCTTCTGGTTGGTGTTTTTTTGCTTCCTCATCTTTCAAATCATTGATTTGATTCTTGGGACCCTCTAGTCTACTGTTGAATCCCTATATATTATTCTTTATTTTAGTCAGTGTATGCTTAATTTCTGACTGGTCCTTTACCATGTGATTGGAATTCTCACTAAGATCCTTGAAAGTCTCACTAAGTCCCTTGGAGGTCTCATGAAGATCCTTGAGTAACCTTATAACTTTATTTTTTAACTTTATATCCAGTAGTTTGCTTTCTTCCATTTCTTTCATTTGTGACATGTTTCTTTGTCTCCACACTTTGGCTGCTTCCTTGTGTTTGTTTCTATGTATTGGGTAGAGCTGGAAAATTTCCATTTTATTGTGCCCTTTTTTCTCTGCCCTGTAGAAGCAGTCAGTAAGACCTAGTGAAAACGTAGTGAGAGTCTAGAGCAGCCGTGGGCAAACTACGGCCCGTGGGCCGGATCCGGCCCGTTTGAAATGAATAAAACTAAAAAAAAAAAAAGACCGGACCCTTTTATGTAATGATGTTTACTTTGAATTTATATTAGTTCACACAAACACTCCATCCATGCTTTTGTTCCGGCCCTTCGGTCCAGTTTAAGAACCCATTGTGGTCCTTGAGTCAAAAAGTTTGCCCACCCCTGCTCTAGGTGCACTCCCTTATGGGTTGTGTGCACAGTCTTGTTGTAGTTGAGCCTTGATTGCTGTTGGTGTCACTGGGAGGAATTGACCTCCAGGCCAATTGACTGTGATGACCAGCTGCAACTACAGTGGGAGAGCTGCTGTGGAGGAGACATCCTTATGGAGCAGGCCTTGCTTCACTAGGGTGTTGGTGCTCACAGAGTCTGCCTCTTGAGTGTGTCACTTATGGATGTGAAGAGGTATAATCTGTTATAATCTGACACTGACCACTGGGTACACTGGCTCTTGGGTCTCCAGGGAGGTGCAAAGTCATCTATAGCCTGGGGCCACCCAGCAGGAGCTACAGAGAGATCTGCAGATTCCTCCTCTTTGTATCAGTTTTAGAAGAGCCCAGAGAAGGCCATCTGTGAAGCAAGGCAGGCTAGTGCTGGTGCCAGTTCTTGGGCATTTTATTGATAGTTTGGGGTTCCCTGACCCAGCTGCAACTTGTTCAACAGGTTTTAGCCTGAGAAAGGACAGGCCATTCATATGTAAAAGCAGCTTCACACAGCTTGGGTGGAGTTATAAATTGGGTGTGGGATCTCAGGGAATCACCAGGGCAGAGTAAACAGAAATGGCTGCCAGTCAGCCCTCAACTGGGAAGGTCCCAGCAGGCGAACAATGGCCACTGTGAGCTCCTTAGTCTGGAAGAAAGCCCTGAGTTCCTGCCCCGATGCCAGACACTCCACTTCCTCCTCATATATGTCTGGGTCCCCAAGAGCCTTGCCCTGGTTCTGGAGCTCAGAGGAAGCAGGACCTTTTAAGTTCAGTTCCTGGTGCTAGCCTTTTAAGGGGACAGATGGGTCTCCAGAAGCCTTTGTGTCGCTGAGCCCCAATCCCCACTAGTTTTTACAGCCCATAGTTCTTACTGCACACAGGGACTTATTTTCCCACTGGAACCCTGGGCTGGGTGTCTGGTGTGGGCTGGGACTCCTTGCTCCTCCAGGTGGCCTCTGCAGAGGGGATCTCCCTCCAGATTAAAAAAGTGGTACACGTGGTACTGGACCAGTCCGCTCCACACCTCTGCACCTCCTATCAGTCTCAGTGTGCTGTCTTCTTTATTCCTCTAGTTGTAGAACTTCCATTCAGCCAGCTTTCTGGTGGTTCTGGGTGATGGCTGTTCTGTATTTTAGTTGTAATTTTGATGTGGTTGTGGGAGGCAGTGAGTACAGGCATTTACCTATGCCACCATCTTAGATCTCCATAAATGATTGTTTAAAAATGTAAAAATGATCTGTGGCTGGAACCCAGAGGGGAAAAAATAAATAAAAATTTTAAATGAAGAGATAAGACAAAATAGTTAATGACTTCATCTAAAATTTCTCACTTAACATTACCAAAAATGGTTTAAAAAATAATCATGTATCATATATCAATCTACTCTGATACGTTTTATGTCTTCTGAGTATACTTGACATCTGGCAAGAATATAGTAACTTTATTACTCAAAGTTTTGACTGCTTCTCACTAACTACTAAATTGCTTACCTCATTCACACTGTATTAGTACTAGTCAGGGTTCCCCATGGAAACAGAATCAATTGGATGTAAATATAGAGAGACAGAGATTGATTGCATAGAATTAGCTCATGTGATCATAGAGGCTGGCAATTTCTCAAACTTGCAGCATCAGTTGACAGCTGGGGACTCTGCAGAGAGTTAATGGTATAGTCCCAGTGTAGAAGCTGAGGGTGAAAGGCTTGAGACGCAAGAAGAACTGAGTTGATGTTTTAGTTTGAGTTTAAAGGCAGGCCAAGCCATGTTCCAGTCAAAGGACATCAGGCAGAAAGAATCCTCTTCCTTGTGAAAGGGCCAGCTGTTTTGCTCCATGCAGGCCTTAAACTAATCAGGTGGCTCACCCACATATAGGATCAATTTGCTTTGCACAGTCTACTAATTTAAGTGTTAATTTTCTCCAAAAATTCCCTCATAGAAATACCCAGAATAATGTTTGATCGAGTATCTGGTTACCCTATGTCCAGTCAAGGTGACACCTAGAATTAAGCATCAGACACATGAAGGAGGTGACTGATCAAAAAATTATGTGGTATTCACTTAAAGCATTTAAAGGTACTATTTCAATGCCCTCTTACAAATAAAAACCACTCTAATTGAGAAAGTATATACCAGATCAAGTTCCTCAAACACTTGGTTCTACTTGGGCCCTCTTCAAGTCTCTACCTCTTGGCAGTTATATAAAGCAGTCTTTACAGTGGGTATATTGCCCTGAGAGTCAAATTATAGTTACAGATCAATATATATAATCACATTATAGTACTTAAAAATAGAAGAGGTGACACTTATAAAAACTGGAATTTAGATATGTTATGTATGTGTTTGTATAAAACTGAATCCTAGTATCACAGGATGCTGAAGTACATGCCAATAGGGAGACATGAGTTTGATTAAAGATGTTTATCTGAAATTCTTTTGTAGAAGAAAATGCCTCAAATGCTGATCGCTGCCAAGACAGCCATAATTTTACACATCACATTTGCAATGGGAGTAGTGAATATCATCCTTGGTGCACAAATATCTGCCTCTTGTCAGGTAATTTCTTCACATTTCAGCTCTTCCTCCTTGACAAGTTGAAATTAGAGTCCTCAGTTTCAAAGTGATTGGTGTGAAATGTTGATATGGTAAAAGCTGCTGTGATACCAAGAAAAACAAAATAAAAAACAAGATAGATAATCTGTAACAACACATACAGAAATGTTTTCAACACACACACACACACACACACACACACACACACACACACACACACGCTTTCAGAAAAGCACTTCTTTTCTTTTGCACTGCATAATAAAAATAGTAATTTTTCTTTCAATAACTTCTCAATATTCTCCCAAAAGTATATTTCCTTTGAATCTTTATTAGCAAGTTAAAGTTTTCATCCTCAGTATGTGCAGACTTGTGAAATATATTGGGGACCTCAATCTTCTTTCCACAAAATAGGCTGTGCTTGATGGAACCCACAGTTGAAACCAGTGTCCCTCAATGAATAGGAGTCAGGCTTGCCTTGCATTTTCCTTATGGCCCTGGATGGCACCTGCGTTTCCCCACCTTCCTCCAGAATCCCATCTCTACATGGCCCCATCTCATTCTGATGCAAATAAAATCCTTAGGGGGATGAGTTTAGAGAAGCTGCAGATTGGGAAGGGAACTTAAAGGAATTAACCCATATTGTTCTAGAGAAAGTGATGAAAAAGATTTGCTTTTGAAAATCAATTCCAATGAATGGCTTCTTGCCAGAATCGGAAATCCAGATTTCACATTCAACATCTAATGAGGTCAAATGTGCTATTCTGCAAGGTTTTCTACTCTTAAATCTGTAAAGGAGTAGTTCCTGAAAGTTGTTGAAAGATACTGATAGGCAATTTTTTCTTAAGACTTATGACAGTTACTCCTTGTACTCTATCATTTTTGGTGTAAGAAATTTTGTTAGGACATAGACCAAAGTTAAAACTAATGAAATAAGAACTAATATGTAATGAAAATGAGTTATATATATAATTTTTATATACATGCTTATATAATTATATTAAATCTAATTTCTAGATTTGTTAGACTATGCTTTTATATGTAAATAAAAAAATCTTAATATTTGGTAAGTTATACCTTTATTTCATGAAATTTAATCTATAAACTAAATGATTGTACATTTGTTTCACTTCTTATCCTTTTTATTTTAAAATGTGTTTATTTAAAGAAATATCTAAAAACAGGTGACCCAGTGCACAGATTCATGTACATTGAAAGGAAATTAATTAGAAGGTGGCTGGCAGGGCAGGAATTGAGCCAACCTCCCATGGTCCCTCCCAGGCTGGCTGCACCTTGGGCAGTGCCGTATCAAAGTGAGTGGGGTCCCTCTGGCAGGTGGGATCCCTCGGCCTGGCCTGTGGGGATGGGGCCAAAATTGGCTCTCTGACATCCCCCAAGGGATCCTGGAGTGCAAGAAGGCACTCTGTAAAGTTGCTGTCATACAGGGTGTGGAACATGAATGCAAGTGTGCAGTAAACCAGATTTGGGCTGACAGTGTCCCAGCAACAACATAACCCATGGCCGAAAGTGGAATCATATGGCCCCATGAGGAATTGGGCTCCCCCCTCTCTGGTTTGGGGTACGTTACCTGAGAACTGCCACTGCTAAGTCACTGCAGCTCAGCAGCTCCTGCATTGAGCATCTGCTCCCAGGTGGTCAGTGCTTGTCATAGCGAGTGATCAATGGGCAGAGGGGCACTTAGCATATTAGCCTTTTATATATATAGATGACAGAATCCTATCTAATAAAAGAGTAATATGTAAATTAACCATCACTCTGTGACAAAGATGGCAGCGCCCATAGTGGCTGGGGCAGGACGCTGGTGGCGTTGCCCTGGCAACATGAGCCCAGTGTCCGCGGCCCAGACGCAGCACGGAGGGGAGGGGGCGGCCTCGTGGAGGGAGGGGAGGAGCCTCGGGCTGGAAGCTGAATCCAAGAGTGCGGGGTGCACCAGGAATGCTGGGAATCGTGGTTCTGGTGGTGGACGCATTGCGCGATCTCCTAGACACTTGAACACAGTGAGCCTGGAGCAAGTTACTGTTGCGTGTAGGGGATGGAGGGAAAGCAAAGGTGAGAGACATAAGTCAGAGTGTTGAGGAAAAATTAAAAGGAAGATATCCTGCAACTTCTAGGAAATCTCCACCAATGGAGCAAAGAAAAAAAAAAAAAGCTCTATTATTCTGTGAGCACCAAACCAGACTGGGCTGGGGTCTCACACAATTCGCTCATATGATTACAAAGACAGACAGAAACTTCACTCTTTCATGTACCCAGGCAGATACAATGCACAACATGCACGTTTTCATGGAAGAGGACTTAACAGCACCGTTTGCTATGCACCCTTTGGAAGTCACCATTTTGGTGGCCATCAGTGTTAGTTAATTGCCATAATCAAGAGTAAAAATTAAAACTTTTCTATCTCTAGGACAAGCAGGGCCTTACAACTTGGAGCAAGGCAACTATCTATAATAATAAAAGTGTAATATGAGGGGCAAATGAGGCAGGCAGGCAGAGGTAGTTAGGGGCAATCAGGCAGGTGAGCAGTTAGGGGTGATCAGGCAGGCAGCTGAGCAGTTGGGGTGATCAGGCAGGCAGAGTGGTTAGGGGTGATGAGATAGACAGAGTGGTTAGGGGCGATGAGGCAGGCAGGCGAGTGGTTAGAGGCGATGAGGCAGGCAAGTAGAGTGGTTAGGGACAATCAAGCAGGCCGGCAGGCAGGTGGTTAGGAGCCAGTGGTCCTGGATTGTTAGAGGGTTTAAGCAGGGCTGAAGGACGCCCCCCCCCCCCCGACCGTGCACGAATTTCATGCACCGGGCCTCTAGTTTATAATAAAATGAAGACCTAAAAATGACAGAGTTTATAATAAAATGATGAATTTTAATGTACTCACCAATCAGTCGTAGTACATCCTGACATGGGTGTAAATGTTTTAGGTCATATGTTTGTTTTGATGACTCCCTTTCTTCTTAGAGGAAATCACTTCAAGATATTTGTGTTGTACACCACATGCACATTTTCCATTTTTCATTATATGTGCACAGTCATGCACATTTTATAATATTTTATTTTTAGTGAAGAAGAGTTAATATGATGCTTGTAGTTCTCTGCTGATTTCGTTTTTACATTATGTTTTGAAACTTACCCATGTTAGCATATGCAGTCTGGGTCATTCACTTTAAGTACTTTATATTATCGAATGAATATGTTTCCAATTTCCTGAACTGTGCAACAGTAAGTGTTGAGTCTGATATATTGCTAACTTTTATTCACATTAGATTTACTAATTTATATCTTTATCAACAGTTTGTGAGTAATCTTATTTTTGGCATCATTGGCAACATTTTGTATATAATGACCTTTTTAATTTTAGTGTAAGTTCCCTGAATACTCGACCTTAGGCAAGATTGAGTCTCGGACATGCTGAAAACGGCAAGTGAGCAATCTCAACCTCACGGAATCCTTCTGTGCATTTTCAGTGCCTTTTGTTGCAAACCCTGGTCAAGTCAAACCAAAGACCCCACTAACTGGTAATATGTATTTTCTATTTATTTTTTATCTCATTTTTCTTATATGATTTTCGTGTTTTTCTTTAGATTTATAGCTTTGTTCAGGTAACTTGAATAATAATCCTCTCTCAGTTATATATATTGAAAATATCTTGAATATTTTTCTTTTTTTACTTTATTTATGTGAATATATTAATTATAATACAGACAATATCCTTAATATTTGACTTTATATTTTAATCTTTTTGACAGTTGTTCAAGAAATAATTTCCCCCTGGCATGCATGGCTCCGTGGTTGAGCATCGACCTATGAACTAGGAGGTCACGGCTCAAATCCCGATCAGGGCACATGCCTGGGTTGTGGGCTTGATCCCCAGTGTGGGGTATGCAAGAGGCAGCCGATCAATCATCTCTCATCATTGATGTTTCAATCTCTCCTTTCCTGTCTAAAATCAATAAAAATTATTTTAAAAGAAAATAATTCCCTACCCCAAACATGCATATAAAAGGCTTTAAATGATGCTTTTCAGTTTGTGTCATTAATTTAATTTGAAATCGTTTTACATGTGTGGTGTATTGTGAAGCATACATCCATCTACCTACCTATGTTTACATGCTTAATGAGCTATCCTAATGTCAGTTATTTATAGTTTTAATACAACTTTATAAGAAGACATGGTATCTGTTAGACCCCCCACCTTGCTCTTCTTAGGAGCTGTATTTGTCCACTAAGGCTGCCATAACAAAATTTCACAGCCTGGGTGACTTAAACAACAGGTTTTTTGTTTTTTTTTCTTACAGTTCTGAAGGCTGGAAAATACATTTCTATACACAAGCAGTGCCAATCATTAAATTATTTAATAATTATCCCACTTACATTTATACCAGGTAATGAATAATCTCCAAAAGAATCACCAATCTCAATACAAAAATTACACTAGTTTTAGAAGAAAGCCTGTGTAGATTTCTCTATAGGACAAGATGTCTACATCACTGGTATATTGTTGCAAGTGGATTTACATCTTCCATAGTGTGTTCTATGAGACAGGGATTGTCAAGGAATACTAACATTGCTCAAGCTTTTATTTATGAGCTTCCAGTTTAATAAGAAATAAGAGTTTTATTACTAAGTTGGGCTTCAAGTAGTGGTAAATTTTTGTCCTAAAATGCATGAGTCATTTGACTAAGTCAATATATTTGGTATAGTTTATGTCAGTGAGAAAAGAGTTGTGGGACTGTTGTTAAACCTTAATGCCATAAAGATAGAAATAACTTTAGAAAAAGTGCAGATTTCTCCCATCAAATCAAAACTGATACATAATTTGGTATCGCAGCTCCATCCTGGGAAAAGTCCTTCTCCCTTCAACATTTGAACGTTTATATGGACTTCGGGAGTGACTATCTCCTTTCCATTTGCCAGGTTGTCAAAAGAGCATTGACAATAGTGATTTCAGGAGCTTGTCTTGAAGGATATAACTCCTTCACATTGTTAAAAATGTGTGTCAGGTAAGCCAACCTATGGATAAAATTGTATCTTTAAAGTATTTCAAGAATAAGCTTTATTTTTCTTTCTAAAGAAAGAAAGACACACTTGACTGTAGCTCAAGTAAAATTTGGACTTGAATTGTAATTCAGATAAGATTGTTTTCTTGAAAGCCAACACGCTTTTGTGTGGTAGTGAAAAACGTTTGCTTTCTGCTCTCCTGTCTCGACAGTCTTTTTAAAATGATAAAGCCAATGACTTTTATGGTTGTTGATAAAACTTTCAGGCTGTTGGAAGAATCTTTAATGTCAATGCATGTCTCTGTGAAAAGCAACACATGGCAACGGTGTGAGGAACTTGGCTTTCTGCTAAAATAGAAAAATACGTTTTTTTAAGCATTTGAGGAACTCCATCTGTAGGGAGATGATGAAGATTTTATTTTCATTAAAAGTTATATGTTCTAAAAAAAACCCCAAATTATATTTTAGACATTTTCAAAATTCTTAAAAAGTTAACCACCTTAGTAGTTTCCAAAATGAATATACAAAAAGTGACTTTTTCTCTCTTGACATCTGCAAGCACCCAAAGCAGTGATGGCGAACCTATGACATGCGTGTCAGAGGTGACACGCGAACTCATTTTTTTGGTTGATTTTTCTTTGTTAAATGGCATTTAAACATATAAAATAAATATCAAAAATATAAGTCTTTGTTTTACTATGGTTGCAAATATCAAAAAATTTCTATATGTGACACGGCACCAGAGTTAAGTTAGGGTTTTTCAAAATGCTGACACGCCGAGCTCAAAAGGTTCGCCATCACTGACCTAAGGAATGATAATATAGTAATTTTAAAAAGGGGAGAGCTACCATAGAAGTTGTACCCAATTCCATATTGAAGGAGACTAGTGAGGCTGCCAATATCTTCATGAGCAATTTCAGAGTTAAAATATATATCAACTAGATATATAACACATTTAGAACTATGTAGATATGAATATAGAACATATACTGAACAATATGCATAAATAATTGATAGATGGGTGGATAGATATATAAAACATATTTAGCAGTATATCAATTGAAACATATAATATCATTTAAAAAGAGAATCAGTTTTTATTATTTTTCTCTTTTCTATTCCCCTAACCAGCTTAAAAAACTTTTGTGTGACACATGACTTTAATAAAGTTTCTGCAATACTATTGGGCTTCTTTTTCATCTGTTTCATAAACTAATAAGTGGCTTCATGAAAATATTTTTAGAAGTGGAGACCATAATATTGGAAGTGTCCCATTGGAAAGTTTAGAATTTTAAGTTGAACTGTCTTATTCTACAAAACTTTAAGATTTAAAAAGAAAAAACAATGTACCTTTTTTCCAAATATTGATCACTGCACAATTGTCAATGAGGAAAACTGACTAAACTTTGATGTCTGAGTCACCAGTGTGAGAAGATGCAACTTTTCCTCATGGCGGCTAGATGGGTCCCACGTTTTGACTTGCCTACATTATGGTTGTATCTGAAGTCAGGGTGACATGCTTCCATGACTCCTGGCCAAAGTCTAATAACTATTGTGACTTTGATTAAGCTATGGATATAGTTGAGACTTTTAGATCACTGGAACATCTGCAGTTGACTATGAAAATATTCTTATTTGATTTTATTTTTGGTATAAATTCATAATTGAAAGAATTGCTAACTTTTGGTTAAAGGTTAACATATAAAGGTGTAATTTTTCTCTGTTGAAGTTTAAAGACCTTAGAAATCTATTCATAGACCGTTTTGTTAAATATCCTTGCTTTAAATATAGAAATGTATTTTTCAAGTGAGGTGGCAGGCATTCTTTTTATTTTCTGTTAAAATGTGCATATCTGCTATATAAATTATTTTGTATATTTCCCATTTTTAACAATAAAAATAGCTATTAAATTTTGGGGTATTTTATTATTTCAGGCATTAACTAATCAAGTGTTTACACTTAGATAAGTCAGACATCCCAATAGAGAGATGAAAGTTGTCAGTACTGCCCTACTCTGTATATACATTGCCTCATAATTATCAGGATGAACGTAAATAACTTATTTTCCTGGATACTGTGGTGTGTGTGTGTGTGTGTGTGTGTGTGTGTGTGTGTTTCCTACACCCATGATGAAGTGGCTATGTTACCTCAATCAGGTCTGTTCAAAGCAAGTCATATACCATTACAGTGAAAGACTGAAAGTGACTTTGTAGTTTGCTTTTAATTTGCCTTTTAAAATCCTTTACATCTCTACTTATTCCTTCTTTCACATCGAGTTTTTTATTTTATTTTTTATTTTGGTACAATTTGTTTAAACCTGCTTTGGTAAGCAATAAGAGACACACTAGGAAAAAAAGTATAATAATAGAAAAATAAACTATTTTAGAAGGATGAAATAGATCTAGATGCTATACCTCAGTAAATACTGTATTTGTAAATAAGTAAACTTCTTTCTAATCCATGTTGTGGCTCTCAAAAAAATGTAATACATAATGAGATTAAAGATTTGTATTAAATGAAAATTAAAGAATAATAATGATGATGATATAATTATATTAGTTATCAAAAACATACTTTCAGGCCACTCCACAATTGACAAATGAGACTGAATAAAGTAATGCAAAGAAATTGCTCTGGGTGGAAATGTGAATAATATTCCTGGATGATACCTTAATTCATCATAGTATATGGAAATGATACCTCTGATCTATGAATGGGCCATTATCTCAAATTACTTTATCAAGTTGTGATGATCAATTGATCTGAGCCAAGCACAGTCTCTCTTTTCTAGAAGCCTAGTACATCAGAAGGAGAAAGATGAGGTGCAGTCCTTAGACCAAGAGAGGATGAGACAGGGAATGATGTCTCAGGAAATGGCAGAGAAAGGTGCTTAAATAATAGGTCCCTCCACAGACGCAACCACAGGCTGGTAAAGATGGACAGAATCAACTTTTGTGAAACTCTGGAAGTTAATCTAACCCAACATTTATAAGCGAGGACTGCCTAATGAAGAAAAAGGCAGTTAGAATTTGTTATGAGAGCACTGGTGCATTTTCACTCATCTAATCACCACCCCCACCGCTCCAGCACAGCCCATATGGCAGCCCTGGGAGGGTGGTCTGCATTACTCCTGCAGCCTGCTGCTGAGGGCGGGTGTTCTTAGGAGCTTATTTTTAAAGTACGATGGTTTTGACATGTCTGGATGAGGTGGCTAATAAACAATAAGCATATATTTCTCACAGTTCTGGAGACTGGAAGTCCTGGTCAGATTCTGGTAAGAGCTCCCTGCTGGGCTGCAGACTACTGTAGTCTTCTTAAAAACTCAGCTGGTGAAAGGGACAAGGACTCTTTGGGGGTCTCTATTTTAAAGGCATTAATCTCAACATGAAAGCTCCATCTTCATTACTTAATCATCTCCCGAAGACCCAGCCTCCAGAGAGCATCGCATTATGGGTTTTGTGTCCCTATATAAATTGTGGGGGAATACAAACATTCACTGTGTAATACTGGTGGTTCCATGAGGAACCAGTGCAGAGTCTGGTATTTATTTCTCTCTCTTTCACCTCCTAACAGGCTGGAGAGACTTTTTGGGAAAAGTATTCAAAGACATATACTGACTGTGCTTGCCTGAAGCAAGGGATAGTGAGTGGGGCAAGCACCTGACAAATCCAATCTCTGGGAAACAGGCAATGTTGGAGGAAGTTTCTTGAAGACATAAGGGTCAGAGGAAACAATGTTCACTAGGAAAGACAGAGTGCAATGTTCACATCTAGGACTCAAAGCAGGAGCAGAACAGGCTCGAGAAGACTTAGACATGTATGTTTGAAGGATCAGTGGGCTTTTCAAATGCAAGAGATGAACGCTAAGGCAGAGTTTTATGTGGCCTGACCTAGCTTTGAAGCGGTGCCACCAGATCAGAGAGAATCTGAAAAATCTGGGAGTGTAGTTTAGTCTTTCTTTCTTTCTTTCTTTCTTTCTTTCTTTCTTTCTTTCTTTCTTTCTTTCTTTCTTTCTTTCTTTCTTTCTTCCTTCCTTCCTTCCTTCCTT
>NW_005358993.1:129890-142520 GCF_000412655.1 Myotis brandtii | reverse complement strand
CCTTCCTTCCTTCCTTCCTTCCTTCCTTCCTTCCTTCCTTCCTTCCTTCCTTCCTTCCTTCCTTCTTTCTCTTCCCTTCCTTTCCCTTCCCTTCCTTCCTCCTTTTCTTCCTCCCTCCCTCCCTCCCTCCCTCCCTCCCTTCTTTCTTTCCTTCCTTCCTTCCTTCCTTCCTGCCTTCCTTCCTTCCTTCCTTCCTTCCTTCCTTCCTTCCTTCCCTTTTGACTATAGATGTTTAGGAAATCTCTGCCATGTTGACTGCCAAGAGCTAAGATAATGAAACATAGATTTGATTAACCTCTCACCAGAGGAATACAGTCTTTGCATAAATATTTTGTAAATTTCACCAGGTAGAAAACTACAGCCCTAAGCAATTAACACCCAACAAATTCTGGGGTAGAATATGCTTTTTTGGAGAACTGTGGTACACTCGTTATATTCTACTAGAGAGAGGCCCAGCGCACAAAATTCATGAATGGGTACAGTCCCTGGGCCTGGCCTGTGATCAGGGCCATCTTCCCCTAACCCTAACCCGCCTCCCCCAGTTCCCTGTTCACCATCAGGTGATCAGAGCCTGCCAGCTGGGGAAAGGGACTGAGAAGTGGTCAGTGTGCCTCATAGTGACTGGTTGAGTGGTCATTCTGGTCGTTCCGATGTTAGGGTCAATTTGCATATTACCATTTTATTATATGGGATAGAGGCCCGGTGCATGGATGGGGGCTGGCCAGCCTGCCCTGATGGGGGCCCTGGATTGGGGTGGGAGTCCCCGTTGGGGGGTGGGGCTGGCCAAGGCGAGGGGCTGCAGTCATCTGTTCTCTGGTTGTTCTGGTCCTTCTGCCATTTCAGTCAATGGGCTTTTATTATATAATAGTAGAAGCTCAGTGCACAAAAATTTAGTGCACTTGGGAGGGTCCCTCAGCATAGCCTGCACCCTCTTGCAGTTTGGGAGCCCTTGGAGGATGTCCACCTTCTAGTTTAGGCCCACACCCTCAAGCACCTGACAAATCCAATCTCTGGGAAACAGGCAACTTTGGAGGAAGTTTCTTGAAGACATAAAGGTCAGAGGTAACAATGTTCACTAGGAAAGACGGAGTGCAATGTTCACATCTAGGGCTTAAAGCAGGATCAGAACAGGCCTGAGAAGACCCTGGCAGCCCGGGAGCCCTCAGGGGATGTCCGACTAATGACTTAGGCCCGCTCCTCATAGGGAGCACGCCTAAACCATTAGTTGTTGAAGGATCAGTGGGCTTTTCAAATGCAAGAGATGAACGCTAAGGCAGAGTTTTATGTGGCCTGACCTAGCTTTGAAGCGGTGCCACCAGCTCAGAGAGAATCTGAAAAATCTGGGAGGGTAGTTTGGACATCCTTAGCGCTACCACGAAGGCGGGAGAGGCTCCTTCCATTACCGCTGCACTGGCCAGCCATGAGAGGGCTTGTGGCTGAGCAGCACTCCCCTTGTGGAAGTGCACTGACTACCAGGGGTCAGCTCCTGCATTGAACGTCTGCCCCCTGGTGGTCAGTGCACATCATAGCGACCGGTTGTTCCTGGTCATTCCATAGTTAGGGTCAATTTGCATATTGCCCTTTTATTATATAGGATTATTTTGAGAGTGTCCATCTTAACAATTGTGTGATAATATCTTACTCTGGTTTTGACTTCATGTCATTGATAGTAATATTAACTATTTCTTTATATTCTTGCAGTCCATTTCAGTTTATTTTGAGTTAATGTTTTTATATGGCTTAAGGTTAAGGTCCAAACTGATTCTTTTGCAGGTGGTTATTCAATTTTCCCAACACTATTTTTTAAATTAAAAGATGTTTACTTTTCCAATGTGTAGTCTTGGTACTCTTGTCAAAAATCAGGAGCCAAACACACAAGGATTTATTTCTGAGTTTCCTGATTCATTGGGTTATATACTTGTCTTTATGCCAGTATCACATTTTCATAATTACTGTTATTTTCAGTATGTTTTGAAATCTAGAGTGTGTGAGACCTCCAAATTTGTTCTTTTTAAAGATTGCTTTGGCTATTCAGGGTCCCTTAGATATAACCTAAATTTTATGGGTTTTTTTTTTTGAATTTATACAAAAATGCTACTGAAATTTTGATAGACATTGCATTAACTCTGTAGATCATTTTGGGTAGTATGAATATTTTAATAATATTAAATCATCCACTTTATGAATGTAAGAAATCTTTCTATTTATTTGCATCATTTAAAATATTATTTTAGTCGAAACCGGTTTGGCTCAGTGGATAGAGCGTCGGCCTGCGGACTGAAGGGTCCCAGGGTTGCGGGCACATCCCCAGTGGGAGATGTGCAAGAGGCAGCTGATCGATGTTTCTCTCTCATCGATGTTTCTAACTCTCTATCTCTCTCCCTTCCTCTCTGTAAAAAATCAATAAAATATATTAAAATAAATAAATAAAATAATAAAATAAAATATTATTTTAGCAGCATTTTGTACTTTTCATTGTACAAGTATTTCATCTCCTTAATTAATTTTATTCCAAAGTATTTTTTCTTTTTTGTTATGCTATAGAAAATGAGATAGTCCTTTTTAGATAGGTCATTGTATAGAAGCACAATGAACTTTTGGATGTTGGTTTTGAATCCTGCAACTTTGCTAAAATATTTTATTAGTCTTAACAATTTTTTGCACATGGATTCTCTAAGCTTTTCTACATATGAGATCATGTCTCCTACAAAGAGATCATTTTACTTCTTCCTTTCTTATTTGAATACCTTTTATTTCTTTTGTCTATTTACTCTGTCTACACTTCCAATACTATATTGAATAGTAGTGGTAAGAGCAGGCATACTTGCCTTGTTCTTATTTTACAGGAAGTATTTCAGTCTTGTACTATAAACCATGATGTTAGCTTTGGGGATTTTCTATATGCATTTTTTTTATGCTGAGTTAATTTATTTCCTTTAGCTGTTTAGTGTTTTCATGAACAAGTGTTGAGTTTTATCATATGTTTTTATGCATCAACTGAGATTATCATGTTTCTTGTCCTTCATTCTGTTAATGTGCTGTGTCACATTGGTTGGTTTTGATATGCTGAACAATCTAGGTATAGGTCTCATTGTTTATGGTGCACAGTTCTATTAATGTGCTATTGAATTTGTTTTGCTAATATTTTGTTGAGAGCTTTTGCATCAATTTTCAAAAGATATATTGGGCTATAGTTTTCTTCTTGTGTCTTTAATCTGATCTTGTTCTCAGTGTAACCTGGCTTCATGAACTATGTTTAGAAATGCCTTCTTCTTCTTCTTCTTCTTCTTCTTCTTCTTTTTTTTTTGTATGTGTTAAAGGCAGATTGAAGGTAATTTTTCTAAAACTGTTGGGTATAATTTTCCAGTGATGCTATCTGTGCTTGGGCTTTTCATTGTTGGAAGATTTTAATTACTATTCAAATTTTCTTTTTAGTTATAGGTTTGTTCAGATTTATTGATTTTCTTATGACTCAATCTTTGTATGCTGTGTGTTTTATAGGTATTTTATGCATTTCTCCTTAGTTATCCAATTTTTTAACATATTTGTTATACTAGGCTCTTATCATACTGTTTATTTTGGTAGCATAAGTTGTAATGTTCCCCCTTTTATTTCTAATTTTAGTTATTTTAGTTTTGCTGCTTTTTTTCTTAAACTAATTAAGGGTTTATCAATTTTCTTGATCTTTTCCAAAAAAGCACTATTATATAACTTATTCAATCTTAAATATGTTAAGACTTGTTTTGTGGCTTAATATATGGTCTATCATGGAGAATATTCTTTGTATTTTAGAAGAAAAATGTATTATGCTTTTGTGGGCTGTTCAAAATTTAGAGATGAGCAGAGGAGACAGAAAAGAAAAGCAAGTAAGATAGAAAAACCAGGAAAATATGATACCAGAAAAAACAAAGGAAAATAATGTTTTAAGATGAAAGAGGAAGTGTAGAAATGTAATAGGTAGAATGCTGCAAAAAGATTGAGTAAAATGATGAAAAACAAGTCATAAAAAGGAGATAAAACACAGTTACCATCCACAAAAGATGCATAATATAATTCAACTAGAGGCCTGTTGCACAAATTCCTGCATGGGTGGGGTCTGACTGGCCCCGCCCCCCAGTGGTGGGGCCAATCAGGGACAGGCAGGCTGGGGGGAGAGGCCTGGAGAAGACCCACTGAGCTGGAGCTGAGCATGGGCCCCAGACTTCTCAGGGAGGACGGCCTCAGCAAGGAGACAGAAACCACCAGAAGGCTCTGCAAACAGGCCCTGAGCTCCCACTGGCCAGGCAGACTCAGAGCTGGTGTCTGTATGTACATTAGACAAAGCCCGGCACTTGCCTTTGTATGTTGTTCAAATCCATTGCATCGAAAAACTTGTTCATGGAGCTGAGCATGGGCCCCAGACTTCTCAGGGAGGACGGCCTCAGCAAGGAGACAGAAACCACCAGAAGGCTCTGCAAACAGGCCCTGAGCTCCCACTGGCCAGGCAGACTCAGAGCTGGTGTCTGTATGTACATTAGACAAAGCCCGGCACTTGCCTTTGTATGTTGTTCAAATCCATTGCATCGGAAAACTTGCTCCCCTTCTTCTCTTTGAGCCCTTACAACAAATACAAGCCAATTGGAAGATCCGGGCCCCATGGCAGAGCCAGGCCCCACAATTCCTGGAATTTAGGCCTAAGACAACTGAGTAGCAATATCCATGAAATGAAACACTGTTTTAGAGTCTTAATTCTCCCCTAAAATGTGCCCAGCTGCTCCTCTTTAGCTGTGATAGACTGAACTAAGGAACCAAAGAGCTTATTTCCTTTGAGGTGGGATCCACCAGGAGCCGGCTGGTGGCAAGGCCCCTCACAGGCGGCTGCCTTCCCCCCAAGCTCAGTGTGCTCTGAGCCAGTCGGTTTCTGGCGGTGCCGGGTCCTGTGCTGCTGGTCCGGAGGCAGGTCCACAGGGTGTCTCTCCGCCACCTTCCTGGCCTCCTGAGCAGTACCCTCTGGCCAGGTGCACCAGGTGGTTGTTGCTACAAACCGGACTCAGAGAGCAAAGGAGCTGGCCCACGCCCAGAGGGACCCACAGGTGTCCAGGCCACACCCCCCAACCTGCTTCTCAGTCTTGCTCACATGGATGGGGCCAAAGCCTGCTGCCTGAGACTGACATCACGTGGGGAGGGTCGCGGAGGGGAGAGGGGCGCCCTGACCTGCCAGCCTTGGTGAAGATCATCTGGGTGCCCAGCTGATTGAATTCATCTCATAGAGCTTTCATCTCAAGCTGCACACTCACACTGGCCACCTTCGTGCTCTTCTTTACCAGCGCCTCGGCAGTGCCGCACAACTGGCCGCAGGGCCCGCGGGCTCGTGCTGGTGGCGACCCCTGTGCAGGCACATAATAGTGACCCTTCTTTCCCTTCGTTCTGCCATAACGGTCGCTGGGCTTTTATTATATAGATGTTCGTCATATCTTAATTAAGTATTACTTAGGGAACTTGTAAAAATACAAATGTCAAGATTCATCTCATAGATATTCTTATTCAAAAGGTTTGAGAGTGGTATCTAGAACACGGACAGTTAAACAGTTCCATAAACTATTACTTTAAAAATTTAAGTCTTCATTCATTCAACACATACTGAATATGGCTAGTTACTGGGCTGTAAGCTGAGTTTATTAGATGGGTAAGAATTAAGGAAGCAATGCACAAAGCTGGAGAGGTCTTCTATATTTACTAGCAAATAATATCTTCATTTGTAGGCAAAAATGAAATACTGAAATTGCGCTAAGCATATACTTTACTCTATTGCCTAAATTAAGTATGTGTTATACTAATTATGAAAACTTATTCTTTTTTTGTTTTAGATCATTTACCTTTAGAGATTCTAAATGATAACCATTCCACACTTCTCAGTAGTGGACACTTCACCACTCTTAGGAGGTTAGGTCCCAGTCCAGCTCATGTTGGCCTGTGCTTATCACCCACTCCCCCAGTTTACTTGGTTCATACTCTCCATTATATATTTGCTTATTTTAAAAGTAAAAGTTCTGAAACAATGTCATTTATATGAGAAGAAATTTACTTTTTAGCTAAAACAATTCATCTATAATAATAAAAGCATAATATGCAAATCGACTGAATAGCTGAACATCAGAATGACCATTGGGACGACCTCGCTATGACACCCACTGGCGCCAGGCCAGCCAAGGCGGGTGCGATGCGATTGGTAAGGGGCCTGGCCATCACCCCATGATTGCCCCGCAGAGGGAGGCCCAGTCCACTGACCAGTGGGCTGCAGCAGGTGGGCGGGGCCTCCCTCTGCAGGGGAGATCCATCTCAGAGCCCTGCAATCCATCATAGAGCCCCGGCCAGGTGGGTAGGGCCTACCTCTTTGGGGTGATCGATCACATAGCCCCGCAATCGATCGCCTCACGGAGGGAGGCCTAGGCTACCTGACTGGTGGTGCTGTGGTGGGTGGGCGGGGCCTCCTCTGCAGGGCGATCAATCACGGGGCTCCCGGACTGTTAGAGGGTACAGGCTGGGCTAAGGGACCTCCCCCACCCCACCCACGAGTGCATGAATTTCATGCACTGGGCCTCTAGTAATATAATAATAATGTTATTTTTAAAATGTCAGCCATTTGAAGGATTCTAACTATTTTATTGGCTATTCAAGGCTCTCCAAACAGTCTCTCCTTTTATCACTGAACAATATTAATGAGTTGGATCACGGGGTCCTTTTGCTGTAGGGATGGCAGGAGGTGAATGTCAGTCTAAGAAGTGTGTTTATTGGAGCTAGACTGTGTGGGACCATAAGTAGTTGAATGGGTTTTAGAGGCCTGTTTACTGAAGTGAATGTTATGGGTGCACTAAACAGGTTTAAAACTCTTCTGGCCTTTTCTAGTTACTGCAGTTCTTCAACTGAATGCCATTTTCTAGGAATAGATCATTTTTATTATCATGTGTAATACTTTTTTTTATTTTCCTAGTTATAAGTTTGCCTGCCTATGAAATGTACCTTTTCGTTCATGTAAATTACATCTAGTTCCTCCTCCCTTCTTGAAATCCCTCAGTGTTGTCTATAGCTTTCTGCATAAAATGTAAATAAAATCTAAAATAATATCTAAAATAAAATCTACCAACCACATGTGCTCCAATAGCTCTCTTGCTTATGTATGAATCTCTGCCGACTGCTGTTCTTTCCACTCCCAGGCGTATTTCTTCTCAGATTGTTTTTCTTTCATCCAGGCAAGGCTAGGTACTTCTTCTAACTTTTGTGTAGTCTGGGGGAAGGACAGAGGGTGAGGGAGTTCAGCAGTGTACAGTTTTCTTTAGAACACATGAGCCCCTCCCTGACACGCTGTGGGGCCACATGTTAGGGCTGACCACACAGTGTTGAAGGAATCTGCCCCAGGCTTTAGATCACTTTCCAAAGTAGCGTATCGCCCTGGTAACTTCGTTGCTTTCGGAAAACCCGAGACACCATTTTCTTAAATTTCATGTGAATTGCAGTTAACATGGTCTTATTTCTGTGACAAGTAATCTGAAAATTGGTAAAAACTGTACATTGCTCAAATACAATAAAAGTTTTTTCTAAGTTTTTTTTCTCTCCTTCTTCTTCATTCTGCAGTCCTGAATAAAGACGTCATGCGAGGCACCATGTAAACTTTTGGACGTTGGGCGGGCACAGGCCTCCTGACTTCAACCTGTAGTTTCTCAAAGTCTTCCTTGAGGTTGGCTCCTATCCATCTAAACTGAAGGGGAAATAGAGAGGCTTCTAAGGGTCATAGGCTAGAGTGGCCCACACCAGATCCCCTGGCATCCCCGTGGGTAGGACTTAGTTGCATCACCATGCCTAACTGTAAGGGATGCTAGGGAATGCAGGAGAGCTATTCATCGAAAGAAGAGGAAAACTCACTTTTTCTTCTGGAAAACACCAGCTTAAAAAATCCTCTCACCCCCTTTTGGCCTATTTCACCTCCCTCCTATGATGGGAAAGAATGAAAAATTTTCTACTCAAAAGGTTGGGAATATTAGTGAAATTTTTCAAGATTTGGAATTTGGGGATTCCAGTTTAGCTACTGAGGGGAAGAAACATGAGCAAGAATCTTGCCAAGTAGTAATTTACTATTCTAGAATAGTCCATTTTATTCTCTTATTATGGCTTTTCTGCTTTATAATCCCTATGCTATTAAACTTTGTGTTTTCCTCACTTATATTCTAGAGGTGACCATTTTTTTGAGTGGTTACATTCTTTATCTTCTTTAATAGGCAGAGAAGGAATGAGATTTTTCTAAGGTGGCTTTGATTTTTCTAGGTATTAGGCTATAAACTTTTATATGCTAACCATTTATTTTTACAACTGCTTGAAGTATACACTGTTACTATCATCCCCATTTTACACAGGAAGAAACTGGGTAACTGAGAGATTAAATAAGTTTGTTAAAGTCAAATAACAAGTAAAGGGCAGGGTTGGGTTTGAATCAAGGCTATTTGGTTCCACAATCTATACACATAACCACTGCACTAGACCGTTTCCTGGCCAAGAAGGAAACAAATTCGGGTAAACAGAAGGTAAAATTCCTCATAGCTTTAATACTAATAATTACAATTTAATAAATAATTTTACAAGGGTAAGATGATTTTTAAAATAACTTATAAGTAAAAAAAGAGAAAAATAAAACCAAGGCAGCAAACTGAGAAACATCAGTAAGAACAACAGTGAAAAACAGACAGAATTAAAAGGTAAGATTAAATTAAAAGAAACAATATGCCTTAAAAATCAAATTATTGAAAGAAAAATCTGTAGATACTTCCAATGAATATAGATGACAAAGGCAACCAGAAAGGAGGTCAAACTTAAACCAAAACATGAGTTGCTTTCTAATGTAGAGAAATAAGTGGGACAGGAAAACATATTAACAATCTAATAAAATTTCCTTGGGGAAAAAAAGAACAGGATCTGTATATTAAAAGAATCGAAGTTCTAGCAAACTTGAACAATCACCACTGAAACAGCCTAATTAAATTCATGATTGTTTTAATGAAACAATAATAAGTCACGTAAAAAAAGAGAAATCTTACACAAGAATAGGAAAAAAAATCAAGTTGTCCTCTAACTTCTCTAGAACAACCTTCAATATCAGAAAATAATATTAGAAGAGTTATGTATGTCAAATTCTGAATAAGCAAATATGCTGCCTAACCCACATTACCATGGTTTCAGGTGTAAAGACCAGATATAGCTTCTGAACATAGACAACCGGGAACTAGAAAGCAAATATCTGGAAGTGTTGATGTTATGCTGTTGTGCAGTAGAAAACTGTGGCTAGATAAAAATAATGATGCAGTTAATAACAAAGGAGCACAAAGAGAGTGAAGTTGGGGAGTCAGAATGCTAATATCCTCGCCTCTTACAGCAGAGTCAGTAGGACCTTTATGGAATAAAAATTATTGACAAAAACATCCCAAAGTCTTAATGTTTTTATAATATATTTACATTAGAGAAAGCTATAGGGAACTAGCATTTTTATGAGATATTTAATAGTTCTGCAATTTACATAGATTCTTCTTATTTCTCTATTTTTAACTTGGGTGGAATTCAAGTAAATTTTAATTTAATATTCTATTTAAATATATATGTACATAGAAAAATGATGTCAGAAATTTGTAGCTGTTTCTAGCTCGTTATGTAACCTTGGATGATGTAATTCTCTCTTCTTTTTGCTCCTTCACATTATAAATGCTTTGTGATAAGCATGAACTATATTTACAGAAAAAAATTTTTTCTTAACAAAAGAAGAAAATTCCAAGTGATTATTTGTATACATTCATGTGTTGAATAAGTGTATGAATCTCAGTCTCTGATAGTTCCGATTGCGTCTGCAGGATTTCAGACTTCTCCTGAGGCCGTCCCGATCTCCTCATTCCCTTAGTAATAAAAGCCGATGGTTCAAACAGCCTCACTTATGTCCTGTCCAAATCCTTCACGTCTCTAAGCTCCAAGTGATCATCCTTTTCAATCACCCAAACACCTGGACCTAAATGTTGACAAACTGGAGAGGCGGAAGGGGAAGGAAAAGCTTGACTCTACATTATCTTCACAATATGAAAAGGCAAATGCAGCTTCTCCAGTAACATTTTTGAGCCCATGTATGCCCCAAGCACTGTATCAGGTGCATAGGATAAAAACATGAATTTCATATATTTTTCTCTGATACAATTTATAAAGTATTATGGGAGACAGATATACAGTATAACTATTTTACTACTTACTCACTGAGCAAATACCCGTTTCATATTTATTAAATGACAAATAAACCACATTCACACAGATTGTGGAGCATCCATTTGGAGGGATCACTAACAGACTTTGGTGAGGGGTTAGAAAAATATCAGCTACATATGACCATGAGGTAAAAGAGAGTTCTGACCTGTCTCAGAGCTGCTGTGGGCATATGCAAGAGTGAGGCCAAGAGAAGAGCTTAAGCAAAGGTTTCAGGGTGAGGGAGGGATTGGTATGGGTCAGTTCATTGGCAGAACAGGTGAAGGAAAGCAAATCTCCAAGCAGTTTTATTCTATTAGTAAATGATTCTGAAACAGAAAATGCAAATGTAGCATTGCCAGATTTTATAATTTCATAGCAAATTTCATGATCCCTCCATCTCTGGGTATTCAAGAACATATAGGGTCAAAGTTTCACAGTACAGAGCTAAACAAAAAATAGGGGGACATTTACATGGTCGAAAACTCTACCTTTAACACAGAGAATTTTCAAGCAAGCACATAGTGTTCTAAGCAGCAAGAAATATTTTAACATAGAGGCAAGTGGGACCTTCTCCAATGCCATACATGACTTTTTCTTTTTTCTTTTCTTTTTTTTTAAATTTTTTTTGCAGCAAGAAGGAAAGGGCTTAAGTTCTATGTAATTTCAAAAGGCACAAAGTGTTTTCACATATTGCCTGAATCACTGCAGTCAGATGGGAGCCTCGTGTAGAAATTTATAATAATATTAACATATCCATCTCTGTCCCTGGTGATGTAGTAGATAAAACTATTGTGAATATCAAGATCATTAATAATAATCATCAGGTTATTGGAAGGCAGAAAATGCAAATTACACAATTCAAAAAATCAATAGAAAATGACACCATATTATTGCTGCCAAAAATGATATTCAGTTATATTTGAAAATAGCAGGTGAGTCAGGTAAATGCCATCAAATGATCAACTTCTATTATCTGTAAGTGAAGGAGTGGTACAAATAACAAATAAAAATTTCACAATAGCTCTAAATTTGTGCATTTTTAATTTAGCAATTAAAATGATCAACAATGATATGTTTTCTCAAGTTACACCATGTCATTCACTCAGCCTGTTTTTTAATAAGTTAATGAGCAAAAATCATACTGATATCATACTAAAAACTAGGTGTGTGTTTTTTTAATTTGCTGATTGTTATGAGGTGTTGGCAGTGACAGCGGAAAATATTATTTCGAGTATATGTTACATATTTGAATCAGCTTATTCATCTTATGATTTACTTAATTACACATTGGATTTGAGGCAACAAACAAAACAAATTAATGTCTGATTGGTAAAAATGAAATTAAAATAATTACATTTTACTGACCTACTATAAGTAGAATAAAAATTAATAATGATGATGATAATAATAACCATTATTTATAGCCTTCCTTGTGCTAACCAATATTTTAGTAGTGTGCATATTCATTAACTCATTTACATTTTACAACAGCTATGTCTGCTGTGAGTGTTATTTTTATTTTGCAAATGAAGGAAATGAGGTCTAGTTAGGATAAGAATCATGCTCTAAATTAGGGATCCTCAAACTATGGCCCGCGGGCCACATGCAAATACAATATTGTATTTGTTCCCGTTTTGTTTTTTTACTTCAAAATAAGTTATGTGCAGTGTGCATAGGAATTTGTTCATAGTTTTTTTTTTAAACTATAGTCTGGCCCTCCAACGGTCTGAGGGACAGTGAACTGGCCCCCTGTTTAAAAAGTTTGAGGACCCCTGCAATTGTACAGCTTAGGAAAAGCTAATACTGAAATCAATATATTTATTTATTTATCAAAATATTAATTGCAAAGTAATGGTTTCAGAAACAAGGAAAACATTAGAGATAATATTTTTTGTAGATTATATGTTCAGAAGTTTGAGCTTCTTTTTATTTATTTATTTAAAATTAATTTTTTTAATTTAATACATTATTGTTTATAGTATTACATATGTCTTCTCTTTCCCCCATCAGAGAACACTGAATATTGAAAAATATTGAAAAATATATTTCTGGCATAGGTAAGTCTTAATATATACTTGGCATTTTCTAGATCTTGGTAAAGAATTAACAAGTCTGAAATTTTGTACCAATATTATGCATAGCTTTTTTTAATAAGTATAAAATAGGAATAACTGTTAAGGAAATAAAGGTTAGCTAATTTGGTAAATTAGCTAATTAGTTAATTCTTAAAATGTATTTGCAAATTTAGTGGGTGTGAAAGTTAAATAAAAAGTTTATCATATAATAGGCTCAGTTTATAATGTTCCAATTAAAATGTGTAACTGGTCCTTTTAAGCATATTATCCACTTAGTATATTCATTGAAAAATATCATAATCTGCAA
>NW_005358993.1:120005-129426 GCF_000412655.1 Myotis brandtii | reverse complement strand
TATATATATATATACACACACACACACAGAATTATCAGGTTAAAGTGATTCCACTCATAATTAAGACCATCTTTAAAGTTTTCAAAGAACTCTTACAATTAGATGCATACTAAATTCTAAGTTTATGAAGGTGAATTTAATAATAAAATAATTAATGGTAATTGGGTGAAAAAAATTAAATATTTTTATTCCAAGCATTTTTCTTTTGCCATTGTTTGCTTTTTGTTTTACTTTATAAGATAGTATGGATACTCTTAACTTATCTGTTGAGATAGGCCAATAACATAAGCCTATGAATAAATAGACATTCTGATATTGGGTCTAAATTGTAAAATTATATATATATAATTATATATATAATGTGCATATATACAAATATTCATATATATGTATACATAATTAATTTTTTGTTCACATAGTTAAAATGCTTAGTACTTAACATAAAGCCTCATTTTTCCTTTAAAATTTGTTCCTACCTTTAATTTGACTTACTCTCTCTGGAACTCTGGTAATTTGAGAACCACATGAAGTGAAAAGATGTGTAATTAATGTTTGGCTCATTGATTAATTGATGAGGTTTACATTTGAGATGGGCAATTGAGAACAGTATTGAAATCAGAATACATGGACATGACTTTTGGTTCCTCACTTACATATGTGTCTTTAAGCAAGTTATCTAATCTTTGTGACAGTTTTCTCCTCTTCTATGTCGAGATATAAAACCTGTGCTTCAGGGTTAATATGTGGACAAAATGAACTCTTATATATAAAGCATAGTGCTTGGTACAAAATTATATTTTTGTGAGATTTAATAAAAGTAGTAGCTGGAGTTGATTTAAATAATAGTTGGCAAGATTAAGATAAATCCAGAAATCAGACCGACAAGACAGGTTCTAGGGGTTGGGACTGAGGATGACATCAGTCTCTGTTTCACTTGGTTTAAAGGGAAAAAGGCTGAGTTCAGCAAAGTCATCTTAGAGCAGGAAAGAGTAGGCAGGTATTACAAGTGCAGACAGGCGGAAACTGGAGAGCATGAGGTCAGTGACACTAATGAGACGCGGCTCCCGAGGTTGGTCCAGAGGCTTGGAACATTTTGCTGAGTTCTGTTGTAGGCGCTGTCCTTGTCATGAGCTCTCATGGACATGGAGGTAGTCACCATAACCAGAAGGGTGTCAGAGGACTGAAAGTCAAGTGTCACAGTTGCAGGCATGAATCACTAGCAGATTCTTCTAACGCTACTGAGAAGATAAAATATTTTAGCAGTAAATGGAAAGTACAAAAAAAGAGAGAATTTAATATTTTGGGGTCTGCTGAATTACAACAAAAATGCACAAACCATTTGTAAAACAATAAAAAGAATTAAAGAATTGGCACATTTGTAAATACCCTCATTTAGAAAAATAAAAACAAAACAAAGACAGGTTGCAAATGCATACTGAATTTCAGGACACATTGAAATCTATTAAATGAGTGATTGGATTCTACTTAAATATTGTCTTTTTCAAAATTAGATGAGGTTCTGTTTACTTTTCATATTCAAAGCCATGGATGCTTACAGGAAACCACTTAATAAGGTTTAGTAGCCTGAGGTTGGTCCAGAGGCTTGGAGCATTTTGCTGAGTTCTGTTGTAGGCGCTATCCTTGTCATGAGCTCTCATGGACATGGAGGTAGTCACCATAACCAGAAGGGTGTCAGAGGACTGAAAGTCAAGTGTCACAGTTGCAGGCATGAATCACTAACAGATTCTTCTAACGCTACTGAGAAGATAAAATATTTTAGCAGTAAATGGAAAGTACAAAAAAAGAGAGAATTTAATATTTTGGGGTCTGCTGAATTACAACAAAAATGCACAATCAAACCATTTGTAAAACAATAAAGAGAATTAAAGAATTGGCACATTTCTAAATACCCTCATTTAGAAAAACAAAAACAAAACAAAGAGAGGTCGCAAATGCATACTGAATTTCAGGCCGCATTGAAATCTATTAAATGAGTAGTTGGATTCTACTTAAATATTGTCTTTTTAAAATTAGATGAGGTTCTGTTTACTTTTCATATTCAAAGCCATGGATGCTTACAGGAAACCACTTAATAAAGGTTTAGTAGCAAAGATTTCCAAATACTTTCTTTCTCACATTGACTTTTGCATACCGACTCAGTGAGGAAACAGTTCTGATGACTCATTTCTCATTTGAATTTTCAATACCACCTAGTCTTCAATCCATAAATTAATATGAAATCTTTAGTTGTGGTTGTTCATATATCCCTCTTTATGTCTTTGCATATGCAATATATTGAGAAACCTAGCTTAACATCCCCATTGCAATGTAATTACTCTGCCTAATTTATAAATTCAACTTTATTATAGATATGTATATATAGGGAAAATCATAGTATATTTAAGTTCCGATATTATCCCCAGTTCCAGGCATCGACTGGGGGTCTTGGAAAGTTTCCCCATAGATAAGGGGAACTACTGTATTTATATTATGATGGTGTAATTGACTAGCCTTCAGTTAAATTGAAAGCTAAATAATTATTACTTTTACATAACAAATTGTTCCTTTCAACCTAGATTTTTAAATTTTATAAGGATGTATTTCATTGGGTTATGGAATAGATAGCGATAGACATTAATAGACTTTATTTCACAGAAAAGAACCTTAGATGGACATATTTAGTTAATGTCATACAGAGAGTTGGTAGCATAGCCAAGGTCAAATCCCTGATTCTTATACCTGGAATGCTGAATGAGCTATATTAAAATTTAAAATATCAAACAAACAGAATCACTTTATCTCACTTCCTTTTATGTAGCACATATTTTGATTATTTGATATATTCTGGTCACTCTTTTATGCAGGAGAAATAAGAGAGAATGTCTTCCATTCTGAATATATAATGTGTTTGAAAAGTTTGATTTGCAAGAAAAATTAACCAGCAATAACTGAGTGGTGTTACCACACAGGAGCTCAAAAGCACAGCTAGCATATTTTGTTCTGAACTGATTAAAAAAAAACTTCATGAAAGAGATCAAGTTAAAATTATGTATAGATTGATGGGCAGAATCTGGATAGGCAGAGCAGAGAGCATAACATATTCCAGAGAAATGGCATGAGAAAAATATATTATAATCACACGTATTTAGAGAAATAAAATGAGCTTGCTCCAGAGACCGTACTGAGAGACCGACATCATGGAGTTAGACTGCGGTCAAGTTGTGAAAAGAAATGTCTGACTAAAAGTCTTGCAGAGCATTCTGCCTGAGATTGGGAACCATGTAAGGTTCATGAGCAAAGCTGTGACACAAAGAACGTGGGTGTGTTTTACTTTGTATGAGGAAGGTTGCAACAAGGAGAGACAGCGGATGTTATAATATGAAAACCCGAGCTTTAATACTTTGTAACATTTGTTGTGCTCTTTTTGTTTTTTGGCAGGGGGACAGGGTATGGGATGCTCTGAAACATTCAGTTAGAAAAACAGGAGCAATTATACTACTTCAGCACCATTAATATGAAGGACGTGGGTAGAAAATTATTCACACTTGAGAGGGTGGCAGTGGAAGAATATCCTAGTGGTAGACCAGGCTCCAGGTAGGACCGGAAGGAGAAGCGAATGCTCAGAGAAGTTAAAGAATTGTTCTATTGTGGACCGTGTAATTTCAGAAGATCCCAGGGAAAGGTTTGGAACGATGAGAAGAGGAGGAAGATGGATCATGAGAAGATATAAAACACCATTTGGTCAGAGAAAAGAGAAGGGTGCTGCACTTCCTGAATGGCTTTGTGAGGCTAGCATACCCCACTCGAAAACCTGTCATGTATATTACAATAGGAAAAAAAAGGGAAAATAATTATCTTTCACCAACATAGGTGCAAATAATGTCAACAGTGTATGGAATAAAACAAAACATTGATTTGTTAAGGAAATTATAGAACATGAAAAAGTGGTTGTTTCACATTCAAAAAATCATAGTCATCACATTAATAGAGAAAGCTATATGATAATCTCAGCAGATGCAGAGAAAAGCATTTGACAAAATTCAATACTTATAAATTTAAAATGGCCCATATCTTGATATACCAGGAGGACATTTTAGAACTCAGAGTAATTCTTTCATTGACAGTTCCATGTGATGGTCTGGGAGTTGAAACTACTAATAAAAATAACTAGCAGTAAAACACCCGAATTCTCATTAGTAACTCTAGGTCCAAGATTCTCAAGCAATGTCTTCACATTTTGAAGTAAAAAGAATTAACCATAACTCTATATTCCACCAAGCCTGCATTCAACTGTGAGCGCTAAAAACATTGGACGTCTTCCCAAATGTGCATTTCTCACCCTTCACTCCTATTTAAAAGAAATACTAGAGGATACACTTTGAAAAAAGAAACAATGACTCAAAGAGAAAGATTTTACAAGAAATATTGAAGAACAATAAAACCAGTATAATTTATACTTGGGCTTAAGTAAGGGTAGTTTATAAAAAACTAATAAAGGGCAAGGAAAAGCTATAGCATAAAAGCATGGGAAGTGTTTTAAATGATTTATAACCTGATTCAACATATGAGATAATTTATAACCTGATTGAACATGTTTCAACGAACTAGAAATAGAAAAAAAATACCCATATTCTCATAAGTAATAATTGCAAAAAAGCCATAGCTAACATAATATAAAATAAAAAATGTAATGCTTTGTGCCTGAAATTAGGAATAAGTGCATTTATTTTTATTGCTTTCACTTAACACTTTATTAAAGATAAGTAAGTACAATTGGGAAGATCTGAATGTAATAAAGAGATAAAAATGTGTTTATTGACAGATAACAATATTGGGTAAATGTAAAATCCAAACTAATATGTAAAATAATTTTAACATAATTTTAAAAAATTACAAGTTTGTGGCATACTGAAAATCAATACCACAAAATTTATGATATCACCGTAAAGCACAGGAACTACTGGAAAATGAAATTTAAAAACCAAACCATTAAGAATGACATAAAAGAAATAAAATCAAGTACCTATTCATAAATTTAATAAAAAGGGTGTTAAAAGAAATTAAGGAAGTCAAATGAATGGAGATATAAGGTGTGGAAAACTCAATATTGTTGGGATGGAAATATTATTCCAACTTTTAAATTTTCTGGTAGAAATTGACAAGTTAAATCCTAAATTTCATGTGGAAATGCAAGAAACTGGGATGGTCAAAAATAATTTTAAAGAGAAATAACAATTTAGAAGAATAATAGTACTATATTTCAGGACTTATTACTAACTAATTTAAAAATAACAGCATTGTATTGGTGTTAGTGAGACAGGAAAACTCAATATTGTTGGGATGGAAATATTATTCCAACTTTTAAATTTTCTGGTAGAAATTGACAAGTTAAATCCTAAATTTCATGTGGAAATGCAAGAAACTGGGATGGTCAAAAATAATTTTAAAGAGAAATAACAATTTAGAAGAATAATAGTACCATATTTCAGGACTTATTACTAACTAATTTAAAAATAACAGCATTGTATTGGTGTTAGTGAGACAGGACAGTAAGAAACTAGGAAAAGTACTGGGCATGTGGAATAGGGAAACTGAGACAAGAAAATTAAACAAGGCCAAACAATTCGAACAACTTACTGCCAGACAGTGAATCACAAGACGTTATCTTCTCTAACCAAGGACACTTGAGAGCAATTGTTTATATCTTTTCTGCATATCCAGTGAATACAGAGCTTAAATCACCCTGGCCAAGGACATAGAGAACAGAGACTCAGTTAATGCCATTTGTGCCAGCCAAACCCTCACTGCATTCCTCATTTGTTACTGCTGTGTAACAAGTAACTCTCAAACTTTCCAGCTAAGACCAGCATGCATTTAGTATTTCATGTTCTTCTTTTGGTGAGAAGTCCAGCTATGGCTGAGCTGGGTCCTCTGCTTAAAATTTTCTCATAAGATTGTACTCAAGATTTTGGAATTGAAAACATCACAAGTTTCCACTAAAGAAGGATCTTGACCAGGGTCATTCAGGATTCATTTCCCATGGGCTGGTGGCCTGAGGGCCTCAGACCTTCCTCTCTTTCTTGCATGTGGGCCTCTCTAATATGACAGCTTCATCAAAATCAGCAAGTGGGAGAAAGAGTCTGTTAGCAAGATGGAAGTCACAGCTTTTGTAACCAAATCTCACAATGGGAAATTGCACTGGTTGGGGCTATCCAAGTGCAGGGGAAGTCGGATTGCCAGTACCCAATGGGAATAGGGGGCAGCAGGTCTAGAATGCAAACCATGCCTGGGGAACGTTTTCATTCTTGCTGAGGTTGGAGTTGATGGGCAATGGATACAAGTTCGGGTCAGTACTGAGATTCCAGTTTGTCTTCTGTCTTTGCTGCCCTCCTTTAACTCCGTCCTTTCTCCCTGACTGCTGGTCAAGCGGACCTTGCTGAATCCAGGCACATCACCACTTACCTTCCATGAATGCCTTCACCAGATTCCACAATGTTTAGTATCTAATCCTTACAATAAATCCCTACTCATAACACTTATTCTAGTTTTGTTTCCTTGATTAAACAATGGAAAGAAGAAAGAAAAGAAGAAGAGGAGGGGGGAGAGGAGGAAAGAAGGAGGAAAAAAAGAGAATAGTGGAAGGAAAAAAGGAAGAGAGAGAGGAAGAGAGGGAGGGGATATAAAAATTCCAATGACTAATTATGAAAAATTATTAGTAGCAGTAAAAATTATAAAAAGTTTTTTGAACATCTGCTGTATGTTAGACAATGTGTTTAAAGTTCTCCTGGACTATTTAATTTAATCATCAAATATTTATTGTGTATTCATTATAATGTTCTATAATGTTTTACCTGCACTGACACATTTAAATCTTAAAACCCACCTATGAAGTATGTACTGCTATCAGGTCTATTTTATAGATAAGAAAACTGTAAAATAGAAACGTTATGCAAATGACCCTGGGTCAGAGAACTAATAACCAAGAGGTCTCAGATTCAAACCCTAGCAGTCTAGCTCCAGATTTTGCACTTTTACACTTGATCTTAGCCAAAAAGCTGAGAAGTGAGAAGAGATCGCACTTGTTTCTTCATGTCTACCATGAGTATCAGAAAATGGCAAATAATGTCATTAAGATTCAAAGTTAAAGTAACTGTTGCCTTGGCCCATGTGGCTTAGTTGGTAGGAACACCATCCCAAATGCCAAAAGGTCGCAGGTTCGATTCCGGGTCAGGGCACATACTCAGGTTGTGGGTTCAATTTCCAGTCAGGGTGTGTATGGGAGGTGACTGAGCAATGTTTCTCGCTCACGTCAATGTTTCTCTTCTCTCTCTCTTCCCCTCTCTATAAAAAAGAGAAATCAATAAAAACATATCCTGGGGTAAGGATTAAAAAAAATTAAAGTAACTTTCTAAAGAACAAATTGGAAGTACAGGCTAAGCTGGGATTTAACCTAGGTCTTCCTGACACCCAAACTAATACTGCTCTTAACTAATACTAAATTAGATTACAATCTCTCCAAATGTATGAGCTGTGGCTAGAGCTACATGCAAAATTTTATCCTAATTAATATGTAGTACTTTATCAATAAAGAATATGTAAAAATTATTGGAGTAGATATTCAACAATATTTAGGAATAGAACTCTAAATCTGAGCAGAGTTAGAAGAAATTTACATATAAATTTAAAAAATAATTAAAATACAGAAGAATTATGGATTTTATTAAGATAACTTAAAGTTATTATTTTTATAAAGAATATGTAAAAATTATTGGAGTAGATATTCAACAATATTTAGGAATAGAACTCTAAATCTGAGCAGAGTTAGAAGAAATTTACATATAAATATAAAAAAATAGTTAAAATACAGAAGAATTATGGATTTTATTATGATAACTTAAAGTTATTGTTTTAAAAAGACTAAAATAATGGATTAATCTCATCAAGAAAAAAGAGGTAAAAAACTAATATTTAATATTTAAAATGTTAAAGAGGACATAAAGAAGACTTCAAATAATCCTTAGGAAATACACAATATTCTGTTAACAAATTAGCAAGTCTCAATGAAATGAAGATTTAATGGGAAAGTTGTAAAAGAGAGCAGTAGAAATAAATAGAGTACATTTCCAAGAAATGAATCTCTCACGTTGAAAATGCAGAAAATAATGTGTCATCAGGATGGGGGACAACTTGGAGGAGAATTGGAATTTGCTACATTTTATATCATCCTACTCAGAAAAGGGCTTAATGTATTTATCCTTGAACTGATTAAGCTTTCATTGTGAAAGGAAGTAGAGCATTAGAATGGGTTAGACATGGGTTAGACAAAAAAGAATCTGCATTCTTGCTTCCATGATCTGCAATAATTCATCTCAACTGACCTCATTTTATCACCCAGGAAACAAAGAGGCCAAATCCCTGATTTCTAAGATTCCTTCTAGCTGTATAATTATGTGGAATGTCAGCTCTCTCTTTTGTATGAAGATCATTTAAACCTTATTGCTCATTTCACTGAGGTGTGATATTGCTTTACTATTATCCTTTACATAGTGAACAGGTGTATTTTTCACAGTAAACACTTCCTTTATATGCAGTTCAGTTTTTTAAAAGCATGGATGAACTAGTGATAAAAAATTATTGTAACTTTTAAAGCAAATATTTAAATGTTCAGATTGTTCTGTCTGAACCAAATTACTGTTTTGGCTCTGGAAAAAAAATGTATAATTTTATTGATTGTCAAAAAGATCGTGGTATACCCTAGTTACCCAGAATCTCACTCGGTGCATATACCATGTGAGAAGTCAGGGCCACTGAGGCATCTTAAGCAGACAAATTGCCTCCATCTTTGTTCATCCAAAGCTCTTCAATTTGAACGACATTATTTAGTGCAGTGATTCCTGGAAATGAATCCATTCCAGCAGATCTCATAAAATCATAATTTTCAATAGTGCCTTAATCATAATTTATCTTATTTTGTCAGGAATGGAACTAAGAGACGGAAAGATTAAGAGATGTACCGGAGGTCATGTGTTAGAGTCAAGACTTGATCCGAAGCTGGGATTTGTCAACCACTGAGACCTCACTTGGTTCTAAGCCTGGTTAATCCTCAACAGTGTCTACTATATAGAATGCCACTTGTTACTGTTGTTTTCCTTATTAAACATCATTACCATTTTTTAATTACAGTAGGACACTGATCCAGAAATATAGAAGAAACGATAGAATGGGAAGGTCAACATCTTGTAACTGTTATGGTGACACAGACACACCACTTGATGTGGAAACTAGTGGGTGAGCATTTAATGAGGAACAGGAGGTTTACATATCATCAAATATCTCCCTACCCCACAGATTAGCTATTAATAAAAAAGGGGAAAATAGTAACTTTATAGTGAGAAATCCGGCAGATTTCTTCTTTGAATAA
>NW_005358993.1:117351-119243 GCF_000412655.1 Myotis brandtii | reverse complement strand
TATAAATATATTATTGTATATTTCACAGTTTCCATTTAAAGTGTATGAGAGTTTGAATTCCTGCACACTTGAAAATATTAGAATTTTTCCTATATTCTACTTTATAAAACTGGGATTTTATTTCTGCTTTTCATGCGTGTGATCCTGATTTCATATATTTTTAAATAAATAGTTTAAATTATAGAATAAACATGCCTAATAAATACTGAAAAAACCAGCATAAGTTACATATAATGTAACAAATGATTAAAGTTGCACTTACAGTTTTAGAGTATGCATTTTCAGTGCTTATTAATGTGATAATGTAAAGGGTTTCTATAACTACTAGAATGCCACTTGTTACTGTTGTTTTCCTTATTAAACATCATTACCATTTTTTAATTACAGTAGGACACTGATCCAGAAATATAGAAGAAACGATAGAATGGGAAGGTCAACATCTTGTAACTGTTATGGTGACACAGACACACCACTTGATGTGGAAACTAGTGGGTGAGCATTTAATGAGGAACAGGAGGTTTACATATCATCAAATATCTCCCTACCCCACAGATTAGCTATTAATAAAAAAGGGGATAGAATGCCACTTGTTACTGTTGTTTTCCTTATTAAACGTCATTACCATTATTTAATTACAGTAGGACACTAATCTAGAAATGTAGAAGAAACGATAGGATGGGAAGGTCAACATCTTATAACTATTATGGTGACACAAACACACCACTTGATGTAGAAACTAGTTGGGTGAGCATTTAATGAGGAACGGGAGGTTTATGTAACATCAAAATATCTCCCTACCCCACAGATTAATAAAAAAGGGGGAAATAGTAACTTTATAGTGAGAAATCCGGCAGATTTCTTCTTTGAATAACGTCACTATTATGATGTTCTCGACCCAAAAATCTTCTTATTTAATCTGTATCTTGGCATGAGGAAACATAGTTATAGTGAGAAATCCGGCAGATTTCTTCTTTGAATAATGTCACTATTATGATGTTCTCGACCAAACAACAAGGGGGCCATTATCTGTATCTTGGCATGAGGAAACATCAAGAAACTCAAATTTAAGAACATTCTATGAAAATGACCTGTACTCTTAAAAAATGTCAGCGTCTTGAAAGAGGAAGAGAAACTAGAACTGTTCTATACCAGCAGAAGCTACAGAGATGTGGCACTTAATGTAGTTTTCAGATCTGGGATTGGGTCTTGTACAGGGAAATATATGAAAGATATTAATAGCAAAACGGGTACATTTTGAATATGGACTGTATGTTGAGAATAACATTGTATCTGTATTCAGTTCTCTGATTTTTAACATCATATTTATGTAATAAAGCAGACTGTGGTGAATTATGGTAAACAAGAACTCTCTGAGCTCTTTGTTTGCAAATTTACTATAGGCTTAAAATTAAACAAAATTTAAAAATATCTCAAATTGAAATACAAATATGCTCTTTTGTAACAAAAAAAATCTTCCAAAAATGTACAAAAAGAAAACATTTAAATCTCTCTTCATTATCCCCATCCATTCTTTTTCTCCTGAGTTAATAAATGTAAAAAGAAAATTTCTATTACTCCACATATATGTAATTAAATGTTGGCATGAATACACACGTAAGATTTTTGCTTTTGGTTCTTACAAATTATTTATTGTTTGTACATTACTTTGTAAATTTGGATCAAAATGTCTGTCAAGTTTTATATAGAGAGAAATTGCTCATGTGTTTCACTAGTTGTTCAGTATCCTGTGGTATGGAGTGATCCACTGTTGGTTTGTTGGTTTTTGATTCACTATTTACACAACCATTTCTCTAGTTGTTTGAAATTCTGGTAGTTAATCTTTTTACACTACAAAGAAAGTTGCAATAAATATCATATATACATTGTACATT
>NW_005358993.1:104165-117195 GCF_000412655.1 Myotis brandtii | reverse complement strand
TATAAATATATTATTGTATATTTCACAGTTTCCATTTAAAGTGTATGAGAGTTTGAATTCCTGCACACTTGAAAATATTAGAATTTTTCCTATATTCTACTTTATAAAACTGGGATTTTATTTCTGCTTTTCATGCGTGTGATCCTGATTTCATATATTTTTAAATAAATAGTTTAAATTATAGAATAAACATGCCTAATAAATACTGAAAAAACCAGCATAAGTTACATATAATGTAACAAATGATTAAAGTTGCACTTACAGTTTTAGAGTATGCATTTTCAGTGCTTATTAATGTGATAATGTAAAGGGTTTATATAACTACTATTGCAATATCTACAAGCTTCCCTAAAAGAATAAATTTTCTTTTGTCTTTAATCTTCTGTAATTGACCTTTCCTTCCTCACTAGCCAACCCATCTTGGCTACATAGAAAACTTCTGCACTCGCAGGTTGTGGATGCTTTCTGGCACCTTGGGAACTAGTCTGTCCCTGCCTAGACAGACTTCTGGAACTCCATTCCAGAATTTTATTAATTTCAGCCTTATTTAAACTTGCCTCTTAACGGTGTAGTACACTGAGTCTCAGGCTTTGGTCTCCAGGAGTATAGCAGTGAGGTGTGTCTTGTTTATTGTTTGCTTTTAATCACACAGATAAGACCTACTTCGTACACTATTGAATCCAAAGTTTTAGGGGTAAGACCTGGTCACATGAATTTTGAAAGTATTTTGTTACAAGATTGATAGACACACAATTGGCCTGGTGTTTGGGTAGATATTTATAAATGATTTGTGCGGTCATCTACCTTACATTATAAAATTCACCTATTAAGTCATGATTATATGATTATGGGCCATCCATGTACTAAAGGGAGCCTATGTACTAGTATTCTCAAGTGAAGTCTTATATAGTAAGGCTTCTCAAGTTCTTTGTGATGGATGATGAAGTGTTTGCTTTTGTTTTTAATTACTAAGTTTCCAATTCTTTGCAGACCAATACATGCTGTTCAATACTACATGTGATTCAGAGCATAAGTTCAACTACATTGGAACAGATCTAGAACTTGTTTATAACAAGAAGAGTCATTTGGATATTGCTGCAATGTGTTTCTGAAGGTTCACTCTAAACTTCTCTATTTTTCTCATTGGTGGCACTTAGCAATGTGTGCACCATTGCTAAGTCTTAAACAGATGGCCCATAATCATATATTCATGACTTTATAGGTGAATTTTATAAGGTAAGGTCGATGACAGCACAAATAATTTATAAATATCTACTCAAACATCAGACCAATTGTGCTTCTATCCGAGGCTACAGAGCAACTGGGAGTCTAAGACTGGGAAGGATGATTAAACTGAAATTTGCTAAGTTAAACCCCTCTCCTTTCTTACTCTCAAAATACTTGCTTCCTATTCTGCTTCTTGTCATCAACTACTACATACTTTCTGTCCTTATTCTATCTTTTCTCACAAAATCTGAAACTAAATAATTATATTGAAAATGGAAAGTCATACAATAATATAGAAAATCACTGTAGAAAACAAGAGCCACTTCTTGGCCCTGGACATCATAGATCATACCAATCCCCTCTATGATGGCAAAGACATGTGGGGTGTTGAGTATTTTTTAGCCAGCCATGTGAATAAAACACCATTCAAAACTGAAAATATTCAACAATTAATGCATATATAATTGATTTTTCAGGTCTATAAGACCAGGGATCATTGAAAATTATTCAAATCTGCCAACTTTTGCATCTAGTCTTGAGTTTCCTTTAAAAACATTAATTCTCTGCATAAGACGCTTCTATGACAAAGGCACACGAGGGGAAAATAGAACTGTAGAATGCAGTGGCATTACAGCACATTAGACTTTCTCCCTGAAAGCTGTAAAATCTAGCTATGCAAACATACCTGGCTTAAACTGTGGTGTTCTTGGTATGACACTATTTTTTAATTCTTTTTTAATTCAAAATTTTTTAATGTTGACATTATTGCAGGTGACTCCCTTTTTTTCTGCTTTGCCCACCTCCTCCTATCCCTGCCTTCCTTTACCTTGGCCTTCACTAAACTAGGTATATCTATCTCCATGGGGTATGCATATATGTCCTTTAGATAATCCCTTTGCCTTTTTTTAATATATATTTTAACATTTTACCAAAATGCTTGCACAATTCCTAGTCTGTTGCAGATTCCTGGATGACTGAATACAGTGGGGCCTTGTCTTACGAGTTTAATTCGTTCCGAGACCGAGCTCATTAAGGAGCTCGTTAAGGAACTCATTAACTCAAATTACTCCGTCAACTCAATGCAAAAAATCGGCCGAGAGACAGCTGGTATCTCAAAAAACTCGTTAGTCAGGACACTCATAAGGCAAGGCCCCACTGTATTTGTATTAGAGAACAAATATTTATAAAATTATTTAGCATTCCCATGGTTGCCAGTGGAAAATTCTCTTCAAGTTCTTGTTACCAAAACCTTAATTACATTATAGATTCACCTCTCACAGAAGTATAAATCAAGCATGGACATTTTTTGATATTGCTTATTTTAGGAGTGGGCATGAGACCTAATTATAGCCTATGAAATATGAGAAAAATATATTGTAAGAGTTTCTAAGAAAGATTTACTAACTTTCAAAAGGGACACCTGAGGCCAAGATGGAGGATAGGTAAACATAGTACCGACATCCTCCAAAACCACATAAAAATTATAACTAACTACAGAACAACCATCATTGAGAATTGCCTGAAATCTAGCTGATAACTAAGGATATACAGAAGAAGCCACTATGAGACGGTAGGAGGGGCAGAGACTCCCAACAAGCTGGTCCCACACCACCTGTGGCAGTTAAAAATCAGGAGGGAAAACCGAGGGACTAGCATAGGTACTCCTTGAGGAGTAAGGAAATTCAGCCCAAGGTTCCTGTGCCAGAAATAGAAGTCCCCACAACTTCTGGCTGTAAAAACCAGTGGAGATTGTGGCTGAGTGAGACAGAGGGCCTCTGAAGTTGCAGGTGTTCCTCTTCAAAGGTCCCCACACAGACTTACTCAGACTCACTGGCTCTGCAATCCAGCGTTAGGGCAGCAGCTCAAAAGGCGCATCAGGGACACACAAGGCTGTCAGGCTTCAGGTGATGGCTGAAGGGCCAGCTCTCTCCAGACAGAAAGGTTGGTAAAGTCCATTGCCCCTTTGCTGTGCCCTTTCCCAAAGAGCCAGCAGGTAGGTGCCATATCTGCATCCCCACCAACCTGCCTAACTGCTCAGCCCTAGTGATTCCCTGAGACCCAGTCTCACCCAACTTTTAGACCCGCCCAAGCTATTGTTTATGGTTCTTCTATGCACCCAGCCTGTTTGGGCTCATGCTTTGGACTTTCCTAAAATTCTCTTAGGTTCACAAACCCCAAGCAAGCGGCATCTGTCCTCAGCTTTCCTGCACCTCTTGCTAAATGGCCGTAGGTATGGCACAAGCAGCAGCTGGCCACAGTTTGAAGCTTGGCCTCTCCTAGGCATCTCCAAGCCCAGCACAAGAAGTAGTCATGCGCAGATCCCTCTGTAGCTCGTGCTGGGTGTCCCCAGCCAGGACACAGATGGCTGACATGAGCAAGGTGCCAACCTATGGCAAAGCATTGCCGGCTATTTAATCTGAGGAAACTTTATAGCAGGCATGACATTCTTCTTTTACCTTGTGTCCATCACATCCTTGCTCATTGACGTTACCAAGTGAAGAATTAGTCAAAAGGTGAGATTATTTCTCTAAATTTAAGGTAATAATTATCTTTAATGAAATAGTATAAAAATTACCAGATTTTTATTTATTTTACTGTTGAGCACTGGTTAATCTTTTTACCTCCAACATTTTGTTGAATAATTACAACAAAACTTACAAATCCTGGTAAAATTTTACCAAAAAATTTAGTTAAAAAACACCACCAAATAACAAGAGAAATGTTGTCTGAGTTTCAAGTGTACAGGCAGAAATTCTCAATTACTTTTATCTTGACATGAAACATTTGTTAATTTAAACATGAAGAACATTGTTTCCTCTAGGCTATCTAAACAAAATTACTATGTGCAATTTAAATCATTCTTTACCTTCTAATCTTTGAAAATCTAATCAGGCAAATGTTTTTGTTCCAATATTATATTATCGCATCAAAGATGTCTTATTGCTAGCTTTTCTACTATTCTAAGTTTAGTGACTTTTATATTGAACCTAAGCAAAATGTTACCTGCAGGAGCAATTTTTACTTTCTATTATCCCTAATGTACATTCAAGATCTGTTTTGTAAAGTAAAATAATTTACGAGGTTTCATTCCCTGAAATAACATCCAAGTATATTAATTGCAAATTAGTTCATTAAGAAAATGTTTAATATATACTATCTCTTCCCTGATTTTAGAAATCTCATGACAAACCACTTGTTACCTTAGCATATTTCATTATCTTGGAAAGATTTATATTAAATTTAGGAAATGAAAATGAATGATTCAGTAACAACCATTCTTTATTGCAAAAAGTGAAGCCATGGGAAATTATTTTAAAATATAATACTCTGAGAAATTAATTCACAGAAGAGGTGTATCTTAGTAGATATCAGAACATTTATGAAAATCATTCACTTATATTTAAAAACTGTATTCATATTCCTGTATTTTTTATCTAAATGATCCTATATAATAAGTAAAGACACTATAAATATAAATATGTATAAATTCACAAATGGTTGTAAGAAATGTAGGAAGTTTTTACAAAGTGATAATGTTTGAAATTTCAGTGAGTTTTGTTTTGTCATTAATGGACACAAATTTTTGTCATTGTTGTTCAATGTTATGGGACCTAAAATCAGCATGTCATGCAGAGATGGTTTCTCAGAAAGCGACTTTAATGTTGGTGGTCCACCATACACTGCTTTTCACAATTATTATGAAGGCAACTTTCTTAATGAATGAACTGCCAAAAGTACCTTACCTCTTCAGAAAAGTTGCCTTTCTCTTTGTAACAGAATTTAATTTATTCCTATGGCCTTTTGATGACTCTGTCCATAAGATAATTCACAAACATATCTTTCCTTTTATTATGTATACTAGAGGCCCGGTGCATGAATTAGTGCACAAGTGGGGTCTCTCGACCTAGCCAGCGATCGGGACCTGCCGGCCAGGGGGAGGGACTGTGGGAGGTAGGCTATGGGAGCACATTGTCCACCAGGGGGCAGCTTCTGCATTAAGCATCTGCCCTCTGGTGGTCAGTGTGTGTCATAGCTACCTGCCGGTCGTCCAGTCCTCTGGTTGTTCCATTGTAATGGTCGCTTAGGCATTATTTATTCCTGTTTTCCCTGATCATCATTTAACTATCTTCTAGCAATGCCTTCCATTTTCCATTCCTATCCATAAGAGGACAGGATACTTTTGCTGGCACCCATATTCCCCCTAAAATAGTCCACTCCACTTTGAGTCTGAAACTTTTCTCATATCATCAAAGAGGACAGTGCTCCCAAAGTGGTTGTTAAGGAACACTGCTTCCGGTGATAACAGACTACATTGCAGTCAGGATGAACATAGACAGATTTGCAGTAGAGTTGAAATAACTGGTTGCTTCCCTAACAAATTCCCACTACTTGATGGCTTACACAGCACAGATATAGTATCTTACAGTTCTGAATGTTAGAAATCTGACATGGCTCCTATGGGACTGAAATCGTGACAGGGCTGTGTTCCTTTCTGGGGGCTGTAGGGCAGAATCTGCTTTCCCTTTGCAACCTCCAGAGGTCATCCACATTTCTTGACTCATGGCCCCCTTCCTCCATCTTTAAATCAGGAATGTGGCATCTCTCTGACCCCTTTCATCCTCACATCTCCCTCTCAGACCCATCTGGGAAAGACTTCTTCTTTGAAGAACTCGTGATTACATTTGGCCAACCTAGATAATCCAGTGTAATCTCTCCTCAAGGTCTAACCCTTAGTCACATCTCCAAAGTCCCTTTTGCCAACTAACACAGCATATTAATTCACAAATTCTAGGAATTACAACAGGGATATGTTTGGGGGAATTATTCTGTTTACCACAAACTGCACATTTTCACACAGCAAATTAAGAAGGAAAGCTATAAATTGAGATCTGAATTTATTTTCTCCTCATATTTCACTGTAATCTTCCCGTTTATTTTAGTCAAATGTCATGCAATATCCTCTCTTCTATTCTGGTTTCTTCATTCCAACCACCTTAAGTCTATCTCTGTTCCAAAAACTTGCCTCCACATGGCATCAGTTCTTTTTCCTTTTTTTTCTCTCTAAATTTATTGATTTTAGATGAAAGAGAGAGAAAGAGAGAGAGAGAGAGAAAGAGAAGAGAGTTTGATGTGTCTTTCCACTTATTTTTATGCATTCATTGATTGTTTCTTGTATGTGCCCTGGTCAAGAATTGAACCCACAACTTTGGTGTACCCAACTGAGCTACCAGGCTAGAGCTCAGCATCTTGTTGTTTTGTTGTTTTTGTTTTTTTTTTTCCTTTTTTTGTATTCATCCCCCACCTCTAATTATTTTAAAAACAATCCCAGGTCTGTGCCCACCCCATTTCTGCCTAACATGGCTAGACAAAATATAACAGCTTTTTCAGATGCACTGGAAATAAAAAAATAAAGTTATAGTCACTTCCTTGATTTTAACCTGGATTAGTACTAAAACATAATCTGCTACATTAATGATTCAAACTTCTTCCCAAAGTATTTCTATGGGTTCTCTTTTTCAGCTTTGTGTCAACTCTACATTTCTGATTTTCTTTATATGAAACTAGAGGCCCGCTGCATGAAAATTTGTGCAAGAGTAGGCCTTCCTTCCCCCAGCTGCTGGCACTGGCTTCCCTCAGGCCCCAGCTTCATCAGGAAGGAGGTCCGGAATGACGTTCGGAAGACGTCCGGTCTAATTAGCATATTACCCTTTTATTATTATAGATTATTCATACATTGGCCCAGCTGGTGTTGCTCAGTGGTTGAGCTTTGACTCATGAGCCGGGAGGTCAGGGTTTGATTCCAGGTCAGGACACATGCCCAAGTTGTGGGCTCTATCCCCAATAGGAGGCATGCAGGAGGCAGCTGATCAATGATTCCTAGATGTTTCTATCTCTTGCTCTCTCTCCCTTCCTCTCTGAAATTAATAGTACATTTGAATAGTACATTTGACTTATAAGTAAAAATACAGGGTGGGATTGCCCTTACTGGTTTGGTTCAATGGATAGAGCCTCAGCCTGCTGACCAAAATGTCCAGGGTTTGATTCCAGTTAAGGGCATGTACCTTGGTTGCAGGCTCCTCCCTAGCCTGGGCCCTGTCAGGGCTTATGCAGGAGACAACCAATCTATGTGCTTCTCTCACATTGATATTTCTCTCTGTCTTTCCCTCTCTCTTCTCCTCTTCCTAAATACCAATGGAAAAATATCCTCAGGTGAGGATTAACAACAACAGATAAAAAATGCAGGGTGGGACAAAAACAGGTTTAGAGTTGTGAGTATACAAAACATAGGGTTGCCCTAACCGGTTCGGCTCAGTGGATAGAGCGTTGGCCTGCAGACTCAAGGGTCCCAGGTTCGATTCCGGTCAAGGGCATATACGTTGGCTGCGGGCACATACCCAGTAGGGCGCGTGCAGGAGGCAGCTGATTGATGTTTCTCTCTAATCAATGTTTCTAACACTCTATCCCTCTCCCTTCCTCTCTGTAAAAAATCAATAAAATATATTAAAAAAAACCATAGGGTTTATATATTTTCTTAAATATATTTTTATTGATTTGAGAGAGGAAGGGAGAAGAAGAGCAAGATAGAAAAATCAATGATGAGAGAAAATCATTGATCAGCTGCCTCTTGCATGCCCCCTACTAGGATTTGAGCCTGCAACCTGGGCATGTGTCCTTGACTGGAATCAAACCTTGGACCCTTCAGTCTGCAAGCCAATGCTCTATACACTGAGCCAAATCAACTAGGGCCACAAGGTTTATTCTTGTATTGCTAGTTATTAATTACTAGAGGCCCAGTGCACAAAATTTGTGCAAGAGTAAGCCTTCGCAGCCTTGGTCTGGAATGTCGTCTGGACGGTCATTCGCTGTTTGGCCGTTCGGTTGATTTGCATATTACGCTTTTATTATTATATACTAGAGGCCCGGTACACGAAATTCATGCACGTAAGTGGGGGGGGTCTCTCAACCAGGCCTGCACCCTCTTGCAGCAGTCCAGGAGCCCTCGGGGGATGTCTGACTGACAGCTTAGGCCTGCTCCCCACGGGAAGCAGGCCTAAGCCATCAGTTGGATATCCTTAGCGTTGCCGTGGAGGTGAGAGAGGCTCCTGCCACGGCCGCTGCTCTCACCAGTTGTGAGCCCAGCTTCTGGCTGAGCGGCACTCCCACTGTGGGAGCACATTGACAACCAGGGGCCAGCTCCTGTGTTGAGCCTCTGCCCCCTCGTGGTCAGTGCACATCATAGCGACTTGCTATTCCACTGTTCGGTCGAATTGCATATTAGCCTTTTATTATATAGGATTGTAACGTTTTTCATATGAACAACTGTAAATCTACTTTTGCCCCAATGTGTCTATGACAAAGACTTCTTAGTGGCTCTTTGAACATGGGCCAATTTTTTAAACTGACTTTTGTAAAATAGGGTTGAAAATATCTGATTCTTTACTTTAAAAGTTGATTTTTAGGATGAGTTAATTTTATAAAAGTTTTAAATTGCAATTTTAGAAACTTTAATTAAACACTTATAAAATAAACTTAATTTCTTCAAAAGTTATTTTTTCTCTTTTATAATTTATTTTCATATTACAGTTGACATACAATATTATATTAATTTCAGGTATATAGGATCATTATTAGACATAATTAGACATGGGCATGCTACATGATCAATACTATGATTTCTATTAGAAAATTTTTAAAATTTCTTATTTTAAAAATTACAGTCCCATTTTCTCCACCAGTTTATCATTCCAATGGGAAGGCAAAGTGTTTATGCATGGAAATTATATCTAGAGATAGTATAAATATGAACTGAAAGAAAATATGAAAAAAGCAGTCTCTGAACAGAAGTTAAATTTTCTAAGAAATATTAAGAGAAATTCAGAAGTGCAAAATGTTTCAGAATAATGATTATTTAATAGGTGCTTAGATATGATATGTAAATTACATATGAAGCAATATATAAAAATTATCTTACTAAGACTCACAACAAACCTCTATTTTACAGATAAGAAACCTGATATTCAGTGAGATTAATATCCTTCAAGTTACACAAGTGTTATAAATGGTTGTGCTAAATTTAAATCCAGGTCAGCTTGATTTTAAAGCCTGTGCCCTTGTCAGCTCTGCTTCATGAAGAGGTCTGTGGTAAAATGAAGTGATTTGAATTAAGAGGGAAGGCACGCATTTGAAAATCTTCAACGCTAGACCAAAATTAGATACACTGCTCAGTATTTTCTTTGATGTTTTGATGTTTTTAGGGCAAGAACAAATGATTTAATCCTTATAATGTTTTGCTAAAAACTATGATTATAGCAAAAAAACTACCATTGTTTAATTTTGCTGTGATTCTTTAAAAAATAGGTACTTATATTGTGTCTTTAAAAATAAGCAAATCGGTCTTTAACTATCTCTCAAACTGATAATGATATTTGTAAAACTAGACTTAAAATACTGGGGATAGGTTTGTGTATGACAAAATTTTTAAATTGCTAGTGCTCCATCCACGAAGGATTGCAGACTGGAGTAGCTTTTATTTTATATTTGATTTTTTTTTTATTTAGTAGTCATTTAGGTGACAACTACAATATAAATTAATACTCTGATTATAACAAACTTTACAATAATTAAAATTCTAGAGAAGAGTCTCTAAATTGGAATTCCAACCATGACCCACAAATATCAGAGATTCACATTTCAGAAGCTTTTGGACATGTCTTAATGTCTTCAATGTATTTTGCAATAGATAAAGTTACACACTGAGTAAAATGAATACATTAACCTACATAATGTTTGGCACCATAAAGTATTTTAACTTTGCATTATAATTGTCAATTTTCAAAATTATACCTTGAGCACTTCCTGCTAATAACATAGCATAATAAAATTTCTTAATTAAAATAATTTGAAAAGTTCCCAAACGCTTAGAGTGAAGCAGAAAATTCTTATTATGCATCAAAAGATCATGCAGGATATGACCCCAGATTGCCTCTTCAGCCTGATATTCTTAATGTCTCTAATCCAGCTATACACATTTTCACTTAATTACATGAACTATCTAAGCACTCTCTTGCCTCAAAGTTTTTGTGCACATAATTTCTCTGATTAGAATTCTATACTATACTAGAGGCCCGGTGCACAAAAACTCATGCACTTGGGGGTGGGGGGGGTCCCCTGAGCCCAGCCTGTGCCCTCTCACAGTCCGGGAGCCCTCAGGGGATGTCCAACTGAGGGCTTAAGCCATAGTGTGGCCTCCCTCTGTGAGAGGTGACTGGTTCAATCAGGGGATGGCACGGTGGTGAGTGGTTGGCCCCACCTTCCATTGCGCCACTGCTGTCAGTGGCCTCCCTGTGTGGGATGGGATCCCGACCCTGGCGGGCCTATCTGGGGACGACAAGCAGCCAGCCACACCCTGTATCACCCCACTGCTGGAGGCAACTGGGCAGGCAATCAGGGGATGGTGCTGGCCCCCATCATCCCCCCACTGGTTGCCTCTGCCCCCCACAACCCATCACCGTCCTTTCCCTCTGCCCGCTGGTACACACCTTGGCTGGCCTGGCACCACCTGCTCACTGGCCCCGCTCCCTCATTGACCAGTTGTTCCACCGTTTGGTCGATTTCCATATTACTCTTTTATTATATAGGATAAGTGACTATCTTAACTGTTTCTAAGCCTACAATTACCAATGTTAACATAAGTTTCTCTCAAATTTAATTTTTGAATGTTTCCTTACTCATATCACCATCATATAAAAATCCAATGACTGATATGAGCCAGACACTATCAAGATGGTGGAGACATAGCAGTGAACATAATAGGCCCAAATCCCTTATGGATAAGCTTGGTCATAGTTACTGTATTTCATTTAGAGTGGCAAGCTCTGGCAGTGATGGAGTGGTTGGCTGATTTTCTTTTCACGGATATTTTGATGGAATGCCCCCAACAGTTTTGTTTACTAACGATCTCATTCATAATATAAGAATTTTATTCAGCATAAATTGCTTAGAGAAATCATTTGCATAATTTATTATATTATTTTAGTCCTTCATAGCAAAGAACATTTCATCTGGGAGGAGTGCATTGATCAATTTTACAGTTTCTGAGACCTGAAGAAAATCACGACGTCCATGGCATTCAACCTCCCTTATTTTTCTCATTTATGTCTTCATGCCCATACAGTTCATGTTTGCAAACACTCATTGTATGAATTTTCATTTTGTGAACTTTTTTTTGTTATTGTACTTAATTATTAAAGTAGTTATCTTTATAATTAGTTTCATAATTAATTCTTGAAAACTATTTTTATGATAGCACTCATAAATTACTGTTAACAATCACTGTTATAATATTGTTCATAGGGCTAAAGGAGTCATTACTTTTTACAACCTTTTATTAAAACTACTTGCATATCATCCCTGTGAAACTCCTGTGGTAATTAGTTCTATAAACTCATTGACAATTCTATCTGTCCTAAAAGTGTCTCCTTCATGTTTCTGAAGTGTTTGTATGGGTTTTAATGAAGATTGGTGGAAGCAGAGTTTATATTGATATTTCAATATCCTGAGATTTGGTTAACAGGTGTAGGTTCACATTTATACAAACTGTCTATTTCATGAAGCTACAGATTTCACATTGATCCTATCTAAAATTTTACAATTAACTAAAGGCCTGGTGCACAAATTCATGTACAGATGGAGTCCCAAGGGAGGTAGAGGGAGGCCAGAAAGTGATCAGCCCTCTGGATAGGTGGTAAGATGCCCTTCCCGGCCCAGGATCCAGATCTGATCCGCTGACATTCGCGCTGGTTTTTGGAAGCCACCTGGAGGCCCCTTTTATATTGTTTCTTTTTTGCAGAGTGTCTAGAAAGGGGAAGTGGCCATGGTGCCCGAGGCTGACTTCCAGAAGGCTGGCAGCGCTGTCAGGATTGTGCAGGCAGCGCTAGTCCATTGGAGCCTGGCCTGTTCTCTGGAGATTGGATCTGCAGGACTACTAAGGGAGTGAGTGGCTGTCACCAGGCTGGTGGACTGCAGAATAGGTAAGTCAGCTGAGTGGAGCTCCCACTGTGGGAGTGCATTGACCACCAGGGGGCAACTCCTGCATTGAGTATCTGCACCCTGGTGGTCAGTGTGCATCATAGCAACTGGTTGTTCCAGTTATTCTGGTCATTCAGTCACTTAGGCTTTTATATATATAGACTAGAGGCCTGGTGCACAAAAATTTGTGCACTTAGGAGGGTCCCTCAGCCCAGCCTGTGCCCTCTCACAGCCTGGGACCCCTCGGGGAATGACCACCTGCTGGTATAGGCCCGCTCACCGTGGGATTGGGCCTAAGCTGGCAGTCAGACATCCCTCTGGCAGCCCGGAAGCCCTCGGGGGATGTCCACTTGCCAGCGGGGAGCAGGCCTAGCTGCAGTCGGACATCCTTAGCACTGTTGAGGAGGTGGGAGAGGCTCCCGCCACCACCACTGTACTGGCAGCAGTCAGCCTGGCTTGTGGCTGAGCAGAGCTCCCCCTGGGGGAGCACACTGACCACCAGGGGGCAGCTTCTGCATTGAGCATCTGTCCCCTGGTGGTCAGTGTGTGTCATAGTGACCAGTGATTCCCAGTCACTCTGCTGTTAGGATCAATTTGCATATTACCATTTTATTATATAGGAGTGCCTGGCCAGCCTGGGTGAGGGGATGATGGCTGTTTGCAAGTTGGCCACAGCCCCTTCAGGGTGGGGGTCCCCCCTGGGGTGCCTGGCCAGCCCGGGTGAGGGGCTGATGGCTGTTTGAAGGCTGGCCACAGCCCCTTCAGGGTAGGGGTC
>NW_005358993.1:102241-104052 GCF_000412655.1 Myotis brandtii | reverse complement strand
GGCTGATGGCTGTTTGCAGGCTGGCCACGGCCCCCAGCCACCCAAGCTCCCAGTGGAGGCTGGCTGGAAGCAGGTATCTGGGATTTATTTAGCTTCTATAATTGAAACTTTGTTGCCTTTTGCGGAGGCCACAGCCAGCCAGGGCAGGTGGGAAGCTTGGCTTCCTCCATCACCGGTTCAACCAAGACTCCTGCTTGCTCCAGCTCTGTGGCTGCCAGCCGCCATCTTGGTTGGGTTAATTTGCATATAGTCGCTCTGATTGGCTAGTGGGCGTGGCTTGGGCGTAGCAAAGGTATGGTCAATTAGCATCTTTGTGTTTTATTAGATGTTCTAAAGGAGATTACATATTTAGTTTATATGCATGTAAATTCTCTCCATCACTTTGCTCATGTGTACTTTATTCAAGTGTGTTAACTGTATGCTAATTCAGCCCTAAGTGCAGATTAATTAACCCTTCACTTATTCACTAAATATTAATAGAATATTGACTATGTGCTTGGCTATAGGTATCCAAACTCATAGACAATGTCTTTGAAGAATTTGTTTCTAATAGAATAACCAGAAAAGTAAATATACAAATTAAACCTAAAATGTCACAGTATGTGAAAATCCAGTGTCTTATGAGAGTACAGAGACATGAAAAAATAAAACTTTTTCTAGGAGTATTAGAAAAGGGTTTCTGTAACAGGGAATAACTCTTACAGAGTTGAGTCTTGAAGAGGGAACTACACTTATCCATATGTGCATATGAGGAATGGAACAGTTTCAGACAGAAGGAAGAACATGTTCAAAGATGTGCCCACGAGGTCTACCCAACATGAAATGTAATTGTAATTGGAGCAGACAATGTGCATAAATGGTTAGTTAACGAGAGGCTGAATAGGAAGGATGGATAAAAATCATAGACTTGTCAAAGTTACAGTTCAGAATTTAGACTTACTACTTCGACAAAATTCTACAGGTATGTTCTTTTATTCCAGGGTTTAATTCCTATTCCCTAAAAACAGAAGCCATTACTCAGGAACTCTGATAATTTCATGCTACAAAAACAATAAATAACTATTCCCAATGCTAGTGTGTGCCATTTCATTTTTCACAAGTTCTCACTCTGATTGGACTCTGATTTACATCAATTTGGGACCCCCCCCTCCTAATTATTCCTTACTCCCCTGTCTCTATTTCTTCCTAACTACTGGATCATTCAAATCTCATCAAATATATTGAGATAAACAAACAAATAATGTTAGAGAGCAGTCCTTCTGGGAAAGAAATGTGGATAAACTTATTGGAAGGTTTGCAAGTGAAAATATTTTTTGTGATTCTCTTTTCTGCTTGTTGGAATGATGAAAACATAAATTTTAACCAAACCTCAAAAGGCAGAGATTATACATTCCACATAAAGAAACTATAGACACCATAACAAAAATTAATGTCAAATTAAGATAATTGATAAAAATTTTACCTAAATGGGGCCAAAAATCAGATTTATCTTTCTTAGAACACATAAAACATATTAGAAATATATACCAAGCCATGAGGTGGTGAACAAAACTGCATTAGGACTAAAATTCTGAAGTGTTAATTATATATATATATGCTAGTGGCCCAGTACACAAAATTTGTGCACGGGGGAGGGTGTGTTCCTCAGCCTGGCTTGCACCCTCTCCAATTTGGGACCCCTCGAAAAATGTCCTGCCAGTTTACAGGGATCAGGCCTAAATCAGCAGTCAGACATCCCTCTCGTAATCTAGGACTGTTGGCTCCTAACCGCTCACCTGCCTGCCTGCCTGCCTGATTGCCTCTAACCACTC
>NW_005358993.1:95769-102020 GCF_000412655.1 Myotis brandtii | reverse complement strand
AAAGGGGCCGCCCCCCCCCAGCCTGATCACCCACAACTGCCCTCCCCTCCTGGCCTCTAACCGCCTCTACCTCAGCCCTGCCACCATGGCTTTGTCCAGAAGAACATCTGGAAGGTCTCCTGGAAGGTCTCCCAGTCTAATTAGCATATTACTCTTTTATTAGTATAGATATTACAATATTCAACTGACTGAAATTAAGAAAAGCAGGAGAGGTAAGTTAGCTAAAGATTAGATAGGATACTAATTAATACCAAAGCAACAATAAATCAAAAGAAAAAATGCTTTAAGGAAATATGGGGTAGGAAAAAGTTTTCTTCAACCTTCTTAGAGTCTCTGGATGGTCTGGGAATTAAACTGACAAACTCAGATTAAAAGGTGAAACACTTACAAATTTTATTAAATTTTTACATGCTCATGGGAGCCATCACAAAAGAAAGAAGACCCAAAGGAGAGATCAGAGCAGGAAGCTTTATACCTTTTAGACTAAGAAACAATACCTTTTTGAAAAATTGACAAGACAAAAGGGCTCAGATTAGTTTAACAAGGTTTGTTTGTACATATTTGTCATTTCAAATTCCGCATCTCTGGTGATAAGAATTTATTTTTCTGGTACAGGAAGGGTACTTTTCACAAGAGAGCTTTATGACTTATTTCAGGGCAGAAGAATGAGATGGACAAAGGTCAGAGTGATCTCCTTGCTTAAGACATTCAATATATCAAGGCTTCATATTTTGTGGTAGCATGTCCTGAAACCTATCAACAGCTAGTCAAAGTAAATGAGAATCTATAATATGTATGAGAATTTCAATATGAAAGGCCACAAAGTCAAAATATAGAAGAATATATAACTGAAGTCACTGTTAGATGCCAATCGGTATAAATAAAAGGCTAATATGCAAATTGTCCCCTCAACTGGGAGTTCAACAGGGAGTTTGACCAGGGGGTGGAGCCAACCACCTGCGGCCCCTCCCCCTGGCAGGTCCCACCCCCGATTGAGGGGGCGGGGCTGGCCGGCCAACCTCCCGCATTTCCTCCCCGCAGCTGGCCCTGCCCGGTCAGCCATGACTGGGGCAGGCCAGACCTCACCTGTGCACAAATTTGTGCACTGGGCCTCTAGTATATGAAATCACTTTGTATGCTTCTGGGATAAGATATTACTAAACCCAACAGAGAAGCAGTATAACTTAAATAAACCAATACCAGTGAAATGAATTTTCACATTAAAAAAACAAAACAAAAAACAAAGCTATATCCAAAATCAGCATTGGGCCCAGATTGTGTCCAAGGAGGCTATTTTAAAAAGTTCTGTTTGTGATTTTTCAGAATTTTCAGTTGTGATAAAAATTCAAAGTTGGTTTGAGCTCAGGTGTGAAGAAATTTCTTGGAGCAGATGATTTTCCTTCTTTAAGAACTGGAACCAAAGTCCAGGATTGAAATTGTGATTAATATTCTACATGTTTCACAGACTAAGAGAACTTCATAATAATCAAAAGTTCAGAAAAACATTTTGCTATTATACTCAGCTCCATTATTAAGATGAAAAATTTCCATTAAATACACTGATTTCTGTCTTAGTCTTCTGAGAAAATAAACAAGTAAAAGATAAAGAAATGACATTGTCTAAATTTTTGAAATTTAAAAAATATAGTGATTTAAGATCCTTGATACTTCTATAGCAATTTTAGCTTGACTGAGAGAAGGGATTCAATCTAACTGGAGCAAACAAAGAGAAACATACTCGATGGAATGTTTTTAAAAACTAGGTAAAAAGTAAAACTTATGATGATTTACTTATAATGATATTTGTGCTTATAATTCTGATGATACATATATGCATTATATACATATCTATTTTATTGTGCTAAAATAAAACACAAATTCACCCTTTAACACATTTTAAATGTGTTGTACAGTACTGTTATCTTCGTGCACATTGTTGTATAACAGATCTCTAAAACTGCTTCATCTCGCATGGCTAAAACTCTGTACCATACTCTTTGAACAGCAATTACTCTTCTCCACCCAATCCTTGGGACCACGATTTATTTTCTACTTTTATGAGCTGGATTACTTTAGCTGCCTAATATAAATGGAATGATTAGTACTGGTCTTTTATTGATTGACTTGATTTACTTAGCATAATGTCCTAGAATTTAACCTATGTTGTAACATGGACCATGATTTTCTTCTGAATAATAATAATACTTTTTCACTGTGTGTATATAGCACTTTTAAAAATATGTTTTTATTGATTTCAGAGAGATAAAGGGAGAGGGAGAGAGATATAGAAACAAAAATGATGAGTGAGAATCATCGATCAGCTACCACCTGCACACCACCTACTGGGGATTGAGCCCAAAACCCAGGCATGTGCCCTGATCTGGAACTGAACCTTGACTTCCTGGTTCATGGGTCAATGTTCAACCACTGAGCCACATCAGCCAGGCTATACAGCACTTTTTATTTATTCATCTCTCAATGGACATTCAGGTTGCTGCCTCTTCTTGACTATTGTGAATAATGCTGCAATGAATGAAGGTGTGAAATATCTCTTTTAAAATAATTATTTCAAGTATTTTGGATATATACCCAGAAGTGGGATTGTTGTATCATATTCTAGTCCAATTTTTTATTTCTGAAAGAATCTTTATACTGTTTTTCATAATGGCTGCACCATTTTACAATCTCGCCAACATTGCGCAAGTGTTCCGATGTCTCCTCATTCTTGTTACATTTATATTGGCATCCTAAGGAATGTGAGGTTCTTTCTCATGGTGGATGTAATTTAAATTTTGTGATGATTAGTGATGAGCATTTTTTAATGTGGCTGTTGAATATTTGTAGAACTTTTTGGAGAAATATCTATTCAGTTTTAATTGGGTAATTAGCTTTTCTGTATTGAGTTTTTAGAGTTCTTTATATATTCTGGTTGTTACCTTGTTATACAATATATGATTTGCAAATATTTTCTATCACTTCATAGGTTGCTTTTCACTCTGTTGATTCATTTCCTTTGCTATACAGAAGTGTTTTCAATTTGATGTAGATTTATTTGTCTATTTTTACTCTTGTAGAATCCCTCCCTAGTGAAGTTTTCAATTAAGTTGTGTGTATTCTTTAGCTACAGAAGTTCTGTTTGTCTTTTTTTTTAGTTTCTACATTGTGTTTGTGTGTTTTCTTGATTTTGTTTAGATGTCTATGGTGGCTTATAGGTCATTTAGTTCCTTCAAGACAGTTATTTTATTTTTTTGTCAGGTACTTCATAGATTTCTGTTTTGGGGGGTTTATTTTCAAAGATTTATTTTATTCCCTTGATTTGGCCATGAGTCCTTGTTTTTTTTTGTTTGTTTGTTTTTTTAATATGCCTTTAGATTTTTTTTTCTGAGTTTTATGCATTAGAAAAAATAGCCGACATTCCCAGTCTTTATGGGCTGCCTTTGCACCGGGCAATACTTTCATCAATCATTATCGCGGGAGATTCTGGGGCACTCGGAAATATCTTTTGGGGTCTGAGAATTCTCTGGGTTTGTGTGTAATTGCCAACCTAGAGAGCTTTGCTGCTTTCTCGGGAGTCCACAATCTCTTGCTCTCTCTGGTGTCTATCTGCGGCACAGCAGGTTCCATGATGTTGCTGTAGCAAACCTTCTACTCCTTTCTCGGTGGCCCAGGCACCCAGGATACTTCAGCTCCCTATTAGTACTCTGAGTCAGGCGAGACAAAATCAGTCCCTTGGGCAGCCTTATGAAGAGTCAGAATCCAGATGCATGGTCTGCTCTTTTCCATCCCTCTCAAAGAAGAAACCACGAGTTAGGCACAGTCTCCCAATCACTCTAAGCCACACATTCTCTATCTCTGGCCCTCCAGTACCACAGCAGGCTGTTCCCACTCTCCCTTGTTTTCAGTGGCCCCCAGGCATTCAAACGATGCTAATTTCATCAGTGCTCCAAATCAGGCACACAAGGACCAGTTCCTCAGGCAGCCTTCCGAAAATCAGAACATTGTACACTCTCCCCCTTTCTCTTCCCTGCCAGGGGGCTTCTCTCCTGATGGCACTGAGCTGTGCCAGATTGGGGGGGTGGGGGTTTGGCGGGGGTTAGCGAGGGAAGAATTAAAGGATTCTTCATATGTTTCAGTGTGTTTGCTCTTGGCTTTTCACACACCTTGGAAACAGCATCTTCTTACATGGTTTCTGCAGTTCTCATAAAGATATTGGTCCATATATTGTAACTTGGCATCTCTGTGGGGTAACAAAGCTTGAGACTTCTTTTTTTTAAATCATATTTCCGACTCATATATACTTCCTTAGCAACATTTATACTGATACACATAAATGATTTAATGTTTTCATGTTTGATTTGGGAGAAATAAATATCTATGCATATGAAAAGAGCAGAAGAAAATTAATCCTAAATTTGAATACTTCCAGTCTGTAAAATTGGTTCTGCCAACATGTCACAAGTGTACTTTAGCTTAGCAAAGCAAAGGTAATTATCAGTGGAGTTTATTTCTCTAAGGGTTTCTGCACATCTGTTTCTATGTCTGAAATATTTTTCTGTGTAAAAATATCAGCATAAAAATAACCAAAGTATACAAATTTTAGCTTGCCCTTAAGAAATGATGATAAAGTTTTGTGAGATTACTTGACAATCTTCTAGAACTTCAACAGATTCGGCAAGCCATTAAGTACTAAAATTTCCTTGTTAGATTTATTAGCATGGCCATTCAGCTGAATTTTTAGAGTTCCATATTTCTTATCATTTTAATTAAAATATATACTAATACTATATCTGCCTACAAAGACCCTTTTAGATAATGATTGTTCAATCAAATCTATAAGTTGTGATACTCTTTTGCAAAATGCATTTTCTTTTGGGTAAAATAGTAGATCTGTCTATAAGTTGATTATTTTTTATCTGTTAGAGAAAAGTATACTATTAAAAATAGTTGTGCAGCCTGGCCGAGTGCCTCAGTTGGTTGAGTGTTGTCCTGTGCACAAACAGGTTGCAGATTCAATCCCCAGTTGGAGCATGTACAAAAGGCAACCGATTGAAGTTTCTCCCTCACACCAATGCCTCTCTCTCTTCTCTATCTCTCTCTCTCTTTCTCCCTCACTCTAAGTATGTCCTCAGGTGAGGATTAAAAATAATCCTTGTGAAAAATGGACAGCTATTGCTCCAGTGGGAGGAGCAAGGATCTGGGAGGTATATTAGCCTGTGTTTGGATACTGAATATGTCTTTTTCTCTACTGTGGAAATTTAGTGAGTTACTTCAACTGTTTTTAATCCTGGAGAATAATGATTATGTCAGACTATTATGAGAATATAAATCAGATAAAATGACCTTTTAAAATCACAAGTAGAATGCTCTTTATTCAATAAATTTGTATATGTATTTTTATTGATTTCAGAGGGGAAGGGAGAGGGAGAGAGAGAGATGGAAACATCAATGATGAGAATCATTGATCAGCTGCCTCCTGCATGCCCCCAACTGGGAATTGAGCCCGCAACCCGGACATGTTCCCTTTACTGGAATCAAACCCAGGACCCTTCAGCCTGCAGGCTGACACTTTATCCACTGAGCCAAACCAGCTAGGGCTCAATAAATGTTAAACATCAAAATAATAACAAAAAATATTTCCTTGAAATTATTACTCATAGCTAATTTATTTCATGAAATGTTCTTCAGAGCCTATGGGATGTGAGAAAAATGGTGATACTGATTCACTATCTATCTATATATATAAAAGCCTAAGTGACCATTACGACCGAATGACCAGAACGACCGGAATGACCAGACAACTGGCTGGTAGCTATGACACACACTAACCCAGACCTTGCTGCTGGGGCCCTGACAGCCCCGAATATGGTTCACCCGCACCTGGGACCCAGACAGGAGGGAGGAGGGAGTCCGATTCCTCACAAAATCTGCCATTGGTTAGCTTGCTGCTGAGGCCAACCTCCCATGGTCCCTCTCCCCATCAGGCTGGCCCTCCCGATCGGCCCCGATTGCTGGCCAGGCGGAGGGACCCACCCATGCACGAATTCATGCACTGGGCCTCTAATCTACACTAATAAAAGAGAAAAATGGTAATTAGCGTATGACCGCTACCCTTCCCATTGGCTAATCAGCATATCCTTATGCAAATCAACTGCCAACTAAGATGGCGGTTAACCGCCAACAAAAATGGCGGCTAATTTGCATACGCCCAGGCGAAAGGGGAAGGACTGAAGAATGGTGATCGGCAACCCAGG
>NW_005358993.1:83717-95507 GCF_000412655.1 Myotis brandtii | reverse complement strand
GCTGGGGCGCAGGCCAGGCAGCACCCCCAGCCCCCCCGGGGGCCGGGGTTGTCGGCTGGCCTGCGCCCAGGATCCCCATGGCATCAGAGGGCAGGAGGGCCTGCGCGGAGTGATCCCCATGGCGATCGGAGGGCGGGAGGGCCCGGGTGCAGGCCAGGCGGCAAGCCTGGACCCCACTGGGGCCGGGGTTGTCAGACATCCTTCTGGTAGCCAGGGAGCCCTCGGGGGATGAGCCTAAGTCAACAGGTGGACATCCCCCAAGGGGTCCTGGACTGCAAATGGGCGAAGGCCAGGCTGAGGGACGCCCCCCCGCCACCGAGTGCACAAATTTTGTGCACTGGGCCTCTAGTATATATATAAAAGCCTAAGTTTGACCATCTGACTGGTAGCTATGACACACAATGACCACCAGGGTTCAGTGCTCAATGCAGGAGCTGCCAAGCTGCAGTGACTTGGCAGCTTCGGTTCTCAGTTGACACATCTCGAACCAGAGAGGAGGAAGCCCGATTCTAGGGTGCATCACCTGAGAACCGCCCTCTTGCAATACAGGACTCTTTAGGGGATGTCAGAGAGCCAGTTTCAGCCCGATCCCCATAGGCCAGTCTGAGGGACCACACTAGTGCATGAATCCATGAACTGGGTCTCTAGTTAGCACATAAAATGGATCAGAGAATTATTAGAAAAAGAAATGCAAACATTTTCTGGATGTTTTTAAATTTAAAATCGAGTTTCTCACATCTGTTTTTTAAATTTATGAGCATGCAAATATTTGAAATTATCAAGTATTTAAAAAAAAAACCTTATGTTAGTAAGCATCATATTATTGTAGTTAGTTAAATAATTTTTCTTATATTGGATGTTCCCAGAATCTTCATGGCTAGTAGAAGTATTTTCTAGTACCCATCGATCCCCCATATTTTTTAATCAGATACTGTAATGTCATATTAAAATGGAATATTAATAAAATTACAGTGTAATCTTTTAGTCTATCAACTATGTTGATAATTGCTGTCAGGAAATTCCAGTATCGGTATTTACAATTATGTTCAGGATTTTGTTGATGCAGAAAAGTATTACTTCATAGTGAACTAATGATAACATATGGGGGCAGATTTGCTGTAGAAGAATCCATTTAAGTTAATTGAAGACTAAGGATATCTAGTAACACTATGAATAAAAATGTAAGGATAAGAGCAAACACAATAAAATGGTGGGGGAATTGGACCATTACTTGGTGGTGAGTAGTTTGCATTAGACTGCCAAATGCAGTAGAATCTGAATATCCGCAGTCAGGGCTCTGTTGATGTTCATGTACACATTCATAACATATCACTGAGCTTCTATTAGGCAGCAGTTACATTTCAGCAAAATCATCGCATGAGTTATATTGAATTTTCTTAGTAATTTAAATGTAAGGGCTTATAGTTTTATTATGTGGGGTTTTTATTTGTATTGAGTTATAAAGTTTACACAGTTTACATGTATATATTCAGTAATATTCAAATAAAATTAGCAGCACCCCCAGCCCCCCCGGGGGCCGGGGTTGTCGGCTGGCCTGCGCCCAGGATCCCCATGGCATCAGAGGGCAGGAGGGCCTGCGCGGAGTGATCCCCATGGCGATCGGAGGGCGGGAGGGCCCGGGTGCAGGCCAGGCGGCAAGCCTGGACCCCACTGGGGCCGGGGTTGTCAGACATCCTTCTGGTAGCCAGGGAGCCCTCGGGGGATGAGCCTAAGTCAACAGGTGGACATCCCCCAAGGGGTCCTGGACTGCAAATGGGCGAAGGCCAGGCTGAGGGACGCCCCCCCGCCACCGAGTGCACAAATTTTGTGCACTGGGCCTCTAGTATATATATAAAAGCCTAAGTTTGACCATCTGACTGGTAGCTATGACACACAATGACCACCAGGGTTCAGTGCTCAATGCAGGAGCTGCCAAGCTGCAGTGACTTGGCAGCTTCGGTTCTCAGTTGACACATCTCGAACCAGAGAGGAGGAAGCCCGATTCTAGGGTGCATCACCTGAGAACCGCCCTCTTGCAATACAGGACTCTTTAGGGGATGTCAGAGAGCCAGTTTCAGCCCGATCCCCATAGGCCAGTCTGAGGGACCACACTAGTGCATGAATCCATGAACTGGGTCTCTAGTTAGCACATAAAATGGATCAGAGAATTATTAGAAAAAGAAATGCAAACATTTTCTGGATGTTTTTAAATTTAAAATCGAGTTTCTCACATCTGTTTTTTAAATTTATGAGCATGCAAATATTTGAAATTATCAAGTATTTAAAAAAAAAACCTTATGTTAGTAAGCATCATATTATTGTAGTTAGTTAAATAATTTTTCTTATATTGGATGTTCCCAGAATCTTCATGGCTAGTAGAAGTATTTTCTAGTACCCATCGATCCCCCATATTTTTTAATCAGATACTGTAATGTCATATTAAAATGGAATATTAATAAAATTACAGTGTAATCTTTTAGTCTATCAACTATGTTGATAATTATTGTCAGGAAATTCCAGTATCAGTATTTACAATTATGTTCAGGATTTTGTTGATGCAGAAAAGTATTACTTCATAGTGAACTAATGATAATATATGGGGCAGATTTTCTGCAGAACAATCCATTTAAGTTAATTGAAGGACTAAGGATATCTAGGAACACTATGAATAAAAACTTAAGTATAAGAGGAAACAGAATAAAATGGTGGGGGAATTGGACCATTACTTGGTGGCGAATAGTTTGTATCAGACTGCCAAATGCAGTAGAATCTGAATATCCGCAGTCAGGGCTCTGTTGATGTTCATGTACACATTCATAACATATCACTGAGCTTCTATTAGGCAGCAGTTACATTTCAGCAAAATCATCGCATGAGTTATATTGAATTTTCTTAGTAATTTAAATGTAAGGGTTTATAGTTTTATTATGTGGGGTTTTTATTTGTATTGAGTTATAAAGTTTACACAGTTTACATGTATATATTCAGTAATATTCAAATAAAATTATTCAAGGCAATATTTTTCTCTTCCTTAAAAATGTTCTGAGCATACACAAGCCTGAGAAAAACTGATGGAGTGTTCATTGCACTACCAAGTTTTTGGTTCTGTTTGTGATGAGGCTATAGGTTCTCACTTCCAAAGACAGATATACTCAACTCTTTCTAGGTGAGACATGAGTAAGGCCTGAGGGAGAGGACGAGGCTGATGACTTGATATATCTCTCCTGAAGCAATTAGCAATGTTGGAAGGTAAATACTATTATCACTTTACCTGTGGAAATAGAGGCCAAGAGAGATGCATTATGATGGGCATTGAACAGACAATAAGCAGGTCGGGAATTAAAAACATTGACTGCCTGGTTCTAAAGTCTCTCCAATAATAAATGCTCAGAACTGAAAATAAATAGTAAAATATTACCTAATCTAATTGAAGTTACTTATTAGAGCTTTTTATTTGATAAACACAGGGATTTTCCTTTTTTAGGGGGAAAATAGGTTAAGATGCATTAATATAAAGATACAACATTATTATCAAAAGTAGAAATTTTAAAATCCCACAAGGAATGATGTGGAAAATGTCAATTCATATTATCAATACTATCAAAGCATTTTTACCAGTGAATTTTCAGTTGTACAATGAAATTATTGACTCTTACAGAGAGGGAGTAATGGACTAGCAGGTGTGGATGCATCTTATTGCTTTATGATCCCGTTATGCTCTTGAGGCAACAATGTAGAAAAATACACGATGTCGGTATTTGGAATGCATTCTGCTTTCCAATGCAGCGGAGTGCCCTGTGTACCAAGCCAGGCTGTTTCTTAGCAAGGCGTAAGGGATTTGCTGAACTATCTGGCTCTGAACTCCCTTGCTAGTCTTATCTCCTAACACTCCCCCTGGGTGCCATATGGACTGGCCATGCCCTTCTTGTTATTATCCCCTAAAGATGGAATGCACTTTCATGTTTCCACTTTATTGCATGTGTTGTTTTCTTTGCCAAAAACCTATTCTCCTCTCACTTTATTCTGACAAATCCTTGCTCTTCCTCCAAGACTCTGCTCAATTTTAAACTTTGTGGAAGCTGATTAGAGCAATCCCATACCTTATGTTCTCACTTAATAGCTCACACTTTTCCCTTAGGCTTCTAATCACATCAGGCATTATGCTCTATTAGCAGTTACTCCATTGCCATTTTCAAACCAAGCCTTCTATTGTAAGCACTTATCTACTGTAAGGAGTATAGACCCTCACCTTAGAGGTCCTACGTAATCAACATGAATGGAGAGATGTAGTTTACATGAAATAGCTATAATCAAGTCATCAATACAGAAGATAAATGGTAGCTTTCTTGTTATCGAGAGAAAAAAATAAAGTCTGATCTGAAAATATCAGTTTACAGATGGAACACTTACTAAAGGGATGGAACTGTATCTTAAGAAAAGAGGGAAGCTGAAGTTGTTATGCACAACGAGGAGCTTTCATTTCAATTACATTTGTGTATTGCTGAGTAATTGATATGGAAGTTGATGTTTTATTCATTTGCTTTTAAAACATGTCATTTTTATTATAAAGTTCATATAAGTGTATTTTAGAAAATAAGTAAAATACAGATATCAAATAATTTATTATCACTAATGTTACCTACATAAACTCTCTAATGTTAATGTTAAAATGACTTTCCTGTCACATGTACAGACATGTCAGAATGTCATTTAAAAAATATATTACAGTCCTAGCTTGTTTGGCTCAGTGGATAGAGCATTGGCCTGTGGACTGAAGGGTCCCAGATTCAATTCCAGTCAAGGGCACATGCCTTGGTTCCGGGCATGATCCCCAGTGGGGGGCGTTCAGGAGGCAGCCGATCAATGATTCTCTCTCATCATTGATGTTTCTATCTCTTTCTCCCTCTCCTTTTCTCTCTGACTTATATATATTACATAGCATTTATTAAACACCTAATATATTCCATGCTAGTCCCTGGGAGACTCAATGGTGAGCAACATGTGACAAAACCCTTGTTTTGTTAGACTGAATTAACCAAGACATTAATCAAATAACCTAAAAAATACATGTACAGCATAGGGCAGTGGTCGGCAAACCGCGGCTTGCAAGCCACATGCGGCTCTTTGGCCCCTTGAGTGTGGCTATTCCACAAAATACCACGTGCGGGGGGCGCACATACAGTGCAATTGAAACATCGTGGCCCATGTCATAGGGCAAAAGGAGGCTTACAGTTGTGAGTACACCAAGCATATTTTATTCTTGTATTATTACTTACTAGTGGCCCGGTGCATGAAATTCATGCACGGTGGGGGGAGGGTGGTGACCCTCAGCCCAGCCTGCACCTTTTTCCAATCTGGGACCCCTTGGGGGATGTCTGATTGCCGGTTTAGGTCCGATCCCACAGGCAGTTGGACATCCCTCTCACAATCCAAGATCGCTGACTCCTAACTGCTCACCTGCCTGCCTGCCTGATCGCCCCTAACCACTCTGCCTGTCAGCCTGCTCGCCCCCAACAGCCCCTCCGCCGCTGGCCTTCTTGCTACCAACTGCCCCTCCACCGGCCTAATGGCCTCCAACTGCCCTCCCCTGCTGGCCTCATGGTTCCCAACTGCCTCCTCCGCCAGCCAGATCACCTCCAACTGCCCTTCCCTCCTGGCCTGATCACCCCTAACCGCCTCTGCCTCAGCCCCGCCACCATGGCTTTGTCCAGAAGGATGTCCGGAAGGTCTCCCAGATGGTCTCCCGGTCTAATTAGCATATTACCCTTTTATTAATATAGATAGATGTTTCATACAAACAACTGTACACCTCCTTTTGCCGCACTCTGTCTAATTACAAATAACATAATGTGTTAAAAGGATAGATATACAGCACCAAGACAGCATATGTTATGGACTCAGAATGAGGTGAAGGGAAATTTTTACTGAGGCAACAATGCAGAACTTCATATGTAACTATTGAAATTTGATGATTTAATAATTGGTAAAAATACTGGAGATGCAATGTCAAATTAAGTAAGCAACTGATTACATCACTTTGCCTAGATAAATGAAATTTTGATTTTATCACAACAGAAATGGGAAACCATTGGGGGGTTTTATACAAGAAATTCAACAGATATTGCCTAGGTTGTTTGATTTTTGTTAAAAAACTACTGACAAAACCTTATCTTCAAAGCAACTTATACTTCAATTATATGAAAAAGCAAAAAACACCATGCCTCAGAGGCCAAATGTATGCAATGCATAATCCTGGGAAGCAAGAGAAAGGCCCATTTCTCATACAGTTTTGCAGCCCCCACCCGCCAAACTTGTCACTTCTTCTGGAGAGTATTTATTTTACAACCTCCAAGCACAGGCACGCACTAATTTTATGAAAATCTCTTTGAACATAAATCCAAGCATAAAAAGTAATCGGTGACTTTGTTTAGGGAGAATTTACCGCAGACTTTATAGGAAGGGTCCCTGTCATGCATTTCACATGAGGGCTACAGGTTTGTATTTATGTCCAATTTCTTTTTCAGAAACACGTTTTCTGGAAAAGCATGTTCTTTTTACCTTGGATCTAGTAAAAAGTTAGCTTAGCTTCCTCTTATTCTGATAGGGTATCAAGAAAGAAAGAAAAAAGTCAAAATTTCTGTAATTTTTATCCTACATTTCAATGGTGTAGTAATGTATTATAGTGTCTGCATCCCATTTCTGGTACTTATTTACTGTGTGAATTGAATCCATTACTTAACCTCTCTGTGCTGCAAAATGAGAATGAGAACATATACCTGACAAGACCATGGTTGGGAGAAGATAAGGTGCTTCAGATAAAATGCTTGACTTAAAGGAGCTTGGATGGACTCTGTCTTAGGAGAAAAGTTATAAAGCAAAGGATAAGACAAAAGTTTACCAAAACTTATATGCGAGTTATTTATATATCTATATAACTAATAAAGGGCACATGTGTACATATAATTCTGGATTGATTAAGAATGGCACTCTGAATTCACAGATTGACTTTGAAGTGCTTTTGTGTCAAAAGGTGTTTAGGCATCAGTACCACAGATTCTTCAGCAGATGGATGATAGTATCTGCACAGCATGCATCACACAAAAATTGTCAAGTGATGAGGCAAATAAATCTCAATGGTTTGACAGGAAAGTATAGATTTCAATATAAGATGTCCATGTTCTGTTTTTTTAGTTTAGAAAATTAAAGCTCTTTTTGCTGAATATTCCCTTTCATTATCTTGCCTTCCTTCATTGTATTCATTCAGATTCTTATTGTTCTCTGGTTTCATTTAAATCCTTCAGCACAGTTAATTTTTTTCTCATCCATTGGATGACTGAACATCTTCTGGCCTCACTCAAATGAGGCAACCTGAGTATGTAAACCTTCATCTATATCCTTAAGTCGTTGTCTGAAGCATTTATCACTTTATGTCTACCAATATAACTTAGAGGCAAGCACAGGTAGAAACCGTTTTAAGTAGGATCCATTGTTTCTTCACACACACACACACGCACACGCACATGCACATGCACACACATGCACACCCTTGAAAAAATAAAATAGTTACTTTTGAGATGTGAAATTAAAGATGTTCTTTTTTATTTTTAAATAATTTATAATCTATTTTTTATTTCTAAATAATCTATTTTTACTACTATGATTTATATGTCCATGTTTTAGTGTAAGCACTCAAATAGGAAGGAATCTAATAAATCAAGTTAGAAAGTGTAGTAAAAAAAAAAATAATCTATTTTTATTACTATGATTTATATGTCCATGTTTTAGTGTAAGCACTCAAATAGGAAGGAATCTAATAAATCTTAGAAAGTGAATAATCTATTTTTTATTTCTAAATAATCTATTTTTATTACTATGATTTATATGTCCATGTTTTAGTGTAAGCACTCAAATAGGAAGGAATCTAATAAATCAAGTTAGAAAGTGTAGTAAATGAAAAAAAAATCTGAGGGTGAGAAAGATATTTATAGATGAAACTCCCTTCATGCAAGCTTGTTAGAACATATTTATGCATAATGAGTATTTGCATCTTTCTGTTCTCTCTTATTACTGTGAAATATATTCATTTTGAAGTTTACAACTAAAACACAGCAGATGGTGAAGAAAAAGATAAAAGGAATAGGTCATGCAAGTGGTTAAGTATCTTCCCAAAATTCCAGTAAAAAAACAATTCCTGCATTATTTCACAACTCACAGATTAGAATAAAATACATAAAATAATGAAAGAACTTTCTACTGACTCAAAATATTTATGCTATTTGTGTCAATCTGAATCATTTCTGTTTTTATAAATCACTGTTAGTTTTTTAAGAATATTATTTACAATGTTAATTTTATTGTCATAACTATTCTAACAATTAAGTTTTTTGCTGTTATTATATATGATATAGTTTATATTTGTCAAATTGATTCTATTCTTACATTAATTACACTTAGAAAAATATTAGTATTAATATGCTAAATGAAATGAACATCTTAATACAAAAACTTTACCATGTAAAGAGAAATAGAAAGTATTTTTGCTAGCACTTCTTGAAAATGGTTCAGGAAACAGTTCTTATATTGATTTTACAAAGAGAAATAAAACTACAATATGTTTCTGATACAGCAATAGCTTGCCTTCAAATCTTTAAATGGCAGATATCTTGCCCAACTCTTAGTTTTTAGTATATTTATATTTACTGCAATAGATAATTATTTAGAGCAAAAATAAATCAATTTGAATATCAGCATAGGCTCTAAAAAGAGAATTTTTTTTTCACAACTAAATTACCTGCAGAGCTAAATCTTTACTCAATGGTGACAAATTGCTTTATGATAGAGTGGTAGTTAGTTCTCATTCTCTCTCTCTCTCTCTCTCTCTCTCTCTCTCTCTCTCTTTCTTTTGTAAATTAAAATTGCTCCTTAAAACCTTCATTACAAAGTATAACTCCTGAAGTGACTGTATTTTCCATTTTTCATATAAGAAGATATTGAGTACCTGAACAACTTGTATTTGATGCCATTGATAACTTTGTTAGTGGGGAATTACAAAATCAATAATTTTCTTAATATTTCACTTGACTATGAATTTTATAGTTAGACAAAATCTTGCAAATGAAGAATAAAATACTGGCATAAACAAGCTCCAGTGAAATTTGGTTTTGAAATATTTCTATATAATATACAAAAGCTAGATTTATGCTCTTCAGAATAATTCTGTTTAGATTGTGCCTCTTGGCAATTCATATTGGGTTCAAAGTCCCCTGATCTTTGAATAAATACATAGATCTGAGTAAAATTGAAATAAGACAGAAGAAAACCCCAACTAACCAGGAAAGTTTAAAAAGCCTAGATATTGTTTTAAAATTCAAAGATACGTACTTTTTCATCAGGAAAAGAATAAACCTTGGAAATTTAATAAAATTCCATTGTTTTAAGTAAAATTCAATCAGAGTCACTGGCTTGTATAAACGAAATAGAATCAGATATGATTATTTTTCAATGCTGGTGATAGGGAAAAAAATACAATTTATTTGGCAACCACAGTTGAAGGGGGTATCTTTAAAAGCCTTTTGCCCAAAGTGTTTTAAGATGGTAGCTTAGGAAGATCCTGGTCTCACCCCTTCCCATGGACACAAGAAATCTACAACATATGGAATAAATTCCTCTGAAAAAGACCTGGGAAATGGGTGATCAGAGCTCTGCAAGAAGCAATAAAAGGGCAGCATGGAGACACATGGGAAAGGCAGAGACACCTCTCACCACCTGAGGGGCCCCACTCCAGACTCAGAGATTCACACTCTGGAGGGATCTCAAAAGTGCAAGACATTTCCCTGATGTGTGAGGGGTTGTGTTTCACATCAAACACCTGATTCTTAGATCCTTCACTGGATAGATGAACTCCCCAATTATCTGGCTTTGAGAACCAATAAATATTTCATCCAGGAAAACCATGGCACTCCAGGGATCAAAGAACCCGCTCTTCAAGAGCTCACATAGACTCACATACCCTAGAAAACAGTGCAAATGCACCAGTCTAAAAAGTGCTTAGACCTTCTGTGAGGGAGATACACTCACTAATCTACTGGTAGAAGCATTTGCTGGAGAGACAGGAAACCGGAGGTAGGAAACTTGGGACAAATAGTCTCCAGGAACAGAAATCGGCAGGTGCCTGTATGGCCATCTCATCATACCTTGCTAACGCCATCCCGGGCCGGTACCAATTTGGAAGTCTCCTTCGAACTTGCTAGAGAAGGTTGGGAGCACCCCAGTGAGAGCACCGCCCATCAGCACCCCACAGCAGTGGAACTCGGGTCCCACGGTTGGCCTGGGTGACAGCCCTGTTCACCACAGTGTCTCAGCTGCAGCCCTCACTGGGAAACGCTTGAGCACCTGGTCTGGTGGCCGGGGATAATTGTGCTTCTGGGCCCCATAAGACATCTCTTACACACGGCCTCTGCTTCAAGCCTGGGAGGTGTTGATTTGCCTAATACATAGAAACAAACACAGAGAGTTGGAAAGAAATATGAGTAGACAAAGAAGTTTGTTCCAAGTGAAAGAACAAGCAAAACCTTAGAGTTCAAAGTAATGGTCACAAAAATGGTCACCAAACTCCTGAGAAGATTAGATGAACATAGTGAGAACTTCAACAGAGAGAGAGAAGAGATATAAGCATATTCTCATCCCTGCCTTCACATATTTAAAGATAAGATGGGAAAAGAAAGTATGTGAATTAGAAAGTAGTGAGAATATGTGAATTAAATAGAAAGTAAAGTCTTGTGTGTGGGTTTTTTTAAGGTTTTACTCTTTTTAGAGCAATTTGGTTAACTTCTATTGAGGGTTTTCATATCTGAATTAGTAAAAGTATATAGGAAGGAATCTATTCTTAATAAAATAAGTAGTGTGAAACTTTAAACTTATTGCATGTTTAACCAAAAGGAGAAAACATAAAGCATGAACTGAACTTAAAGTGTGGTACATAAAGTTGAATACATTGATATCAACTCACTGTATACTCAGTGTAATGGTCAAGTTATGCTAAATAATTCCTCTCTGACTTCTTGTGTGAGATTGACATGGACCCTCTGATGACCTCTTTATGGTTTTCTTCCTTCAGTCTCTTCTACTCTTACTCCTCCTGAACACTGCTTCCATATCTGTCTCTCTTGTGCCCTTGTATTTTAGCTAATAACCCCCTCCCAGAATACCCTTATTAGTTATGATAACAGCATCTGCTTATCAAACACAATTCAGCTAAAAGCATACCTCATCTTGTCAGCAGGTCCTAAAAATTTCCACATCTAAAGCATTCATTGAGGGAATTCTCTGTATTCTCAGGACACTTGGTGAATAGGATGGTCAAACTTCTGAATTGCTGTAATATAGTGAGTGTAAAATGATATGCTATTGTAGTGTGAGTTGTTTTTTTATTTTTATTTTTTTAAATTTTGTTTTATTGCTTAAAGTATTACAAAGAGTATTATATATGCCGCCTTTTTTCTTTTCTCCCCTTGACCTTCCCCCAGCCTCCCCTACCCCTCAGTGTCTTGTGTCCATTGGTTATGCTTATATGCATGCATACAAGTCCTTCGGTTGATCTCTTACTTATTTTGAAGATTGTATAAGTTTTCTACCTTTTTATTTTATGTATTATTTTTTTTATTGTTTAAAACATTACATATGTCTCCTTTTTCCCCATTAAGCGCCCTCCAGCCACTCCCAACCCCCAGGACAAGCCCCCACCACCCCAGTGCCCATGTCCATTGGTTATGCTTATATGCCTGCATAAAA
>NW_005358993.1:81974-82264 GCF_000412655.1 Myotis brandtii | reverse complement strand
TAGTAGTTTTTTGATGGAGTCTTTAGGGTTTTCTATGTACAATATCATGCCATCTGCGAATAATGACAGTTTTACTTCTTTTCCAATTTGGCTATTTTTTTTTCTTCTTGTCTGATTGCTAGCACTTCCAGTACTATGTCAAACAGGAGTGGTGAAAGTGGGCATCCCTATCATGTTCCTATTCTTAGTGGAAATGGTTAGTTTTTGCCATTCAGTATGATGTTGGCTGTAGGTTTGTCATAGGCTTTTATTATGTTGAGGTATGATCCCTCTATTCCCACTTTGCTGAG
>NW_005358993.1:80964-81915 GCF_000412655.1 Myotis brandtii | reverse complement strand
CATCAATTGATATGATTATGTGATTTTTGTCTCTCAATTTGTTTATGTGATGTATCATATTTATTGATTTGCAGATATTGTACCAGCCTTGCATCCCCAGAATAAATCCCACTTGGTTATGTTGTATGATGTTACTAGTGTAATGCTGGATCTGATTCGCTAGAATTTTTTTGAGGATTTTAGCATCTATGTTCCTCAGGGATATTGGCCTGTAATTCTTTTTCTTTGTATAGGGTGTTCCAAAATTCAAGCAATGAATTTTGATTGAGTGAGCATTAACAACAACAACAACAACAAATAAATAAAAGCCTAATTTTACTTGGTTTATTGAATCATATTCTAATATCTGTTGCCCTTTGATTTCAATCCCTCCAATTTGATAAGCATTACCAAGTACCAATTATGGCCCAGGAGCAGGGACAATGAAGACCAATAAAGACCACAGCTTTGCGTATGTGTCAGCAAAGCTGTGGAGGCAATTTACCCAATGTGCTATTCCATACATAACCCTATACTGTATACCTTATGAATTAATAAAAAATTACAATTTTTAATTATAAACCTGTGTTTTCTATCAAAATTACTTCTTTCGTGAATTTTGGGACACCCTACAGTATCTTTATCTGGTTTTGGAATTAGGGTAATGCTGGCTTCATAGAAAGAGCTTGGAAGTGTGCCTTCCTCTTGAATTTTTTGGAATAGTCTGAGGAGGATAGGTTTTAGTTCTTCTTTGAATGTTTGGTAAAACTCTCTGTAAAGCAGTCCAGACCAGGGCTTTTGTTTGCTGGAAGATTTTTACTTACTGCTTTAATTTCATTGGTAGTTATCTGCCTATTCAGATTTTTTTAATTCTTCCTGATAGAGTTGGAAGCTTGCATTTTTCTAAGAATGTGTCCATTTCTTCTAGATTGTCCAATTTGTTGGAGTAGAGTTGTTCATAGTATTTTTTTT
>NW_005358993.1:76058-79962 GCF_000412655.1 Myotis brandtii | reverse complement strand
TTGTTTGTCACCATTTTTATTCTTTATGCCTGTGTTCCTTCTACCCTTCCTATTTCTTCTTTTTACAGCATTCCCTTTAGCATTTCTTGCATTGCTGGCTTGGTGGTAATAAACTCCCTTAGCCCTTTTTTGTGTGTGAAGCTCCTGATTTCCCCTTCTATTTTGAATGATAGCCTTGCTCAGTATAGTATTCTTGGATTCAATCCCTTGCTTTGCATCACTTTATATATTTCATTCCATTCCCTTCTGGCCTGATGTGTTTTTCTTGAGAAATCAGTTGATAATCTATTGGGGGATCCTTTGTGGGTAACTTTCTGTCTCTCTCTGGCAGCCTTTAAGATTCTTACTTTGTTTTTTTGTTTGTTTTTGGTTTTGTTTTGCTTTGTTTTTTTGTCGTTGGTGTTTGCCAATTTAATTATGATGTGTTTTGGTGTCAGTCTTTTCGGGTTCATCTTGTTTGGGACTCTATGTGCTTCTTGAACTTGTGTGAGTTTTTTCTTCCCAATATCAGGAAAGTTTTCTGTCATTATTTCTTCAAACAGGTTTTCTATCCCTTGCTCAGTTTCCTCTCCTTCTGGGCACCCCTATTTTGCTGATGTTGTTTTGTTTTGTGTTGTCCCAAAGCTCCCTTAGGCTCCCCTCCTGCTTGTTAAGTTTTTTGTTTGTTTGTTTTTTTATGTATTTTTTTTTCAGTTGCTGCTCTGCTTGGGTGTTTTTTACTACCTTGTCTTATAGCTTGCTAATGTGGTCCTCAGCTTCTTCTAGTCTACTATTGATACTTTCTATTGTGTTCTTTATTGCAGCTATGTCATTCTCCATTTCTTCTTAATTCTTCTTCATTTCCTCTTGATTCTTACACATGTTGTTGAATTTGTCTTCTATCCTTTTCAACATCCTTATAACCATTCCTCTGAATTCATTCTCTGACAAATTGCTTGCTTCCATTTCATTTAATTCCTTTTCTGGTGAGTCCTCCTTTTTTCATTTCGGGGTTGTATCTTTGTCTCACCATTTTTGCTGATCCTTTGTAGTTGTTTCTATGTATTAGATGAAACTTCTATGTCACCCAGATTTTTTTGAGTTTGTCTTATATAGTAGATGTTTTATGGGACCCAGTGGTGCAGTCTCTCAGGTCTTCTGGGCTGGATATTCTAGGGATGCCTCCTACTTGGAATATTTGGGGTCTCTTGGTGTATTTGTGTCTTGAATGTTAATGTGCAATTCCTGGATAGAGTCTCCTCTCAGGGTGTTTGGTTATGTACTCTCTTCCACATTGATCAAACAGTACAAAATACAATTCAACAAGACACAACACAAAAGGAACAAAACATGAATGTACTCGATGTTAGGTTGGAGAGAGCCCAGGATCGGATACATGCAGATGTGTGATGAGATAATGGACTCTCCCTGGCATTTCTAACAGATCAGCATGCCAGACACAGATACTGACTCCTTCCTGAATACCCCTGCTTACCCCCTGCAGCTGAAACTTCCTCAGCTGATTACCTCAGCTCATGTCCCCGCCCCTCACCCAACCGCAGTATAAAAAAAGCGCCCCCCTCCCTGTTGGCGTGAATCCACGTGCCCTGTCTTTGGGGTACGTGGGTCTCCCGGGTACGCAATAAACCTTTCATTTTCTTTTCTTTTCTAATTCACTCGACTCTTTATTTCTTATGCCGCCTCCTGAGCCACCTAACCTAACATTTGGTGCTGAAACTGGGTGGCGTGAGCACTCCATTTGGCCGTCCCTCCACAGCTCGGGGTGCCTGCTTATCCCTCCTCATGGCTCTATCTAACCTAACACTCATGACACTGATAACCCTAATAAAAGTGGTCACCAGAAGAAAGAAAATTAGGAGAGAGAAGATAAAGCAAAAAATATATTGAGAAAAGGAAAAAATATAGAGAAAATAAAAAGAAGAAAAAAGAAGGGGAAATATACATATATGGGGACAAAACTCCAGAAAAGAAACAAATAAACCAAAAAAATGCAAATAAGAAACACCCAGGAAAAAAAAAGGGGGGGAGGTTCAGAATCTGTAGAGGCAGAGCTTATATCCAGAAAGTAGAAAGTAAAGGAATTTAATAATAGGGGAATTTCCATGGTTCAGTATCATTGAGGTAGAAAGAGAATGAGTAGATAAGGAGAAAAAATAAAAAAAGAAATAATAAATTAAAAAAAATAAAAACTTAATTTTTAAAAATTTATCTATCCATATATTCATCTATTTTTGGAAAAGGAGTATAGAGGAGAGAGCATATAGGCTTGAGTTTAGTGAGTGAAACTAATTAAGCAATTAGGAGAAGAGAGCAAGAGAGGAGAGGAAAAATAAAAGCATAAAAAATTGGCTAGCGAAGAAAGAGTAAAGAGAAGGGTGCATGGACTTGGAGCAAGGGAGGGGAAATTGGATATATGAGTAAGCCAATGAAGACTACAATAATAATAATGCATCATTAAAGCAGATAAAGAAGATCAATCTTTAATAAGGGGTAAAAAGAAAGGGGAGAGAAAATTTAAGGCAGGGACAAGAGAAGAAAAACAGTTTGAGAATGAAAAAAGTGAGGAAGAAAAGTGGGGAAAAAGAAAAACTAAAATTAAATAAAATAGTGATATAAACATAAAAATAAAGTGAAGAAAATAATACAAAAAATAAAAGATTAAAAAATATTTTTTCTTTCTTAAGTAAAACATAAAAATATAAAAAAGTGAAGTGTCATTTGTTTCAGCTGAGTTTTAATGTCCTATGGGAGCTGGTTTAAGACCCCTCTCTACTGTTCTGTCTGCCACTTCTCAGTTTCCTGTTAGATAGTCAGCACTGTGTTGAAGTTCCCAGCGATCCACCACTCCTCTGTGTCTGTCCCCCAGCCTTGCCTGCAGGCAGGTGGGACCAAACTGCCCACTGTGTTTGTCTGCCTGCTCTCAGGCTTATTTACACAAGCGTCTATTTCTTACATGGACTTTAGGTGGGGGTGTTTCTGGGACCAAACAGCCCCTCAACCCAGTCCTGCAGGGCTCCCTGGGGCTATTCAGAGTCCTCATTTCCTTTTTAAAGCTTGAGCTGGGTGAGGCTGCACTAGTTGCCCTACAGGTGCTCCTGGGAGGGGCTCACTCTTCAGGAGAAAAATGGCTAATGATGGTAGGACCATCCGGAATATCCCAGAGCCAGATTTCTGGTCACCTTTTCCTGTCCTGCTCTCCTCCACAGCCTCTCCACAGATTCCACAAAACTGCACCTCCACCTGCACTGCAGCCTTGGTGAGTGTTTGTCATTGAAAGATCCAATGAACTGGGTTTAGCGAACAAAAGCAGGGAAAATATAAAGGCAAAAAAAAGCCCAACAAAAAACCATGCCACTGTGAGCTTCTCTCCTCCCTCCCCCTGCCCTGGGTACCACACAGCTCTGGCCATTTCACAGGCCACCTTTCTGAGCACAGCCTCTTGAGGCTGTGGACTTAGATATAAATTCCCCAGCTGCCAGCAACCCTGTGGACCCCTTCCACAGTTGAATGGTGTTTGTGTTCCCAAAGGACGCGGAATTGTGCAGCACAGGTTCCTTCCGAACCTGTCTTCCTGGTGGTCTCCCTTATCTCTCTCTCTTTCCAGCCCAGATCCCCAATCCTACAATTCTCCAGGCGTCCTCTGTCCTGGAGAAATAAAAGTTAAAAATAAATCCTATTATAATTAAACTAGAGGCCTGGTGCACGAAAAATTGTGCACTCGGGGGTAGGGGATCCCTCAGCCCGGCCTGTGCCCTCTTGCAGTCTGGGACCCCTTGGGGGTGACCACCTGCTGGCTTAGGCCTGCTCCCCGGGGGATTGGATCTAAGCTGGAAGTCAGACATCCCTCTGGCAGCCCGGCAGCCCTCGGGGGATGTCCACTTGCCAGCGGGGAGCAGACCTAAGC
>NW_005358993.1:75020-75447 GCF_000412655.1 Myotis brandtii | reverse complement strand
GCGGCAGGCGGGGAACCTTGGCTTCCTCCATCACTGGAGCAAGCAAACCTCATGTTCACTTCAGCTGCGTGGCTGCTGGCCACCATCTTTGTTGGCAGTTAATTTGCATATCCTGCTGATTAGCCAATGGGAAACATAGCGGAAGTATGGTTAATTACCATGTTTGTATATTATTATATAGGATAAGAATTAAATTAGTCTGTGTCCTCCCATTTTTCAAACCCTATTCCCAAAAGAGAGGATTTTCATAATCTGGGTATCTTAACTCACAATTCAAATGACTATCTAAAGATATAATCTAAATAAATATCTCCCTCCCTCCCCTCTTGCATCTTTATTGAGAATTGGCTCTTTGAGCTACAATTTTGCAGTTGCTCAATTTATTCACATGGGGGAATATGCTAAGGTTTAAATTGTAGTCTAAAAC
>NW_005358993.1:57930-73432 GCF_000412655.1 Myotis brandtii | reverse complement strand
GGTAGTAAAAGAGAATAGGAGAGGATAAACAACTTGGTGTTGATGCTATAATAATTGATAGGGATAGAGAGCAGAATAATAGTATCTTCCAGAACGATATTGATCAGGGGTATTTATATCCAAGAGTCCATATTTTAGAAGTAGGATTTGTTTTAATAAAGCTCTTAGAGAAGTGTTACTGAAATGTATCCACTAGTTCCCTAGTAATTCTTTAATATACCTGCCAACATTCTTTATCTGTTCATTATAGGTGTTGAAGATTTGCACTTGGAAATATGTGTCCCATAAAGGCAAAGATCATGTCTGTCTTGTCCATTGTGGATTCTTTTTGCATCATAATCTCTGTCGCATAGTGGATGATTCAATCAACATACATCGAACTTCAAATGTTTGATTCTTTCTAACCATGTGTATCTATATCAACATACTACATCAAGAATTATCTTTAGCCTCTCTCTCTATAAATACACACAGAGTATTTATATATTCATTCAAGTAATTTTATTCATTCAACTAATTGTTATTGAATATTTCTATGTATGTGTCAGGGATAGTACTGGGAGACAAAGATAGTGATAAACACAGAAAATTTATTTATTTTTTTTGCCTCATGGAATTTATGATTTTCTAATAATAGCAAATAAATATTTACACAAATGAATATATAATTAAAGACAGATAAAATTTCTATAAAATATATATTATGCTTGAAATACATAACATAAACCTGACCTAGAAAATGAAAATGTTTTCCAGCTAAGAAAAAAAAGTGTAGAATATGTTTCCTCTAGAATGTAAAGTCTATTAGGGTAAATAAAGATTTATGTTTGTTTTCTGCTGAGTCCCCAGCACCCAGTAAGTGAATTGCATATTGTGAGAACCTAATAAATATAGATTTTCTAGACCATAAATAAGAAAATTAAGCAAAACTTGAAATCAAAAGGGTCAATAGTAAACAGAGACCATGATTTCATTAAAAGGCTTTGTGCAAAAGCTATGTATAATAGTATGTGGTGTTATGGAACCTGATACTTTTAAGAACAAAGAGATCAATTTAGTGTGATTGAAGTGTCAAGAGGGAAGATCTTGTTGTCAGAATGCATTGGAAAGAAGATGGCTACAGATTTTGTTGTCCATATTAAGAAATGCAGTCAATATTCTCAGATCAATGAAGAATCATCATTTGATTGGGATAAGATTAAAATTGTCTTCATAGGACTATCACTCAGGTTAAAATGTGATGAGTGGATGTAAGTGATATAAAAATAGATGTTGGAGATGAATAAAGGAAGGATATACCTTAGGAGGTTGGCCTCAGTTCCCCAGGCTGAAGATAATACTGGTTTATCCTAGACTGGCTGTGGTAGGATAAATAATGGCCCCCCACAGATACCCATGTCCTAATTCCTAGAACTTGTGAATATTACTTTACACGCAAAAGGGATTTTATAAATGTGGTTAAATTAATAATCTTGAAATGGAAAAATTATCCTACATTGTTTGAGTGGGTCCAATGTAACTACATAATTTTTATAACTCATAAGAGAAAGATAGGAGGGTCAGAGTTATAGAGGAGAGGAGAAGATACTATGTGGTGGCATTGAAGATGGAGAATGGGATCATGAGTGAAAGCATGCAGGTTACTTCTAAAATCTAGAAAATTGTCTTAGGCACAGATGGCAATGAGGAAGAACACGGGCATTCATGAAAAATTAATGACATTAATAAAGATAACTTTCACTTAAATTGGATATGGTAGATAAGGGGGATTTATCGAGAATGGCTTCTGGGCAAGTGTGGGGACTGGGCCCTTTATTTGAGGTTAGGAATAGCAGAAGAGGACAAAATTTGAAGCAGGAAGATTATGAGTTCTTTTTAGACATACTGAGAGTAAGGTGCCTTTAAGATATTCAAATGGAAATGTCAAGTAAGCCTTTGAGAATATGCTTCTGAATCTCAAAGAATATATTCAGGCTATAGAGACTAGAGGAAGATGAAAAATAATCACTGGCTTCAATGACAATAAAGTTCTGAATGAGAGCTCTTTAGAATGAGATATGAAGCAGAGATGGGACAGGAGCCAGGCTGAAGTGGAGGAAGGAGAGACTTAGGAATGAGGAAGCGCAGAGAGCTGGTGTAAATATTTTCCCAAGTAGTTTGGCTTTGAAGTGGTGGAGAGAGAATTCTAGAGGGCCATGAGGTCAAGGAAAGTTTAGAAGATTTTCAAATTTTTAGTGTCGTTGTTTAATATTAGAGAGCTTATAAACATTTTCATGCCAAGGGTTTTTCTAGAGAGGAATATAATAAATATAAGAAAGGAAGAAAGCATAAATGACATTGCAAAATTTCAGTCTCTAAAAAATGAGAAGAGATAAGAACCAAATCGCATGGAGACATTGTCCATATGTAAGAGAATGGCTACTACCTATATTATAACATAGGAGGGGAAATGAGAAAAGGATTATTATGAATAGAAACAAATTAGAAGTTTGGAAGCAAGAGGTTAAGAGAATTTATGATCAATGGAACAGATGATGTGTATGTATGCACACGTATATGTATATGTATATGTATATATATATATTTATATATGTATATGTATGTAAGTACATTAATACAGCAATTTTCAACCTTTTCATCTCATGGCACATATAAACTAATTACTAAAATTTCACAGCACATTAAAAATATATTTTTGTGGATCTGACAAAAAAAATAGGTATACTTTTTATTCATTCACACCAGACCGCTATTGTTGTGTTGGCTGCTGTCATTTTTTTTTAATTTGACAATCTAAGGGAAAAAAGGTCAGTGCATGCCTTAATCAGTTGTATATATGAAAAGAGAGATAGAGACTGAGATAGAGAGAGAGAGAACAAGAGAGTAGAGCTGTAATTGTTTATCCACTAAGAGTGAGGCTGTATGGATAGAGTGTTGGGGAGAGAAAGAGAGTGGGCTTTGATTTTGAGTAATATGATTTTATGTTGTGAAATTCTGTACCTTAAGTATTTGGCAAATGTCAGGCAAATAATGGGCACACAACACATGGACTATTTTCTCTTTTACTTATTAATTGATTTTTCTTACTATAATTACCTCTCAAACTATTGTTTAATATCACTACTGTCTAAATAAATAAACTCTCTTACAGATATATGTATTTTTGAGTTTTGAATTTGTTTTTTTTTTTTACTAGAAATGACTCATAAGAGCGTCCCAACCCCCTGATCAGCCCTGCTCTGTGAGTGACAGGGGGTGGCACCGCAACCTCCCCATCGACCCTGCCTTGAGTGTGACAGGGGGCGGTGCCCCAACCCCCCAATCGGCCCTACCCTGAGCATGACTGAGGGAGGCATAGCAACCTCCCAATCCGCCCTGCTCTGTGCATGACAGGGGGCGGCGCCCCAACTCCCCAATCGGCCCTGCTCTGAGCCTGACCAGGGGCTGCACTTAGGGATTGGGCCTGCCTTCTGCCACCCGGGAGCAGGCCTAAGCCAGCAGGTCATTATCTCCCGAGGGGTCCCCGACTGCAAGAGGGCACAGGCCGGGCTGGGGGACTCCCCTCCTCACCCCCCGGAGTGCACAAATTTTTGTGCACCGGGCCTCTAGTATATATATATATGTAAGTACATTAATACAGCAATTTTCAACCTTTTCATCTCATGGCACATATAAACTAATTACTAAAATTTCACAGCACATTAAAAATATATTTTTGTGGATCTGACAAAAAAATTAGGTATACTTTTTATTCATTCACACCAGACCGCTATTGTTGTGTTGGCTGCTGTCATTTTTTTTTAAATTTGACAATCTAAGGGAAAAAAGGTCAGTGCATGCCTTAATCAGTTGTATATATGAAAAGAGAGATAGAGACTGAGATAGAGAGAGAGAGAACAAGAGAGTAGAGCTGTAATTGTTTATCCACTAAGAGTGAGGCTGTATGGATAGAGTGTTGGGGAGAGAAAGAGAGTGGGCTTTGATTTTGAGTAATATGATTTTATGTTGTGAAATTCTGTACCTTAAGTATTTGGCAAATGTCAGGCAAATAATGGGCACACAACACATGGACTATTTTCTCTTTTACTTATTAATTGATTTTTCTTACTATAATTACCTCTCAAACTATTGTTTAATATCACTACTGTCTAAATAAATAAACTCTCTTACAGATATATGTATTTTTGAGTTTTGAATTTGTTTTTTTTTACTAGAAATGACTCATAAGACCCTGTGAGTCATTAATCACTATCCCATATCTTTCACTTCATTTAAGAAATGAAGGCCACGCCCCAGGCCCTTGTTTTGTACATTCTATGGGAAAATGAAAGAAGATTGAGTAAAGAAGAGAAATTGAATAGGGTGATAAATTTTCTTAAGATTAATTATGAAAGCATAGAATGTGATAAAAATATGCAATAGTACTCAAATTCAAAGAGAAAGACTGAGTACTAATAATTTGTGTAGACAGAACATAAAAAGTATATTTAAGTAAATAAATACAAATGAAAGTAGATAACATGATGATAAAAGTGGAGGAATGAGGGAACAGTTTTCCCCCCTCCCCTCACCTTCCCCAATCATCTTAAACTCAATAACTGCAACTCATTTGTAATTTTAAGGGTGAAATAGATAAAAATGAAGTAAAGGTTTTGTACATGATTAGTTCCTTTGTGGTAGGTATTATTTGGGCTATTTTCAGAAAAGAAAAGGAATAGAGAGGAACAGTTTTATTAAGATGACGACAGAGGATGTTCACATTTACAATATTTAAGGTTTTGTTGCCTTCTTTAGTCAATTTTAACTGCATATTTTAAAATTTAAGTGTTGTTTAACAACAATGTAAGATTTATTCATCTTCTTATATTTTCTGAATTTATATTCTTATATTTTGTTTTAAAAAGTACCCCCAAAGTTGGCATAAAATAATCTAAAAATATGCAGGCTAGGCCAACATGTTTTTACCTATAGATCTAGCTACACTTGATTATATTGCATTCAGCTTCTTGGAAAAGAGCAAGATAATTGATTATGCTACTATTTAAATAAAATGCCAGGGAAAATAATATTTTAAAAACCATTTTGAACTGTCCCTACAGTGTTGCACATAAAAAGACAATCCAGGAAGAAATCAATATTATTGAGTAAAAAGACAAATCTTGGTTGCCAGCAACCATATACATAGTCCCACTGCAAGCTGCTTGCCATTATGAATTATATAGTTCTATATGCCTCCCTGTAGCCAAATATCATGTGTGCACACATACATTTAACTACTGGGGAAACTGCTCTTCTCTATTTCTTAAAGTTATATGTTTTACCCATTTCTCTCCATCAGAGTTGCATTCTTATAGCAAATGAGTTTTGAATTAAGTATTGAAAAAGAGGCTAACGTTAAGAAGATGAGAGTGAAATATATTCTAAGAGAGTGAATTGAGCAATAGCATTCAACAAAAAATAAGATTAGAAAGTTGTTTTGTTTGGGAGAAAGATGAGAAATAGAGATGGACTGCTTCAAAGAGATTTTCAGCTGACAGTGTGATGGATTTATAGAGTGACGTACTGTTTTCCTGTCCATAGCAGAAAGTTGTATTGGTGATCATGAGCTTGTGCTAAAGTCCCTAAGAAATGTGCTTTAAAATGTAGCTTACTTAAAAAAAAAAACACAAAACAAACAAACAAACAAAAAAAAACTTTAAAATGTTAAGCCTTGGTGATCATGAGCTTGTGCTAAAGTCCCTAAGAAATTTGCTTTAAAATGTAGCTTACTTAAAACAAACAAACAAACAAAAAAACTTTAAAATGTTAAGCTAATAATGATTGGGTAGTGTCTGATTAAACCATCAAAATATAATGCACTATGTTGAAATGTTATAGCATCCAGTTACATTTACACTGACTTTATAGTATCAGGACCAAACCACAAAATGGCCACATGGTTCAGAATGACTAACACTAACCACAGCCATTTAGAAGAGAATAAGACAGAGTATGTTGATTACAAATGTTAAAATAGCCACATTTTTTTCAGTAGAATTGACTTAAAAATAAATAAGGTTCTGTGTAAAATATGGACAAAAATCAGGTAACTAAACATGAATTTTACTGAATGTGTTATAGGGAATGGAGTATAGGTGGTTGTTATAATTTGACTTGCAAAGTGTCTACTATTTTTAGATCATGATTATTAGAGTTTAAGGAATAAATTGTTTCCTCAAACTAAACATATTGAACCTTTCTCGTGAAATTTTATGTATACATCTAAGATAATACACATAAATGTTATGTCATTATACATCAAGTTTCTCTGTGGAATCAGAAAAATTCCGATATATATATATATAAAACCTTTGGAATACAAAATATGTGGACAAAATATTTGAAAATGTTCACTTTATTTCCAGGCCATTGTGGTGGCAGATAGTTATATATTGAGGGAAATAATTACAACTGATTTATTCCTAAGAAAATACATGTTTAAAACTCTTTATTCTAGCTATTAATCTTATTTTGTACTGCATCTAAAATGTCAACAACTGTATGTGTTTGGAACAAATTTGAAACTCTGGGGACCACATGGATTATTTTGCTAATTTTTTATTAAATTATTCATAAAATTAATTTACATTTATAAATTAACTTTGGGTGTGTGATGAGTTTTTTCTTTTTTCATATTTATTAAAATGCATCTTATAAGAGAGGAAAATGTAGCAAGTGGGTCACACAACTGCACATGCTATGGTATTTGGGAATGGAGAGTACAGTAGGCAAATAAATACATAGTTAATGACTACAGAATAGCATTAATCTCCCCCTCCATTTGACCTTCAAATTTGTAGATTGATGATGGAGTAATATTGATGTATCTCAGTTATCATAAAAATATATCCTAATAGCATGTTTTCTACTATTTCCTTAACTCATACAGTTAGACAGAAATAGCAATATATGTAATGGTATGAGCTAAATATCTACTTTTCTGGGGGAAAGGGAAAGCCATGAAGAGTAAAGTTACTTCATTTTCGCTCACTGTGCTGTTTTCTAATAACTCTGGTCCTTGGAGTGCTGCATGTGACAGACAGGACATGAGAGAGATCTGAGCAGCAGGGAATATTAGAGTCAGTGGGGATTGATGACAGTGTTACCTAGCAAAGTCTGTGAGTTCCAGGCCTGTCACACACAGAGAAGTCAATGTTTGAAGCAACCGGTATTTGCAGAGAAAAAAAATATATATTTGTCAAGCAAACAGACAGGGATACAGGAGGCAGGGCTCAGATAGTCTCCTCCAGACAAAGACGTGGAGTAAATTTAAAGGATAAGGTTCAGAAGGAGCCATGCTTTTTTATTTATTTATTAATTATAATTCATGGGCTCAGATCCACTAGTCTTCATACTAAGTCATCTAAGCTAAGGGATGTGGAAAGGGCAGGAAGGAACAAAGAAATTCCAAATTAGCAGAGTTCGATTAGTCTTCTGTCAGTTTGGTCTCTGCACAGGAGCTTCCTTATCCAGGCACTCCTCACTTTCAATGGCTCCAGGTGATAAAAGTAGCATCTCTGCTACTCGAGTTCCATGAATCTTGATTCCTCTGTGCTCTTGAGTTCAGTTTAGAGTCATTTAGCTACTCAGTGCGCCTGCTCAAGCCTCTGGGACCAGTCTGATCTGGCTTGGTCTGGTGGCCTCTGGAAGGCTCTGAGAAGCCTCTTACCTCCTGAAAGATGCCAGAAAGCCAAGGGGTAACTATTATGGTCTGTTTTCAGTATCAAGACTTGGTTTCAATGAAAAGAAATGAGGGGACTGACTGATATACAGGGATTTGGGTCAAAATAAAAAAAAAATAAATCAAACATAGACATCTAAATTTGAGCATATGATTTATACATCTGGGCCACCTCAATAATACTCAGTAAATTTCTATATTATTTACTGCTGCATTGTAGAATTGTTTCCTCTTACCTATAACCTACCAGATTTTTCTCTTTGATATTTGGTTTTGAAATTCAATATAGAATTAGATATGGACATAGGTAGAGCTAAAGTTATTCTTAAGAGACCTACAAAATAACGGTGGTATGATTTTAATTTAATATACATTATATTGTTTATTTTACTACTTTTAACCACAAACTCAATTCTGTAATTCCTTCTATAGCAACCTTGATAGGTGTGCATGCATAATTTATTATTTACTTGCATATGCTTAATTACAGTGCAATCACTGTGTGCTCTTCAATCTGTCGGTTTTTCTTCTGAGAGAGATTCTAGTAGTCATTGGTGAGCAGGAGAGTATTTTACTTCCCTTTACTTTCTTTACTCATTACAGGTGATCAATTTACTTTACCTTCTATAGACCATCTATTTGCTATTTTTAGAACATTTGTTAGGGCTATACTAGACTCCAAAGTTATACATATAAATACATTATAATCTTCAATTCTGAAAACATGGAATAATAACTATAACATTTATATTGCTCAAGCCCTTGTTAATTCCATGTGAAAAAAATCTCTAATTATATTAAGATTTAAGGATCCATTAAATAAAACAAGTACTAATCCAACATTTTAATTGGGGTTAAGGGAGGAAAAATAAATACAGAAGCCACGTCATGAATTCCAGGTAGAAATGTAGGAATCGTAAGCATTATGAAGAGCTGAGGGAACTGAAGTGAGATAAGTCACCATTGTAGATCAGGAAATGTATTAGGGTTTCATCAAAGAAGCAGACTTACTAGCAGTGATATGAAATAAGAACTTTATTAAATGGATGTGATCTTGCACAATGTGAGAGCTGGTTAACCAGTTTACGTCCAGCTATTGCTTCTGTGTCAGGTGCGAGGCTAATGTCAGCAGGGCAGGCAGTCAAAAAACAAAAAAGATGAATGTGGGGTGGAAGGGAACAAGGACAAACTGGGACACATAGGACCAACTGTGACCCCTGAGGGTAAGCTGGAGCCCACACAGGCCTCCCATGGCTTCTATCTTGCTATCTCTGGTATGAGCAACCTGAAATAGAAGCTGGTGACCTTCATCACAGAGCTAAATGTGCATCTGTTTGGGGAATCAGAGAAGCTAAAGGAGGAGGTAATGAGGAAGCGGTAAGATCGATAGGCTGGGCTACTGCTTCATGCCCACAACGAAACAGTGGAACCATCACAACACAAGCTGATCCAGAGCGTGAGCCGAAACTGACCTGTCAAGAGTATCCATGAATGCTGCTTCATGTTCATATTACAAATCTCACTGAATTTCTCTTCAGCCAAAGTCATCTCTGAACCCAACAGAGTACAGAATTCTATGAAATACACTCCCAGAGTAGCTGACACAGAACCAAGCCATCATAGGGAGGCAGCATATGATCAACCCTAAAGCACTGAACCAGGTCATCCTTAAAAGCTCACTGCAAAGCTGCTAGGGAATCTCTAAGAAATTCTCATCAACACTGTCTGCAGCAGCAATGTGGGTGGTTCTTAGGAGCTCTTTGGGAAGTTCCACGCATCTGGCTACAACTGTACCAGGAGAATCACGACTCTTCTTTCTTTTCTAACTTCCGAATTAAAAAAAAAATTCTTATTGGAAAAACTTATAACAAGTACTGTAAAGGGAAGAAACTTCTGGCAAATGAGGTTCTTGGCTTCTCCCTTGCTGTGCAGTAAAGCTCTCAAAAGAGGAACTCATGGGGATGCTCAATTGTCAAGAGAAAATTAAAAAAATATATAAGTATTAAGTGTTTTTATATAGAAGAGGAGCATGTAACACACCCTAAAAGGGTCAGGGAGTGGTATGAGCTGACATTCAGCTCTTAAGGAAAACAGATGTGCTCTGACATTGAATGTAAAAGGGGAAAGGTAGGAAAGGGAGCCAGAGAAGACAGAGCTTAAGCAAAGGCTCCCATAGGTGAGAGCGCCTGGCACCTACCAAGAACTGTAATAGTTGAGAATAACTGCAGTAAAGGATACACAGTACAGAATGGATGAAGAGGAGTCTGGCCAGACCGGTGTTGCTCAGTGGTTGAGCATTGACCTATGAACCAGGAGATCACAGTTTAATTCCTGGCTAGGGCACATTCCTGGGTTGCAGACTTGACCCCCCAGTGGGGGGCATGCAGGGGGCAGCCAATCAATAATTCTGATCATTAATGTTTCTCTCCCTCTCTTCCTCTCCTTTCCTCTCTGTAATCAATAACTTTTTAAAGGGGAGTCTAGAAAGGCAAGCATCAGAGACTTAAAGGTAATAAAGGTAATGATATACCTTGTCAGGAAATAACATGATTAAATGTGCCTTTTGAGCAACCAACAGTGAGGCAGAACCATTCAAAGAATGCAAGACTGGAAACTGCATATAGGAATCTATTTCAAAAAGTATAAGTGAGAAATAATGGGAAATCACTTAAAGTTTTATAGGTGAACCAAAATTATGAAATAGATCTGAGAGATAATATGACCAAATTAATGAGTTTGTAAGTTAAAGAGGTCTTCTAGGTCTCCACTCAGTGGCTAGTGTTTTCCCTCGCATTAGAGAAAACAGAACTAAAAGTCTGAGTTTGGCTTAAAGCATAATGAAGTTGGTATTGTGTGAAATATTCACATAACACTGTTCAGCATTTAGTTCTAATTATGGAAGAAGCCTGGTTAGAGGCATGTGTCAGTGAATAATTGTTGAAACATAGTTGAGATACAGGCATGAATGAGTGTTTGTTGAATAAACAAGCCAAACAGTGAATAAGAAACCTCTTATTACATAGTTAATAAGTGCTCTAGACTTTAATAGTGGATTTGCTTAAAAAGTGAATGATAAATTATTATTGCTCACATAAAAAGCAAATACTTATTGATATGTATGTGCAACAAGTTCATATTTGAAACTGGAGGAGGAGGTGTAATAATGTACTTTTAAGCAACTGAACATAAGTAGTAAAAATAGAGCATATTTTACAACTAAATTTTTTTTGGTTAGACTCTCAATGACCAATCTCACTGTCTGTATGATTTTAGCTTTAGTTTCTTTGTGTGCTCTTTTGAGGAAAATGAAATTTAAAAAGCATATACAATAAGTTTGACATAGAATTAAAATTCCATAGAGGTGTTATATATACACACAAAAGTTAAAAGTCTAAATAAATGTTTATAAATGCCCCACAATGGTTAGACCAGACTTCAGATAATCCAGATAATTAACTCTATGTTCCAGTTTTTATATTTTTATGCAGATTTTAGTTTTATGTGGAAGCAATGCCTAACTGTCATAAATATCCCTGTATTTTGACCAGGCTTAATCTGTCTGTTATTCTTTGTAATATAACACTTATTATTTGGTGGGAAAAATAGTGGTTGAGGTTTCATACTGTGATGATAAACAAACAAAAGAGCAAGAACTACTTTTCTTAATCTTCTTCTTAAAGCTCTGCTTAATTTGTAGGCAGTCAGCTCTCCCCAAGGTCTGAACCACTGGTAATGGGATTTAGGCAAAGAATACATGCACAATAAGAGGTCTCTGAGTGCCACACTTTCCCTTCCATGCCCTGACTTCCATCTTTAAAGAACAAAGCTTGGGCATGAGTCATGGACAAAATGCTATTTTTGTGGACACATAATTATATAACTGTCCAATAAGGCAAGAGGATGTCTTTTTCTAGAAGATATATTGGGATAAAATTTCTATTTCCTTCTGCTCTTTTTCTTTTATGTCTCCTATTCCTTTATTTTTCCTCTACGTGGCTATATCTGGAGCATTGAGGGGCATTACTGTGAAGCCCAATTGAAATGACACATAAATCAAAATGCCTAGGACTTGTTACTTAATTGCAACAATGCACAAGCCAACTTGGTCCTCATTTACAAATGTGTCAATGCTGAAAGATAGAAGATGTGTGGTAATGGATAACTAGGTCTTTTTTTTTTTTCAGTTTTAGTCGGTGTTGACAAACTTTCTCTGTAAACACTCAGATAGTAAGTATTTTAGGCTTTGAAAGTTATGAGGTCCCTGCTGCAAGTATTCAGCTCTCCCGTTGCAGTATGAAAACAGCCATAGACAATTTGTAAAAGAATGAGGAGACGCCCTAGCCGGTTTGGCTCGGTGGGTAGAGCATCAGTCTGCGGACTGAAGGGTCCCAGGTTCAATTCCGGTCAAGGGCATGTACCTTGGTTGCGGGCACATCCCCAGTGGGGGGTGTGCAGAGGCAGCTGTCAGATAGTGGCAATTTTAGGCTTTGAAAGTTATGAGGTCCCTGTTAACTCTCTATCTCTCTCCCTTCCTCTCTGTAAAAAATCAATAAAATAAAAAAAAAAGAATGAGGAGACAATGTTAAAGAAAAAATAAACTAATGAGAGGAATGCTGGGTCAATTTTTTAAATTAATTTTAAAAGGTTAAAAATATATTACCCTTGATAATATCCTAAGCTGGTTAATGAGCCAAACACAGTCCCACCCTGTCTCATGATTTTTTCGTAACAGAAAGCATTTTCTCTTATATCAGACATTTGGAGCTGTTTTGTTTTTGTTGTTTCTTGCAGCCTAATTCTTCCTAAATGAATTGATTGCCTTCCCCCAAATAAATGATAAAATATTTGATCTCATCAAACCATGCCTTAGTGCATAGGTCATTTGTGGATAATCAGCTTAATATTAATTGAGTTTTTAGTGCAAATTTAGCTAAATTATAGATATGATCCTCATGGGGTCAGACATAATTGCTCTATTTTATTATTAGGGTGTTCCATTTCCTACAGTTCAGTAAGTTGAAAGTGTACAGTTCAGTATTATTTTATTTACTTATTCCAAAATATTTATTGGCTAGCTTTCATGTGCAGCTTACTACGGGGGATTTCATGGTAAGTAAAGCAGGCTTGGCCACATTATGTCCAGTGTGCATCCTTGCAGGCAGGAAACATACCATCACAGATAATAACAAATTATGTTTTCACAAACTGTGATGTGTTATAAAGGAGAAGTACAGAGTTATGAGAGTCATAATGTTAAAGCACAGTAAGAAGCCAGGAAAATTCCAGGACTAGCAGAATAAGGAAACTAAGACCGACAGTTAAACAGCATTTTGCAGTCACCTAGTAAACCCTGTCTTCCCTAAACCAAGGATACTTAAGAGTAAATGGTTTGCACTTCTCCACAACCAGAGGGTAAATAGCTCAAATCACCCTGCTCTGAGAGACAGATCATGTTAAAGCACAGTAAGAAGCCAGGAAAATTCCAGGACTAGCAGAATAAGGAAACTAAGACCGACAGTTAAACAGCATTTTGCAGTCACCTAGTAAACCCTGTCTTCCCTAAACCAAGGATACTTAAGAGTAAATGGTTTGCACTTCTCCACAACCAGAGGGTAAATAGCTTAAATCACCCTGCTCTGAGAGACAGATCGCAGGAATCTAATTAACTGTCATTTGCCAACAATGCCCCAAAACAGACAAATTAAGAGAATAAATCTCATTTTGGTACATCAGCATAAAGCTGATGAGTATTCTATTGAATACACAGCTTTTTAAATCCCTGAAAATGAAGTTCCCAGGGCACTGTCCCTCCAGGGAGAACACCCGTGCCATTTCCTTCCTCCTCCCCTTCCCCCACAGGAACGTATCTCCTAAAGTCCAAGAGACCCCATGGAACTTATAACCAGGAGAGCAATGGGCAAAGGCAGGTCGTCCCAGGCTAATCCCCTGAGCCTGTCTCCGAGGCCCCCTTTTCTCTGACTTCCCAGTGAGCCAGAGCAGCCCAGCCTAGGCTCTCCTGGTGCTTCTTCTATGCCCTTCCTTGCTTCATTGTCCTAAGTACATTTTTGCTGCCACCAATAAATTCTTGCTTGCTTTCTTATACTTTGTCTCTTGATTGAAATCTTTCCCTCGAGACAAGAACCTAGGTCTCATCTTCTCACCAGTAGCAGTAGCAGTGAGATATTATCTAATCTGGGGATTAGAAAAGATTTTCATGTAGAAACAGTGCTTGAGTTGAGAGCTGAAGAATGTTAAAAAAAAGAGAGGAGAGTTTAAGAGGATAGAATTCCCAGCAAGACCCGAGGCCATGTGTCATTCAGGAACTGATGGAAAGACAATGTGACATTAACTTTGAGAGCCTGGTGGGTGGGGGTGGGTCTTGGAGTGAGATGAGGCTGGGAAGTAAGAAGTGGCCAAAGTCAAAGTAATATGTGAATTGCATATCTTTCCACAGATAAAGGCATTAAACCTCTTGATATAAAAAGTGGCAGTAGTTCTCAAACTTCAAGTTGCATCAGAGCCCTCTTCAAACCTAACACCGATTTCTGCCCCATACACAGTCTCAGATTCAGTAAGAATGGTGAGGGCCCAAGTATTTACATTTCTAACAAAGGCCCCAGGTTATGTTATGTTGCTGGTTCAGGGACCACACTTGAGAACCACTCTTCTATGATTTGACTAAACCAATATTTTTATTTTCTATACTTTAGTCATGAAAATCAGAATATAAAATGCACTCTGCCTTGAGAATTCAAAAACATGTCACTGTCCTCAACTATAAAGAATTTAGGGTTCTTATTTGTTCAGTATTTTATATTAACATGTTTGTTCAGAGCAACTGATTTGATCCTTAAAATACCTTTCTGAGTAAGGCACATATGAAATTACTATAACTTTCTAGTGATGATTTAATCATCATTAAATGGATTCGCCACAGACACCAAATTAAAATGGGAGTGAAGCTAGGGCTTGATCTAAATCTCTTCACTCCACATGCCCTACCCTTTCCGTTATGCAACATTTAAATGAACATTGTGCTTTCTTCCAGCACTAACATTTACTGTTTCTATTAAATGCCTGATAAATTGTCTTAATAGTCATAACCCTACAGTAGTAACTGAAAATTAAAACTCAAGTGGTTGGTAATGCTGTCATTATTCTGAAAAGTAAGTCAAGTTTATACTACTTGATATCCTCAGCAAATAGGTTTAGTGTGTTCTTTTCAATGCAGAGACTGGAATCTTCTACGTACTAATACGATTCTACCAGAAATAGTAATACCATTATAATTAGCTCATTATTAGTAATAGGAGAGGAGCAAAGGGGGTAGGCCAGTTGTTATAGGCATGTCATTTTTGCAGCTTCACCCGGAAGCTGCAATTTCACACTCCCTAGGGAACCACCAGCCCATACCTTGAAGATCCCTGGGGAAAGGGAAAAAAGGGGAGGTAGATGCATGTGCAGTGAAGTTGGAGTGACACAGGGAAGGTACTTGCCTGTTAATTTGGCCTGGGATTGGCCATGGATTGGCCAGAAAGGGCAGGGCCACTGCAAATCGGTAAACATTTGGGAATGCAGAATCCCCTAAACCAGTGGTCGGCAAACTCATTAGTCAACAGAGCCAAATATCAACAGTACAACGATTGAAATTTCTTTTGAGAGCCAATTTTTTAAAACTTAAACTATATAGGTAGGTACATTGTTATTAACTTAATTAGGGTACTCCTAAGCTGGCCTTTGCTAAAAACGTCCTCAATCTGATTGAGGTACATTCGCTGAGGT
>NW_005358993.1:34623-57900 GCF_000412655.1 Myotis brandtii | reverse complement strand
CATGGGCCACGAAGTTTCAATCGCACTGTACGTGCGCGCCCGCACGTTGTATTTTGTGGAAGAGCCACACTCAAGGGGCCAAAGAGCCGCATGTGGCTCGCGAGCCGCGGTTTGCCGACCACTGCCCTAAACAAAAGAGTTCACTTTCCTATTGCTCTTATTGCTCTTGGCTCTTGGCTCATGGGCTCTGTCATTCCTGCTTCCTTGCATTCACTATGTCTCCCCTATAGCCATTTGGCCCTGCAGACCCCACATGCAATGAACTGATGGATTGCAAACGGGAACACACACTAAGCTAACCTGGTGCTGGGTTGGACACTGCTTCAATATGAAACGGAAACTCTGGACATCGACTTTTCTTCTAGCCCACTTAAGGCCACAGCTACAGTTCTCCCATGGCCAGAAGAAGGGAAAGGTGACCTTGGAAAGTCAGGGATGTAATTCCATGGAAATAAAGCTTTCTACAAGACCCCATCGTCCTGTGAAGGCCTCTGAAAATTGTCATTCCAGGAGCTGTCCAAGAACCCCACTTCCAAGGGTAACAATAGCAGAAAACAAACTAAACAAAAAAACAAAACAACCACCTGATAATACTATAATGTGTTTAAAATATGGCAGTGGGGGTAATTATTCAAGACTTTGTTTTATCCAGAATAATAATTTAGATGGGTGTGTGTGTGTGTGTGTGTGTGTGTACTTGTAGGGTGAAATACTGAAAATTATCTTTGTGGATTTATCCATATAGAGTCCCTGTATTTTTCATTTAAAGAAATTGTCACTAAAATGTTTTTTTCTATATAGCATAAAAAATGTGCTATGGCCTAATTTTTCATTTGCATATACTAATAGTAGTTGATAAAGATGATTTGGCTCATTTTCTACTATTCTTTAATATGGACTTAACACTCATGAGACACTAAAATCCAGTTGCTTTTTAGAGTGTTTTCATTCATATTTTAGAGTTCTTTTGAACAGTATTTGTGTATGATTTTTAAATAATTGTTCTCACCATGAATAATGTAGGGAAGTATAGTTAGATTTATGAATGTAACTAAACATCGTTAACCTACGAACAGGAAATGTTGTGAAGAGGTAAATTGTTTTTCAGGTCAACTACACCAAACAATGTGTTTTGTGTCACACCTTCTTCCAGGTAATAGCAATAGCAATGTCAGCAATACAATATTAACTTTAGAGGAAAACATGTGTATTAAAGTCATGGTGAACACATGTAATCAAAAGAGAAAAACAGATAGAATCATTAATTTCTTGTTATGCTGCTATACCTGTCACACTCCTTTTCAATAATGCTCTGATTAATTTTAAAAAAGGAAAGCTCTTGGAGAAGGCTTTCTTTGAAAGTTTGATATACACATCCCACTTTTAATCATTAATGCATGCATTCACTCAGGGCCTTCTGTGTGGCAAGCAAAATTCTATGCATTAGAAATATTTAAAACAGATTCTAAAAGTCCTGTTGTTAAAAAATTACAGTGGAGAAAATAAAGAAAAATAGATAGAACAATAGATAAATAGGTAGATAAATAATCAATTGACAATAAATTCTAGGGGGAAAAATAAATGTAAGTATTACAAGAAAAAGAGAGTTGTTCCAATTTTCAATAGAGTAGTGAGGTGATGTTAATAGAGAAAGTGACATTTAAATGAAGATCTAAGGAAAATGAGGGAGTGACAATTGCATTTGGTTATATGGGGAAACAACATTTCCAGCGATGAGAACAAAAAGTGCAAGAGACACATGTAGGAGTGCTTCCAATGTGCGATAGAAACTGCAAGAGGCCACTGTGGAGGAATCTGGAAGAACAGAGAGCAGATGGAGAAGAGAGCTAGAAGGGACGCTGGATTGTTTAGAGCCTTGTTTGGAAGTTAACGTTAGAATACAGCCTTGGCCAGCAGGCTCAGTTGGTGGGAGTGTCACCGTATACAACAAAAGGTTGTAGGTTTGATTCCTGGTCAAGGCACATACTTAGGTTGCAGGTTTGATCCCCAACCAGGCACTGGAGACAACCAATCTATCACATCAATGTTTCTCTTTCTCCCTTCCTTTCTCTCTAAAAATCAATAAAAACACATCTTCCATTGATAATTTTAAAAAATCATAAAAATCAGAGTACAAAAAGTACTACAAATGATTTCACACTGTACAAGTGAGGTATTTCTAACAAATCCCAGGTGATGCTGATGCTGGTCCATGGACCACACTTTAAGTAGCCCAGGTCCATACCATGATATCCTCCCAATCCTCAAGGCTAGTAGGAAGGTACAAGGCAAGATGGTCCTTGTGAGATGAGAAATTGTGGGAAAAAGCAAGGAATGGTTACAGCCAGCAGACTTGTTATATGTGTGAATCCTTAAGAAATCAAAGAGCTGTGGCTCTAAAGTATTTGAAGTATTATGACATTAATAGCTTCTGGTCACATGAATAAACAATAACACTGGAGAGATGCTCTTCTTGTCCTTCTATCCCTAGAAATAATGTCCAGGTCAGCAGTGACAGAACATGCCCATTGCTCTTTGAATGGAGGTAGCTCCTTTCTGTCACCAGTGCCATATGAAGTGGACACTCTTGCTGGACTGATTGAAATATCCCAGTTTTTGCCAAACACTATTATATTGAATAAACTTTGGGGGTTTATGGACCTAACAAAAGGGAGGGGCATTGTAGACAAATATCTTGTTTTCAACAGGATTAGGGCAGCAGGGCAGATTTGAAACCACACAGTGAAAAAAGTAGGACATAGTGACTACATGTGATTACTTGCATTTGCATTTGCATGTTGACAACTTTGCCTAGTGATGAAGTGGGAGCTCTGGAGGCACAGGGTAAGGGAAGCAGGGACTTTTGCTTTTGTGTTTCCATGTAGCACAGTCTAAGGCACAGAGCAAATACTCATTGTGTGCTGTGCTCAGATGAAAAATAAGGATAACTAATTATACATGTGTACTAATGCATTGTTGCCTAATGTCGCAAAATTATTATAGCGATCATGTGCTCAGGGTTCTTGGAGATAACGTTTTGCTTCTTGCAGCTGAACAATTTACATAAATTATCTCATAGCCCTTTTTGTTTTTTCAGTTTCTCATTTTACAAGGATCATTTCATCTTGTACCTTCATACTAGCCTTCAGGACTGAGAGGGTCTCAACATATATGCACCTGTACTACTCAGTGTGGTCCATGGACCAGCACCATCAGCATTATCAGAGAATTGGATAAACATTAAATTCTTAGTCCCACTCCAGACCTAATGGATCACAACCCAGCAATCTGTTAATTATCTCTGGTTCACATTAATTTCTTAGCTGGTACTATCATACTGTTTTCCTTTGTTGTTGTTTTTTTCTTTTTCTGACTTTCTCATTCATTTTCTTCTCTAAGTCAATCATCTGTCTTTCATAAATCCCAGTTGCTTATTTTTTTCTTTACTTTAAATCATATGCCCTCTTTTAATATTAAGTACTTCAGGAAGTTATTTTTATCTACCGCTAATCTACAGAAATGATAAAAAGGGAGAAAATGTCCCCATAGGCCCTTGAGCAGGGTAATGTCAGTGAGCGTGTACAAAGTATGTTATTACAAGAAAATGCTCTAATTAAGATGAGCACAGAGTTACAATTGATTTTAATGATGCTCATTTTCAGAGGAATAAAGAAGGTAACTAAATTTCAAAATGTGCTACTATAGGGAATCTTGTGTCAAATACTCAGTATTTTGTTTTTTTGTCCTTCTTGGTCAAAAAAAGAGGGACACTGGAAAATATAAATTTATTTATATAGGAAGAGAGGGAGGGGGGAGGGAGAGAGAGAGAGAGAAAAAGGACTCATGAGTTAAAATGCAGCTAATACTACAACACTCCCCACTCCAATCACACACCACAGCCCATTAGGCTGTAAAAAAAATTTAATGCAATGAGACTTGGTGATGTACAAATGGTCCACAGTGTCTTCTTTCAAGAAAAACACTGGATATGTATCACATATTTTTTAATGTGAGCTATGCAATTACCCATGTCTTACCTGTCTCAAGCAGTTTAAAATAAACCCTCCCATCCCTTTCTTTGGCTCACATCACTTAATTGTGTTTGGCACCATAAAACTGCAACTGAAAGATAGAGAGCTGCTGCTTGTGAAGAGATACTTGTTCACTGGATTGCTCGTTGCCAATTATTAATATGTAGTTGTAGTTTAATGAGAATATGTGTGCAGTAGATAAGCAATTGAATAGTATATTGACAACTAAAGGAATGAAACATCACAGTAGGGTTCTTAGTAAAGGCATATTGAATGAAAAGCCAGCTCGTTGCAGAAGAAAAAACACGGAATTAGAAATCAGGAGACCTAAATCCTCTCCAGGTTTCACTAATATGTGATCTTGGAACAATAATTGTATGTGTTACATTTTCTTATGTGTTGCAATAAATTATAAGCGACTCTTAAACATATGATTCAATTTTGTATTCTTACCTATAAAACCTGATTACATTGTCATAAGTGTGCCTTGCATGCATAGTGGTGTAAAAATAAACAATGACTATATTTCTGTAAATATGATCAGACATATTTATGTAGACACTAGAGGCCCGGTGCACTCGGGAGGGTGCCTCAGCCTGCCCTGTGCCCTCTCACAATCCGGGAGCCCTCGGGGGATGTCCAACTGATGACTGAGGGGAGTGGGTTAAGCTGTCAGTTGGACATCCTTAGCGCTGCTGCGGAGGTGGGAGAGGCTCCCGCCACCTTCTCTGCGCTCGCCAGCCAGCCATGAGCCTGGCTTCTGGCTGAGCCGTGCTCCACCTGTGGTCAGTGCACGTCATAGAGACTGGTTGTTCTGCCCTTTGATCGATTTGCATATTAGCCTTTTATTATATAGGAAACGGTAATAATAAAATTATCATCAGACTTTGGGTAACACTTTTTTCCATCAAAGCAGTGCACTCATTTTGCCTATGTATTATCATCTTTTCTCTTTTGTACATCTGCACTGGAGGTAGGAAACAACAACAAAATATTAGAGATGACATCCCTTTTTTGAACAGTGATAAATATATCTTTATTTATGTATGACATTGAGTAATAACTCATGGCAGTTTTTATTTGTCTAAAAGCTTGGGTTCTAAGAACCAAACATTAAGAAATGAAGCTTCAATAGCATTTTCCCATTACTCTTAATAACATCTCATCTAGTAGACAGAATAATGTGATTTTCATTGCTTTTAATTTGAAGTCCATTAGATTACATGCACCAATAAAAAGGCCTGGCACAAAAATCTGCACAAGGCCGAGAGAAACAGAACATAATGAAATCCCGAGCAAGGCTTATCAGTTACCAACACCAGGTAAAATGCTAAGTAGCATCCAGTCAGATAATCAATACCGACTCATGTAGAATTTTTTTCTCCTGCAATGGATGATAACATTAACATTCTGACATATTAAAACAATGTGTTTGTACCGCTTTGGGTGTAAAAGTACATAATAAAGTTATTTAAGTCTCTAAAAATGTACAGGATCTCTCTGATTCATCGATGCCATATGAAGTCAAAATACTTATCTGAATGTACAGAGCACAGACCATTGGAGATCCGTTCTTTTCTCTTGCTGTTTGTGACCACTTGCTCCCCCTTCCTCTCTTTTGATTCCATGCTGTGATATTTACGGAAATGTAAAGCCTTTGTATGACTTGTGCTATTCCCGTGTTCAAGCAGGAGAGAGATTGCCCTATCAAGAATTTTTTTTGGCTTGAACCTGAAATTCACACATTTGTATTAGTTTGATTTATATTACCCTCAGATGGCACTTGAAGAAACAAAGATATATTATTTGAAAAGAGATGCCTTACCAAATTATATCCATACACAATTAATCATGGAATGGGCTTAGTAGATTAGCCCTTATCTTGCCAATGCCTTAAGCTATGAATGCAAGCACTATTTGATTATACAATAAATTGGCAGGGAAAATACATATCTTATGATACTGGAATGGTCTGATTGATAAACTGGAACCCTGGAATTTTTGTTTCTGTGGTTAACTGTTTTATGACCTGTAACAATAAGTGTCCTTATTAATTCTTTAATTCTTTCTTCAGAAAGAAATGGTTTTCAACCATGCTAATAATTAAGCTTAACATCCATTTATTCATCCTGAAGTTATTTATCTGGCAACCTTACAATCCCAGAAGATGACTGACTGAAATGTGTGTGTGTGTGTGTGTGTGTGTGTGTGTGCGTGCACGCACACATGTGCAGAGGCAGGTGCTCACTCATGCAAAAGAGGAATCCTTAAGCAACACTGTGGAAAATTGAATGTGTTTCATTGCATAATAATGTGCACAAATACATTTTTCCTCATTCTTCTCATATTGAGTAGGAATAAAAACAAATCTATATTGATTGCTTTCACTATCACATTGCTCCAGAAACACTAGAGAACTGTAAAAAAAAAAAACATTACTATTGACATGTAACTTCTGGAAAATTATTGCCTGTTGACTACCATTTTTTAACTCATAGAGGAGAGTGCATTCTCAATTGGAAATGACTATTACAAGGAGGTGGGTGCAATGAATTATCCTTGTTAGAACTGGAAGTTGAAGCAAAAGTGACTATGTTTGTACCTAACACTTCGGGGATTTTTGAAGGTGCTAAAAAGTATCAGTGCCTTAAGAATACATTTTCATATTGTTTGGTTAGTATAACTAACTCTAATCTTTCTCTTATGCCTAAGTACAAGCTATCTGATAACTCAAATTCAATATTTAAGTATACTTTCTTCTCCAAGACTATTCTCAAGTTATCTGTAAATCTATAAATCCATCCAAACACTATTGTAATTGCTTTACATACTTTAAATATAAAGATGATTAATTTTTTGCATGTATTTAATTTTGGATCATTTATCAATTTTATTTATATATATTATTTTTCTTTTTCAATTACTGTTAATATTCAATATTATTTTGTAATTGTTTCAAGCACATAGCAATCATATACTTCAGGTTAGATAGTCATATACTTTACAAAGTGGCCTCCTGATATTTCAAGAACCCAACTGTCCTCATACATGGTTATTACAATATTATTGGCTATGTTCCATATGTTGTAATTTGCATCCTGTGACTATTCTTTAACTATTAATTTATACTTCTTAATCATAATTTAAAGATTAAGTATTTATACTAATTTTTATGAGTGAAGAAATTGTAGCTTAGAGATCAAGTCCCTTGTACAAGGTCATACAATATTTGCTGACCCAACATTTGAATTCAGCAAAAGCTGTGAACAACTATGAATGACTCCTATACTATTCATAGTGAGATCACTGCAATATATTAAATAATGTCTACTTCATATTACTTTATCAGGTATTAATCAGATAAAAAGTTCCTTTTCCCTATAGCACTGAGAAGATTCATAAAACCTATCTAGTTTTTTCAGTTCCTCATGGTACCTCATCTTCCTTAGTAGATTTTTTCTGCCCTTATGTTTTATCAATCATTCCACCAGTTACAAGATTTCAGACTCATGTAATATTCTGCTTAATAGAAAGCTCCTGAAAATGTCTTAGAGACATAGCAAACACTATATGTATAAAAAAGAACCCACTCTTCCTACCCTTACCCAATCCGACTGGTTTCTACTCTCATATTTCACACCTTGGTTGATGATGTCAAATTCTATTTTGCCTATAAGCCAAAAACCATGGAGAGCATGTGGCCCACTCCGTCTCCCATTACTCATGTCCTGTCCCTATAGACCTGCCTCAAATATACTGCTTTTTTCTGATAGTAGATTTAGATTAGGCTTCTTTTATTTTTTGTCTGGATAAAGAAATAACCTTATTGTTTTCTCTAAATCTGGACTAGGATTCTCTCTTAGTGGCATTATAGTTGGCTCCATTGCTTATCTACCATAGAAGCTTGATCTGCAATAGCTACTTTGATCTAGTGAAGATCTATAATGACCCTAAACCCAAGCAGATCTGAATCCAATGAGGTCTGCCACAGATTCCCCTCTTTTCTTGGAATGACTTCAATCTATTAAGCAATTATCTGTTCATGGGATAAATGCTGAAATGCCCAGAGATTCCTTAGACTTTTTCCATCAGGGGCCTAATTAAATGTTGTGTAAATCTGGTGCTACAGTCCATTCATGCAATTACTCATTTATCTCAAAATCTAAATTCTAATTTTGAGAATGGTGTGTATAATTTTATTAATTTTGAGGTAGATTGAAAGAAATACTATGGCTTGTTTTGAATTAACCTCTGTACCCTTGGACGGTAAACCCAGTAAACATGGTTATGCTGAAAAGGTATTATTGGTGCAATACAGCTAGCTAATGCACAGCAAATCCAAAATCCTACTTGCCAACCCTCCAAAGAGAAATGAAAGTAAATGACCCATTAGGCAATTTACTGGTTTAACAATGGAACAGAAGAAACACAAATCAAACTCAGAAAGTAAAACTTGAAAATATATATAGGTTATTCAGAGCCATTTTACAAAATGTATATGGAGAAAGGTTATAGAAGTACATGCTGAAATATTTCTTTAAAATATTTCTTTATAAAGAAGACAGAAGGAAATGGACAGGCAGCAAATACTTATAATTTATTTTATTTTTTGTTCCACTCAGAAACAGTTTATATATCATGTGTTATATGATTTTATGCTTACTGTGTTTGCTTGAAGTGAACATCATTTCCTTTTTATTGGTAGAAAAAGAAGCCCAACACTTTTTAGTGCAACTAGAAATCAGACTCCTTAAAGATAAAGAGACAATTTACAAAATCTCCTATTGAGATAATATCTGTTTTGGTATGCCACCCCAAATGCCAATGTCCAAACTTGGGGTCGAAAGGGAAATTAAAAAATTGTTTGTTGCAGTGACATTTCAAATGCATACTTTTGACAACATCTGGTTAATTGAATTATTTGTAATTAGTCCAATGAATGCCAAGGACTCTTTTTCTTTCCCATTTCCACAGTCTTTTATTCAGATAGTCTTTTATTCAGTCTTTTATTCCACAGCTGTGTCTATGGCTTATCATTGTTTCAATTTTTGGAAACAGGATAAAGCAGAAATATAATCTACCTTGTACACTTGACAAGGGCCTGTAGTATATTTTCTTGGATAAAGTTAATGGTTTTCACATAGTGTTTAGTAAATACTGACAAGCATAATTACGACTCCCTTTTTGTGAGTGCTAAGAAAGGATATGTTCCAATCTGGTAGTGAATTGATTTGCCAATTTCATAATTGCTTTTATGAATCATTAATACACTTAATCTCATAAGAGATAATACAATGTAGAAGATGGGAGGAAATCAAATTGACCTGGATTTGTATTCCAGACTTGTTAATAACTACTAGAGGCCCTATGCATGAAATTCATGCAAGGGGCTTGGCCCCCACCACCACAGTGGCTGCCTCTGCCCCCGCTCGCCGTGGCTGCCACCTCTGCCTCTACCCTCACAGCCCCGGCTTCGTCCGGAAGGATGTCTGGTCTAATTAGCATATTATGCTTTTATGATTATAGATGTGGTCTTGAGATGGTTACACAAAATCTTCACAACTCAATTTTTAGATCTAAATGAAGATGGTATTAACTTTTAGATTTATTACTAATAATACAGATAGCATATGCCAAGTTCATGAAATATCTACCTATGTAATTTAGACAATAATCCATCTACATAAATAAGACAGTATTTCTTTAAATGGGGGCCATCTGCCTAGTAAATCAATAAAATGGGAAATTTATTAAAATTGGAGAGATGTGTCATATATGCTATTATTTTTAACTAGAGAAAGGGATATATATGAAGAAATCACTAAGTGATTTCCAAAAATGCATCAATAATCTGAGATAGTTTCTAACTTCTAAACTTGAGATGTCTCTTTCACCGAGTAGGCTACATGTTCCCAGCAGTCCACTGTCTCCTCATTCTGAGGCTCTCTCCCCTGAATTAACTTCAAATTAAAAACAACAATGACAACTAGAAGCCTAAAAAAGATTACAATTTTACAAAGAACTCCTTTGTTTATTAACAAACCAAATGTTCAAACTCTAACCCCATCTGCACTAGGATTAAATGTAATATAACATTTTCTACTTTTGAGTTTAGTATCATAATTTCCTGAACCCACAGAACCCAATTTTAAGTATTATATTCTCACTGATGCCATTTGGAACTAAAAAGGAAGCATAATTGCTCCTGGAAACAATTTTCCATTAAAGGTATTTCTCTCTACTGCAGTTTTTCAGAAACAATGTGATACGGATCAGAGGAGATATACATGTGCCATTAAGGCCTGAAGTTCAAAGGGTCAATTAACATCCATTTCTGCATGGATAGAGGCCATTCAGATGGTTTGTTCTGGGATGTCACTATAATTTTATCAGTTCAAGAAAATGAAATTGAGTGGTTACTAGATATTCAGCAATGTGCAATGTATAAAAGATACAAAACTAAGCAATATGTCAGTCATGCTCGCAAGAATATATCAGTTTAATAGGTGAAATGAGATTTTAAACACATAGTCCTTATTATGATAGGTGCTAGGTTAGAGAGATAGACAAATCAAAGTAAAATGGTGGTACAATCATAGCACAAAGACAGGAAATATAATTAACCTTGAGACATTTTGGGGGTTTATAATATAAGTAAAATAATGTCTCAGTGAAATTATTTGCTTCATTAGTAATTAAATCTGTTAAGGTTATATTTTTGTGAATGTATACTCTGTTACATTGGAACCAAGTCTATTTTGAATCAGAGACAATAAAAAGGTGATAAAATAAAAAATAGCACTTGAAATAAGTAGTTCACAAAATTGATAATTCAAGAAATGAGAAAGACATGGCTGTTTATTTTGCTACTAAACTGAAATAAAAAAAAATGGATTTTAAAGTAGGCAAAATGCAGATAATTATACACAAACCAAACCCAACTGTTACTGGTCACATTTGTACTGTTAAACTGCGAAAATTATAAAATTCTAAATACAAGATTTAATTCTGGCAAAGGTGTAGGGCTACGGCATGTTCATTGCAATTTGCTAACATGCTAAAGTTAATGGACATATTTTAATCCACTCTCCAGAATATTTAATGGGTTCTTCTTGACTTGTTTATGTATATAACATTGAGTTCTGTAGATATATCTTTATTAATTTTACTTGATACTATATCCTCTTTCACCTGAAGCAAAGCAATATTATGTTGAAAATGCTTCAGAAGAATGAGATATAATTTAACATTTCTACTTTTGAGTTTGACAAAGCAATCTCCTAAACCCATAGAACCCAATCTTATTTCTTTGGGAGCAGTTTTTTGTTTTGTTTTTGTTTTTCACTTTTTAATTTCTAGCTCTTATACAAATGTGCCCTAAAACTTCTTATAACAAAGGCAGAGTTTCTTGGGAACCATACACCCGGGATGTACAAAATGCTAGGATTGCATTCATTCTAAGGATTCTGAGATGCTACCCCAGGCCAACCCCATTTTGGTCAGGTGTGTTTTCTTCCAAAACCCCACTTGAAAATGAACATTTCAATTTCATCTTTTCTTATCTCTTGCTTGTAGCTTGGAGGTAGGGATCTTATCTTCTGGATCTCTTTAAATGCTGAGTGTTAATTGTATCTTTTTAAAAAATGACATAAATCTTCTCATTGTGCTTCGTTTTCTGAGCAGCTATTCTAAACCACCCAGTCAGATTCCAAACTCTATCTCTCTTTTATTTTTTTTTAACACACAGAATCTATTCCCCTAAAACTTCTCTTTAAGGGAAATAACAATGTCAAAAGACAAATGACCACCTGCAGTGAAAGGAAATTAATAAGAAAAATATGGCTAAAAAGGGGTCAATGAGAGGCAGTTCATATATACATACAAAAATCAATAAGCATATATAAAGTTATAAAGGGCATACTTTGTCAAGCTTCCGGGGAAATAGGCAATTGTACTATAGATGGAAATAAAATTAGTACATTTTTAAGGAGTAAATTTGCAATAACCATCAAGGTAAAAAAGTACATGTTTATTTTCCTCCAGTTTTATTAAGATATAACTAACAAACAGCACTTTATACACTTAAGATGCACAGCATAATGATTTGACTTACATATAGTGCTGTGACATACCACAATAAGTTTGCTTAATATCTGTCATTTCATATAGATACAAAAAAATAAAAAAAAATGTATTGTGATGAGAACTCTTACGATTTACTCTCTGGATAACTTTCATGTATACCATATAGCAATGTTAATTATTGTCATTACATTGTACATTACATTTAGTACTTACCTTGTAATGAAAGTTTGTATCCTTGACCACCTTCCTCCAATCCTCCCTTCCCCATACCCTGCTACTGATAATCACAGATAATCTGATAACTTTTTTTCCCTATGACCTTGGCTGTTGGTTTTGTTTTTTTGTGTGTGTGTGTGTTTTTTTTTTACACTTTGTATTATGGAAACTATAAAACATATACAAGAATAGGCCAAATAGTATAATCCACTCCCATGTACTCATCATTTAGTTACTATAATTGTCAATTTATGGCCAAAACTTGTTCCATCTATATCACTACTCACTAACTGCTCCCAGCATTATATTTTATCTGCAAAAATTTCAGTATGTATCTTGAAAGATAAGGACCTTTTAAAAACATAACTACAACACCATTATGACCCCTAAAATAATTAATCATCATTTCTTCAGATCTAATATCTAAGTATTCCAATTTCCAGTTGTTTCATAAATGTCTTAAATTTTGTTTTAATCTGCTTGTTTGAGTCAGGATGCAAATGAGGTTAATACACTATGCTTGGTTGCAATCTCTTTTTAGCTTCTTAATCTATGAGTTCCCTTCTATCACTGTGGTTTTTTATTCCTTTAATTTTTTTCTCAAAGAAGAAAACTTCTGAAAAATTTAAATACTCCACATATAAGTGAGATCATACAATATTTGTCTTTCTCTGACTGAGTTATTTTGTCAGAAAGGGGAGAATTTCTTTCTTTATAGCTGACTAATATTCCGGTGTGTGTGTGTGTGTGTGTGTGTGTGTGTGTGTGTGTGTGTGTGTGTGTGTGTGTATCACAATTTCTTTATCCATTTATCTGTTGATGGACACTTAGGTTATTTCCATATCTTGCCTGTTGTAAACCATGCTGCAATAAACATAGCAGTGCAGAAATCTCTTCCTTGAGACAGTGATTTTATTTCCTTTAGATGTACACCTGAAGTAAAATTACTGAAGGATATGGTAGTTTTATTTTTAATTTTTTGAGATGCCTCCATACTGTTTTTCATAGTGGTTGTATCACTTCCTCTTTCATTGGGCCTGAATGTTGGACCATTGTCCTCAGATTCAAGTTTGGGATTAACAAAAAGGGTGCCAATGACCCTCTTAAACCTTGATTTTGTTCTCCTTTGTGTTCAATGAGCTTGCTATATTTGGGTACACATAATCAGAAGAGAATAAATAAATAACCACAATGGAGACAGGAAAACAGGTTCACTTATTTTTTTGACTCGTTTACCATAATGCTATGCCTTAAGGCACTGTGCTAGACATGGGTAACCAAATAAGCATTACAAGTACTATTCGGTGTCCAAAATTCAAATGAAAATATTAGAATTCTAGGATTAGGTGAAAGCAAATTCAGTAAAATTCTACATTTAAATAACTCTAGAAACTATAGCCTAAATATTTCTCAATGGTGGAAGCACTTCACATCCGCTTTAATAAAGAACTTCAGAATTTCCATATTTGAATAGTCAGGAAGTTCCATTACAATTTGCTGTATGAAAGCAATCAATTTTTTTCTCATTCTATTGAATATGCTCTTGCCCATAATTCAAGTTTGTGGCCAAATATAAACTATCTGTATTTTCCTGGACTCAATTTAAAACTTGTGAATACCTAATGTATCATCAGAGCTTTTATTAATTTTTAAAGACGTAATTTTCAGGTTTTGAAGGAAGTGGAGATAGTTATTTTGGCAAGCAAAACAATTATCAGTTGCATTTCTTGATTCTTATTTTATATAGTATATACAAGGTTTCTCTTTGGTTAAATGTTTTCCTCTATGGTTATAGTATGTGATAGAAATCTTGTGATAGAAATGTTTATATAGTATGTGATAGAAATATTTCCCTCTATGGTTATAGTATGTGAAGGAAATCTTACCCTCAGTTGGGGTTATGTGGCCAATTCTTATCAATGGACTATGGGTCCTAATTATTCTTTGGTTCCTTTAAGTGAAGTGTGTTTACTTTTTCTCAGTAACTTTTCTCTGTGTTTTATTTTGGATATTTTCTATTGTTATGTGTTTAAGTTCACTAAAGTGCATCCTTATCGGTTGCTTTCCCTGCCCTGCTCCCATTGGAAACAAGTGCTTAGATGAAGTAACTAAACAATAGAGAATGGTCACTGGATTGTATCAGACATTACATAATGGCAAATAAACCTTTATTGTGTTAAATCACTCAGATTTTGATATTTCACTCCTATGCAAACTCCTACCTCAACTAATACTATATTTTGTATAATATTTATGTCCTTCTGAGCTGAGCAAGGAATTTGATTCCTATTTCTATATAGATTTTTTAAAAATCTGGGACCAAGTTATATAACATCTTGAGTCTTGACATCTTTGTAAAATTGGAAAAAGCATCTGCCTTCCAAGATTATTATAAAGCTAAAATGTTCTAGTGTAGGTGAAATATATAGTACCTATATCAGCACATATTAGATGGTAGATATACAGAGCTTTAGATATTTGGTTAATCTCCATTTCTTCATTTCATTTTCAATTAGCTATATCCTCAATATTTTCCCAGTTTTCATAATGTTGTTTGTATTTGTTATATCTATGTAGACTTTCTATGAAGGTTTATAGTATAAGAATAACTCTTTGAAAGTAGTAGCAAAGAAGAGAAAGACATTGAGGTAAATTTGCACAGTATTTTTAGGATAAAATATCACATTGTTAGATTAAAGTGATAGAAGTATGAGGCAAAAGGATCAGTCTTATGCTTGCAATTAGACCACATTCGACTGGGTCATTGTATGTTGGAATATGTGACAAATTTTCATTATTGTTTCCATTTACCATTGCCTTCCCTCTAAAAGGATTAAACACCCCTACTCCATTGCCATCAGTCATGGCTACATGAACTGCTCACATACCCTAATGTGAGTAAATATAAAGTACGATGCTTTTCATAGAAGCTTTAAGAGCCTAGTGTTCTTTCAATACTTCCTTCCAATACTTCTCAAATGAAGAGGAATGTCCCAGCTGAGATATCACTTTGGACTGGAACAGAACCATAAATAATCAGCAATTTACATGTGTCATGACTTAGAAATAAAGCTTTGTTGGGGTAAGACACTGAACATTTTGTTGTTGTTTTTTTTTGTTACTATGGCATGATGTAGTAAAAGGTGAATAAGTCAATATCTAAGTCAAACTTTAAAATGTACTTTTTTCTATTCCTTGAAGGAGAAATGATAAGCCAAGTATATCATCTCTTTCCTGGTTCCGTATGGATTGGATGAATAAGTGTATTCAGAACTGTTCTTAGCACTTTCACCTGTAGCCATAACAATACATTGTTGTTTGTTTATTTCCAAGTAATTTAGATAATTAAAAAATTGTTTATATTTATCTGTAGTTACCAATTTGTGCTGTGTTTTCTATTTTGTAGATGCAGATTTCTATCCTATTTCATTTTTCTCCACCTAATTGACTTCCTTTAATATCTTTTATTTTAGGTCTGTCAGTAATGAGTTCTTCCAGCTTTGTATATCTCAAAGCATCTTTATTTCTCTCTTATTTTTTAAGAGAAAATTTTCTGGACATAAAATTTTAGGTTCACGTTTGTTTTCCTTTAGTACTTTAAAAATGTTGCTGTATTGTTTTCTGCCTTGACATGTGTCCAAACAGAAATCAACAATCCTTCTTATCAATATTTCTCAGTCTTTAACTTGCACTTTTTTTCTGTCTGCTTTAAAGATTTATCTCTTTAAGACTGAATTATGATGTGCCATGGTGTTTTTTTTATTTATTTATTTATTTATTTATTTATTTATTTATTTATTTTTGGAGGGGTTTAATTGGCTTGGTGGGTTTAAAGCTTTCAACAAATAATATTTTTAAATTGACTATTACATTTAAAAATATCTTTTGTCTCGCCCATTTTCCATAAAATTTAATTACATATTTAAGTCTGCTAGAACTGTTCTTTGGCTCCTTTAGGTGAAATGTGTTTACTTTTTTTCAGTCATTTTTCTCTGTGTTTTATTTTGGATATTTTCTATCGTTATGTGTTTAAGTCCACTAAATGTTTCTTCTTCAGTATTTAATATGCTGTTAATTCCAACTAGTGAACTTTTTATATCAAGCATTATAGGGGTTTTTTAATTTTTAAAAAATGTTTTTATTGATTTCAGAGAGAGAAAGGGAGAGGAAGAGAGAGATAGAAAGATAAAAGATGAGAGAGAAGCATAGATTGGCTGCCTCCTGCCTACTGGGGATTGAACACACAATCCAGGCATGTGCCCTGACCTGGAATCAAACCATGACCTCCTGGTTCATGGGTCAATGCTCAACCATTAAGTCACACCAGCTAGGCGACCATTATAGTTTTTAATGCAAAAATTTTTATTTGTGTCTTTGTATATATTCCATGTATCTACTTATCACACTTAATATTTCTTTTAAATATTTGAACACATAGATTATAGTTATAAATACTAATTTGATTTCCTTGTCTACAAGTTCTACCATCAGTGTCATTATGAGTCTGTTTGGATGGATTTATCTCCTATGTGATTTGTATTTTCTTGTTTCTTTGCCTGCCTAGTAATTTTTTTATTGAATTCTAGATATTGAGTTTTACCTTATTGAGTTCTAAATATTTTTGAATCTCTATAAATATTTTGAGCCTTGCCCTAACCAGTTTGGCTCAGTGGATAGAGCGTTGTCCTGCGGACTGAAGGGTCCCAGGTTCAATTCCGGTCAAGGGCATGTACCTTGGTTGTGGGCACATCCCCAGTAGGAGGTGTGCAGGAGGCAGCTAATCGATGTTTCCCTCTCATCGATGTTTCTAACTCTCTATCCCTCTCCCTTCCTCTCTGTAAAAAATCAATTCTTACAAAGCCCAGTATCAAAGCAGCAGAATTTATCCCTCCCCAGTTTCAGATTCACCATCTGAAACAGAAGTTGTCTTAAAGATACATGAAGCAGAAGAGTGGGAAGATGATGGTGAGCACATACATGAGCCAGGGGAAGAGGAAGTGGAGGAACTGGTCAACTGGACCCATACTCTTAATTCAGATACTTTAGATGTGTAAGCCAAAGGCCCCAGGATTTAAAAAAGAAACAGCCTCAACCACAGCTCAGCTTCATGGAGCAACTTTGGAAGACTCTCAGAACTTGGATTCCATTTTTTCCCCCCAGGTTGGTCTCATCCTCTCACTGCAAGTACAAATTATAAATATGAGTAAAAATCAGTGACTCTGATCGTTTGAATTTTTTGAGCTCCACTTTGTTTTATGAAACAATATATTAATTACTAGGAAAAAATTTGATCTTCATTGTCTTGCTATTAAACCTTGCTAGGTAGAACCAGAGCAGCATATTGGCTAAGGCTAGTTTTTACCAAATACTGAGTCAAAATCTTTCTGATTATTCTACCCAATACCCCATGAATTATGGAATTTTCTAATATGGTTGGTGAGAACAGGAACTGTTTACAATCCTAAGTCAGCAAGTGGTAATTATTTCAGGTACCACTTGTCCTCCTTGGTTTAGTTTCTCTATATGTATGACTACTAAATATTTAGCTTAAGACTATATGTATCTCAAGAGGTGTTCAGCCCTTCTTTTTGTTTGTTGCTCATCCCTGCTTACTCTTTGTCATTTCTGCCTCCAGGGGTACTCAATATCATCTTATCAACTCAAATCACTGCTAGGCTTCACCTGAGTTCTCCATCACTTATCATGGTCTAAGAACTTTTTCAGGCAGGTATGCTGGGCAGTCACAGGACTCACTTCATTTGTGTTTTACTTTGCAGGGATCATTATCATTTATCTCTTGATTTCCAATGTTTTCAAACTATTGTATTGGATATTCAATATAATTTTTAGTTGTTTCATACAAGAGGGTGTATTCCATCTCTGATGGCCTATGGTGGCCTAAAAAAAAATTCCCATGACAATGGATTTTATTTTTTACTAGTGGCCCAGTGCATGGATTCATGAACATTGAAAGGAAATTAATTAGAATTCCTGGGGTGGCATCTTGGCTCAAAGGGTGTCTGTGAAGTGGGAGGAGGGGGTTGGGGGGAGAGAGGTGGAGTGGGGAGAAAAAAAAAGAAAACTCACACTCAGGTCTTCCAGCTTGCAGTCCTGGCTCCGGTGCAGGGACTAATGCAGGCAGGTCCAGGATGGTGGCCAGCAGAGCAGGACTGGGCGAGGTGGGCCAGACTCGCACTGGAGCCAACCTCCTGTGGTCCATCCCCAGCTGGCTGCACCTAGGGCAGCTCCTTGGCTTGAAGGGCATCTGTAGAGTGAGTGGGGTCCCTCCGGCAGGTGGGGTCCCTCAGCCTCGCCTGTGGGGATCGGCCAAGACCCACTCTCTGACATCCCCCAAAGGGTCCTGGAGTGCGAGAGGGCACTCTGTAAAGTTGCTGTCATACAGGGTGTGGAACGCAAACGCAAGTGTGCAGTAAACCAGATTCGGGATGGACAATGCCCCAGCAACAACATAACCCACGGCCGAAGGTGGAATCACACAGCCTGGCAAGGAATCCGGCTGTCTCCTCTCTGGTTTCAGGGTGCATCGCCCGAGAACCGCCGCTCCCAAGTCACCACAGCTTGGCAGCTCCTGCATTAGCGTCTGCCCCGGGTGGTCAGTGCACATCATAGGTACCGGCTGGCCAGTCACTTAGCCATTTATTAGTATATATTGAGATGTGTGAGGTATTCTTTACATGCAATACACCTTTTTAACATGTTGGTATAAATTAGCTTTTTTCTTAGGGTTGTGTTTGTTGTTGTTTATTATAATTTTTAAAGACTGACATAATTCCTCCAACTCCACAGGGTCACTACAAGTGAAATTTAAATCTAATCTAATCATCCCCTCCATTATGTCTTCCTTATCTGTTTCCTTTTAAAAACCACACACGGAATGAGAATTTCTTCTATAGACACCAACTATATATTCAGTCATTCTTTGCTATGACACTTTTATTTTCTGTGAAGCAGTCTTTTCTATATTGGGGAAGATTCACTAAAGAAGATTGTTGCTGTTGTAAACTGAAATGTGTTACCCAGTGACACTCAGACACTGGTTTCAGTTTTGCCCTTTAGAACTACAAAAAATAGCTCGCATTTCCTCTACTAGGGGACAGCCACTCCACCCTGTGGAGACAGTTACATGTGTCCTTCACACTCTCTCATTTGCTTTAATGGATCTTCCTGAAATTTTTTCCTAAGACCTCATTATCTCATTATTTTTTATTGTTTTCAAGCTTTTCAGTAGCCCCTTGTAATGTGGTTTCCAGAAGTGAACAAGGTTCAGAAAATTTAATCTGAAAGGCACAGAACACAAAAGAAGTCTGTGTTTTGTGGCCCATATTCTAAAAGTCCATTAATTTTATTTATTTGTTTATTTATTTATGTATTTACTTATTGATTTTTGCTTAATCCCTTCACCTTTTCACCCAGCCCCACAACCTATGTTATTAACCAATGTATCAACAATAAAATCAGTAAAAAGTAAAAGAAATAAAAGTCCATTAATTTTATATATTATGTTAAGCTTTGAGACCATTGCCTCACTTTGTATAGGCAGCAGTTCTCAACCTGTGGGTCGCGACCCCTTTGGCGGTCGAACTACCCTTTCACAGGGGTCGCCTAAGACCATCCTGCATATCAGATATTTACATTACGATTCATAACAGTAGCAACATTACAGTTATGAAGTAGCAACGAAAATAATTTTATGGTTGGGTCACAACATGAGGAACTGTATTTACCTGTCAAATTTCCATAAAGTAATATATACATAAACTCTATGAACTTACTAAACAGAAAATTGATTCCATAAAGTTTCCTGAATACATTATTTGCAGTACTTGTCATCGAATATATGTTTAGATTTTTATACTTAAATACCTAATAGGTGGGCATAATGATATTATTTTTAAACATCTGACAAGTTGTCACAAGAAGGTATGGACTCAATCTTATTTATTTATTTATTTATTTGTTTGTTTATTTATTTATTTATTTAGTCCCTGAGTATCTGATCTTATATTTGTAACAAAATAAGGATCCAATTCCTATGTGCTAACAGAGCAGGTAGGCATTAGTTTTACAGAGAAAATGGGGACACATTACAGGAAAGCAGGCATTGGTTTTGTGTGACAAAGGATTTTATAAAATTGAAACTACCCCAAGGAGCTCTGCTTTGAAAAGTTACTGCTCTTCACCTGAACTACTCAAGCAGATACTTGGTGACAGGCTGTCAGTGTAAGTACTACAGAGTACTGTGCTGCAGTGAGTTATCAGGTTCAGCAGAAATTTTATCGAGATAAGCTTAAGAGGTGTATTATTTTTCTTAATACTAAGATCCTATGGTACTAATTTTCTGAGATGCATATACAGTATAGGGGGCCTCAGTTGTTTTATATACCAATCATACTAAGAAAAAATAAAAAAATAAAAAGATATTTACATATTTTTTACATTTTAAGTCTAAAAGATAACATGGGCATAGTATGTATGTCATGCTCAATCTGTATAACTGATCAAATAAAATATTCTATGATGATGAAGAAAAGCATCAACTTTAAACTTTACTATTCTGTATATCCTTTGAGAATTGTAGGTTCAGCTTAGCTTTGTTTTTAAGCACGTTTTTTAAAAATGTATGCCTGAACTGAATCCTGAATGATGAGCAGATCGTGGTTGGTCAAAAGAGGGGGAGGAGAATGCAACCTGTACAGTTGCGGTAGTGAAAGGAGTTTAGGGATAAAATAGGCAGGTTTAGGAAGTTTTAGGAATAAAGAGGGTCCATGGGAGAGGAAGGCGTAGGTGAGGGCTTGGAGCTGCCAGAAGGCACACATTCACAGAGGAAAAAAAAAAGAGGTGCCACAGGATAAGAGGGTGGAAGACATCTATTCACAGAAGATAGGGAAAAGCACAGGGTATAGGGAAAAAGAGGAAATCAACTTTCACAGAGGATAGAGAAATGCTGACAAATGGGAGGAAGAGGAAAACAGATTTTCACAGGAGATAGAGAATTATACCACTAAAGGGGGGAGAAAGAGCGACACTATGAGGGATTTGGGGCTTTGAAGCTGATATTGTGCAAAAGAGTGACCAATCAGAAGGGAGCATCAAGAGACAAAGAACTAAAGCCTTTATAAACCTTAGGAAAAAAGGAGCTTGGTGGGTTAACCCCTGGGGACCCCCTCCCTATGTGGGAGTCTGTATTTGCTTCCAATAAATGTCCACCCTTTCTATCTACCACCTTTTCCCGTGTCTTCATTCTTGAAATCCATCTGGACAAGAACCCGGTAAAGATTTCACCCTTGTGTCCTGCTCAGGAAAACAACTCGGCTCAGTAACATGAGAAAGCAAGGGGTGAAATCTATCTAGAGCTGCCTCTACATGATACTGTCAGAGAAAGAAGGCTGGGCCGGAGGAAAACGCACCTCAGGAAAGGTGAGGAGAGAACGGAGTACTCCGCGATCAGTGTTACTGCTGCGAGAGGGTCAGCTCCAGCTTTCTAGGAAAGAGTCTGCAAAAAAAGATGGCCAGGAGAAGAGAATGGCTACACATTGAAAGAGGACAGACGGTAGGAGAGTGGGTGGGTAACCCCTCAGAGCCTAGAGGCTGGCTGAGAGAGGGGAGTCTTAAATGCCTATCCAGAGAAGAAAAAGCACCAGGATAATCTCTGAAAACAAAGAAAAACAACAACAACAAAACACCATAAAAGCACAGGAGAGAAAGAAGTAGCAATCGTGTGCTTTCCCTTGTGCAGGGAGAGCCACTGTCATAGTGCAGTGTCAGCACACTAAGAGTGGTGCCAGGGAGAAGAGAAGGCGCGGAGCTAGGTCGCAGGATAAAGTCAGACCAAGTCCATCCCCACTTCAGCTTTCCAAGGCCGAACAGTGGGAACTATGGAAGATAAAGAATGTTAAGAATTAGATGAAGCTCAGGGAATGGATTATTAAAACGGCAAACACGGTAATCTCTGAAGTGAAAATGTACTTAGGACAGCAAGGGAGAGAAGCTAGGAGACACGCCTAAAATTTCTGTGACAGTCTGAAAAAGATCAATCCTGGGAGGGTCTTTGAAGGGATGTTGTTGAATTTATCCTTTAAAAGTTATAGCAATTTTTATTTATTATAATAAAAAAATTAGCAAAAATAGCTTTGCTTTATGTAGATAAAATAGCTAGGAATAAACCTAAATAGAAATGGACACTATCTATATAAAGAAATCCTTAAAAACCTTTTAAAGGACACAAAGAAAGACTGAAAAAATGTACTTAGAGAGGAAGGCTGAGTAGCATAAAGACATCAACTCTCTAATTTGTGTAAATTTAGTATAATCCAAATAATAATGCCAGTGATTTTTCTCACATCCTTTGAGTTAGGGACAGAACTAGGTAAAGTGTTTTCTTAGTTTACTTGGGGAAACTTTCACACATTTACAAATTCCCAAGAAATTTCATGAAAAGTGTTAATCAGCCTTAATCAATATTAAACTTTACAGCCCAATAATTATAACTATGTATTATTGACATTTAACAAAATAAAATTGTATTTAGCCAGATGGATCAATAAGTAGAATAGGAAGTTGAAAAATAAACCAAATGTATATGGAAATTTAGTATATTTTACATGTCATCTCAAGCCAGTGGATAATTAGGTAGATCATTCAATAAATAGTTACAGAGAACACTGGGGCCCATTTGAAATAATCTGAAGGTGAATCTACTCTTCTTTGTACTGAATATCACAATGAATTCCAAGTTTTTCCCATCTTTATATGCAAACAATAAAATAAAATCATAAAAATATAAGAGAAAAAGATGAAAACCTCTTTTATAGCCTCTTAGGGGCTGAAATATTTTTAATTGCTATAATTTTTAAAGGATAAATTCAACAACATCGAAGGACTTGTATGCATGCATAAAAGCATAACTAATGGACATAAGACACTG
>NW_005358993.1:21748-34594 GCF_000412655.1 Myotis brandtii | reverse complement strand
AAAAAATAAAAATAAAAATAAAAATAAATAAAAAAAAGATATTATGTATAGCTGAACAACATAACCTTAGTCCAAAAACAAACGACAAACTGAGAAAAACATATTTCCCATTTATATCTCAAAGGATCAAGGGGTTTCAGAAATAAGTAAGAAAAAGATTAACAAGCTGATAGAAAAATGAACAAGGGGTACAAACAAGCAATTCAAAGAAATGAAAATATAAATGCCTTTTTTTAAAGTATGACATCATGTTTAACCTCAGTTTAATAAGGAAACAAAAGAAGACTATAATAAATTTCTTTTTCTTGTATCCGCATGACCAAAACACATAAGGCTTATAAAACTGTGTTGTTGAGGCTGTGGAAAAAGACTGCCATTGGCAATATAAATTTATAAAAATCCCCCCAAAAGAAATAGATATAGATTTATAAATCGAAAGCACCTTTTGACCCAACAAATTACATTCCTGGATTTTATCCTACACACATATTTTCACATACATTCAATAATTTATGCCAGCCTGCCCAACAGGAAATAGTGTGTGGAAGAGTTGCGTCATACATCAATGCTTTCCAGTCAATGGGAGCGAAACCTTTGCTTTATTTCAAAAGCCAGCTGTCCAAGAGAGTAGTTGTTCCAATCAAGCCAAAAACTTTGAGCATGTAGACACCTCTGGCCTCCCGGATAATCAGCAGTTTGTATGCAAACCATGCCTCGTCTCATTCCTCTTGGAATTTGGCAGGTGTTGAATAGGCGTATAACGATTATTGATGCATAAGAGATGGAAGTACAAAGTGCATTAGCAAGGTTTCTGTCTCTATCCCTCTTTATCACCGTTGCTACATTTAGACTGAACATTAGGTATTGCCGGGAATTGTCCACTCTCATTGGAATGTAAGTCCCATAAGGGCAGGCATCCCTGTGGGTTTGTTATAGACGCATTTCACGCACAGAGAACATTGCCTTACACAGAGAAGGCAGTACATTGTTAAATGAATAAATGAAGCCAATGTCGTTTCCTGGTCTCTTTAGCACTGTTGTATCTTGCATTTGATGTACCTGACCTCTTAATGTCTGTTTACCTCCCAACTACTGTCAAGCTGCACTTTGGATAACCACTCTTACAATTTTGGACCAGTTTTACATGCTTTTCTGATTAATTTATAATGTTACAAAATTTTCTGAAATTTTTCTTTAATTGATCTTACAATAGATTTCCCCCAACAAATAACATAATATTCATAACCAAGAGTCCTCCTTACAATAAAACGATGAAAGTGTTTTGTCTTTTAATTAATGTATGGACACTAGTTAAGCCTCATATGTGTGTAGAACAGTTTTAGTGACTACACAGGTTTGGTAATGAGACACAGCTTCTCAATTAAAGGCAGTGTTAGCACAAAGAAAAAAATCCTAACTTTGCAGATTAGAAAAAATATTTCAGGACATCAAAATTCCCCATGCTCTAAAAAGACTGTAAACAAAAATATGTTTTCTAGAATAGACATAACTCTCTTCATTCCCCCTACTCTGTATTTTAAATGTCTTTCTCCTGGTGCACTCATTTATGGCTTCTGAGTTAGTTATTCTCTTAATAAATTATTTAAAGACCCCACCAAGTAGAACATGGGTTCTGTTAACAATAAAGATTTAGAGGCAGGTGGGATTAATACAAGGTCAAGCCTTTTCTACCGAGTGAAGTTTTTCTCAGGTCTAGATAGTGATAGTGTCCTGAAGCCATTTTAGTAATGATTTGCTGGCTTTGCGGAGACCTTGTTTGTTAGAATTCCAGTTTAATGGCTACATTAAACTTGATCTTCCCATTATTTAAGGATCTGTCGCATTTTATCTCTCAAGAAAATGACAGCTCTCAGTGAATAAAGGGTAGACCAACTCCATCCCTTCAAGTATATTATTGAAAGATGGATATTAAATAAATAATAGTTAACAGTATAAACTCAGTGATGAAAGTGCCTGTGAGCATGCCCTTCATCATTCACTGTTCAACAACAGCTGGTCAGCTCCTGCTCAGAAAACCTCTCTGCCTTCTTCTGATCCACCCGCTTCCTTGTGGTTGGGAACCACTCTTCCATTCTTCCAATAGCACAGTAAGAATTACTCTCTCATAACAGATAGATTACACAGTATTATAATAACTGCTTAACTTCTCCATAATGGTCTACACACAAAGCTCCTTAAAATCAGTGGCTATGTCTTTCATTTCTACATCTTTGTGGGTAGCACAAAATGTAGCAAAAGGTAGAGATGCAAAAAGGAATTGCTGAACAAAGGGATAAATAAATGAGTAAGACTCTTAATTAACTCTGGAAGTTTCAAAGAAAATGTATAGAAATCACTGAATGCAAGAAAAAAGATTGATAATGAAAGTTGCATATTTCTGCTAATATTTAATTTAACACTAAGCATGGTTTGCTTCTTAGGAAGCCCACTGTTATTTAAATACCAATTTCTTTATTCGCCAAATAATTGTTGCTAAAACTGCCCTTTTATTTCATTTATAGTTCAAAGAAATTAACTCTTCTACATTTATGCCATGAATTTCCTTTAAGCCTTAAATCCCTTATGTGTGGATGTCTGCTGTCAGTTTCTGGATGACAATCTGTCCACACAACATCCCAGCCCCAGGCACAGTTGATGCAATATTGCCAACAAAGGAAAACTAACTTCTGCTGTGTTTTTCACAAGAAGTAGTTAATAATTTATTAAATAGAAGTTTTAGTAATTTTAATTTGCTGGAATTCAACTTTATATTCTCAACAGTGCAGGAGGGTTCCTGGACAATACTTGTCTGTTGATTTGTTGATGACAGTCATTTTGACAGGTGTAAGATGATATCTCATTGTTTTAATTTGAATTTCTCTAATTATTAGTGATGATGAGCATCTTTTCATGTATCTATTGGCCACCTGTATGTCCTTTTTGGAGAAGTGTCCATTCAGGTCCTTTGCCCATTTTTTAAAATATATTTTTATTGATTTCAGAGAGAATCATTGATCAGTTGCATCCTGCGCACCCTCTACTGGAGATCCAGCCCGCAACCTGGGCATGTGCCCTTGAGCAGAATCGAACCCAGGACCCTTCAGTCCCCAGGCCAATGCTCTATCCACTGAACCAAACTGGCTAGGGTTTGCCCATTTTTTAAAAATTTGATTGGTGTGTTTTTTTGATGATTAATTGTGTAAGTTCTTTATAACTTTTGGATATTAACGAACACTTATATATGGATAGTAACTATTTTTAGACACTTGTGCATGTATTTCTGTTTGCTATAAACAAGAGTGTGTCTGTGGATATTTATTTCATTCTTGAAAGTGAATTGAAATCAACAGATAAATGAAGTAAAGAAGCATGAAATATACTTTTAAATTGGTAAAACCGCCGAAACCAGTTTGGCTCAGTGGATAGAGCGTCGGCCTGCGAACTCAAGGGTCACGGGTTCGATTCCGGTCAAGGGCATGTGCCTGGGTTGCCAGCACATCCCCAGTGGGAGATGTGCAGGAGGCAGCTGATCGATGTTTCTCTCTCATCGATGTTTCTAACTCTCTATCTCTCTCCCTTCCTCTCTGTAAAAAATCAATAAAATATATTTTTTAAAAAAATTGGTAAAACCTGTGAAACAAGTCTGTTGAAGAGTCTAAGGCTTTACATTTGTTGACAAAGAACTGGAAATCTGGATAGGTGAGTGAGTAATTATCTATTGTTGGTATCTTAGATGAAGAAATAAATAAATAAATGCTAATTTTGAAAGTATAGAGAAGCAGGTAAAAATATATCTGTAGAAGACTATGTCTGACTGGCTCAGTGCTTAATTTATAACTTACCCTAAAACAAGATTTGTCTCTATGGTACCCATTATAAAGTTTGAGACTTCAACATATATATTTTAATCCACAAAAAAGTCATTGTCCAAATTTTACACATAAGTTATGTCCAAATTTTACACATAAGAAAACCTAATTTCAGTGAACTTAGGTAAATTACCCAAAGTAAAAAACCTATTCACTAGAAGATGAAATATTTTATATATTATACATTAAATAAATGTTAAATCATTTCATAAACAATATGAATTATCTGAGTTGGAAGAGAGAAAATACCAGTATTGCCTCATGCAACCAAGGGATAGTATATAGACTTGTATGTCCAGAACCGAGGTGTGGCATCTTCCCAGGGTCAGAAGTGAGTGAGTGGGAAAAGGAATGGGGCCTCCCTTCCTTCCAGAGCTGCCCACACCGAGTGAATTCCCAATGAATACAGGTCTGCGAGGAAATACAGCTTCTCTTAGTCAATAGATTTGAACTTAGGAGCCCTTGTGCCACTTCCACTCCCATGAGGTGCAATATTCTCACATTAGAGTTATCAGTCCTTTAATTACTTCTCGGCAGTAGGAGACATTGAAACTGCCTGGGAGTTTGAGTTCTTTTTAACTCCATAAATTTGCAATTAAAAGAGAAAAACAGAAAGCTTTAAAAAAATATTAAAAACAATTGAAGACTTCATTTGTGACCTTCTTTAAGGAGACACAAAAGTTAAAGAAAAAAAAAAATATGGGTATTTGAGAGACTCTTGAAAGTCTTATTGTTTCCTGATCTTAGAGATCAGTGTTATGAAAATCATGCTCTAAAATTCCTCTTTTTGATCCTAATTTGTGGGGTGGATCCTAGAGGGTCTCTACATCTAGTTTTTAGGCACAGTGGTTTGGACCAGAAGGGACTAGAGAAAAAAATAGCCAGTATTAAAAAGGTATTTGCCAAGTCTTTGAAATAGGGCTTTGTTGAGTTGAGGTGAGACTGGAACCCAATGGAAAAATGAAAACATAGCAAATAGAATATTGTGTTCTACACACACACACACACACACACACACACAAAGGGACACAACACAATTTTAGGAGGTATTGGTGACAGTATCCCCAGTGTTGGCATAGGTCCAAATTCATCACCTTGTACACATTAAATATGTGCAATTCTTTGTATATCAATTATATCTTGATAAATCTATTTTTTAAATGGTTGGATTAAAAAGAAAATCTAAATTCAGAATAACCAATAGTGAGAAGCTTGATTTTCTCTTTAATTATGTGATCACAATGTTGTGAAAATAAGAGTAAAGGTGTAAAGGATCCTGCAGTTATACATTTATGATGAGGTAAATATTTTGTACATACAAAATTATACACCAGTAGCTTTAATGGGCTTTAAGAGTCTGAGTTAACTGACAGTTATTAAGCATGTTAAGTATGACTGGCACTGCTTACACTGATGTTGATATTATGCCATTCTCAGACCCTGATTTTCAATTCTACCTTAGACATTTAGTTTCCAAGCCCAGAGAAGTTTAGAAAATAAAATTAGAATGAATTGGGCAAACACCAAAAATAGCCACAAGTGATAACTGGTAGCCAGATTGCCAACAGGGCCCTGAAAATAAGATCCAGGGTACAAAAAAGCATAGACTCACCTGGGGATTTATTTAATGGACGTGAACGCACGAGCCTGTTATCAAAGTAAATAAGACTCAACAAGGTAAGATTTATAAAATTAATGCCACTTAAAATCCCAACCCTCAAATATGTGGCACAATCTCTTCTTGTGGACCATTTCCTTCTTCAATGATGTAAGACAATTAAGCTATTGCGATAGTGAGTCATTTCTTAATTTCTTTAAGACTCAGTTTCACTAACTGTAATATGATGCTAAAATATGAATCACTAGTTTAATGGTCCCAGGTACAACACACACACACACACATATTAAATTGTAGGTTTAATTATAAGGTGAAGAAAAAACACACATAGGTTACACTTTTAGTTAAGTTTAATTCCAAGTGCCAATTCCTGGACCTTTTCACCTTTCTCATTACTAATTGAATGATGAGTCTCAGATTTGATCGCTCTGTGGTGAACAACATTTAATATGGATTTTTTCGAGGTCTAATGAGGAAAAGAGCTCCCAAATGCTCCAGCTGACATCCCACACATGTTGCCACACAGTCAGATATAAGCAGTTTATAACATTACATGTAGGTGGCATTATCCGTGAGTATTTTGTTTTTTTCCCTTGAAAAGAATAGGCTCAAAGGAAAAACAAACACACAAACATTTAATCCCATCACAGCCAGAAAGCTGACAACATCTCAGGCTAATTAATTGCTTGTTTAACAGTTTTTTTAAAACCAATACCTCATTACTTTGATCTCAATTTCCTTCCTGGAATCCTGAGGCCCTCTCTTGAGTTCGTCTTTTCTACCATCATGCAGTCTAAGAATGAAAATGACATGTGCAAAGGTGTCCACCTGATGTCAAAAATTTCATTTTAATAAGAAGCTACTTGTTTTGCCATTTTTATTTGACAGGTGTGACTGCATGTTTCTGGGATTGAAATTAACCATCTTTATTTTCCTCTTTCATTAATAAGCATATTTATTGGAACAGAGTATAAAGGCCTTTATACAAAATGAAACAAGGTGTCAAAGCAATGAAGTACTTGGACAAAGCAACCACTTGTTGCACAAATTAAAATTCAAGGCTGAAGGCACATTTATTCTATTTTGTGAGTTTACTCTGTGCCAATGAAGAAGAAATCAGCTTCCATAATAAATAGAATTTTGTTTTGTTGAAAAGTTAAAATTGCAAGTAACAAAGAAGTACTTACCATTTTTACCACCCAGAATAAACACTGCAACCCCATTATTTATCTATAGTGCTGTACTCATCTGCACAAATAAATTATAAGATTCCTTCATAGATCCTAAATCTCTCATAGTAACATATTTCTTTCAAATGCACACTATCAATATCTCTTTTAAATAGTCGGGTTTTTTTTTTCTATTTTTGTGTGCAAGTCACACCGTCTTCTCTGTTGTGAAGAAGAGCACAGTCTCTTCTCTTCTCCCACTATCCCAGGGTCCCTCGTTCCCTGTTCAATACGAGACAATTATTTGAGAGGGTCTTAGGCTTTGCTCATGTATAAATTATACATTTGCTGGGTTGAGGAATGTGAATTCTGTAGTCATTCCCTACCTTCCTTCCTGAAATATTGTTCTTATGAAGGGCAAGGGCCTTTAAAAGTGTTTTCAGTCTGTGGCCTATTTTACACAACATAAAACATAACCCTAGTACTTTCCAAATAGCATCAGTAAATCCTACAACAAACATAATAAGGCATGCATAATACTATCAATTTTTAAAATGAGGAAACTAAGATTCAGAGAGGCTCAATAATTTACCAAATATTTTTACAAATAAGTGATGAAACTAGAACTTCAATGAAACGTCAGGTCTTAGAACATTTGGAAACATTACGGTTCTCCCTCTTTATAAAAATAACCACTAGGTATTTGTAATGCATGTAGAAATGTTATCATATGAGCAATCGCTCTGAAAGTTTCTTTGTAGGGAAAGTTGCTTTGATAACGCTTTTGAAGGACAGAAAACTGCTAGCATTTTAAGGCAGAAAGAGAAAGCCATTTAGACCAATAAAGAAAAGAGGGAGAAAGCTAGAAAATTGAGCCATGCCCGGGGTGCAGGGGGTGAAGCGGGTTGATGGAGGGTTAATAGTCCCTGGTTGATAGGACTGAGCAGGGGCTTTGGGGAAAGTATGAAGGACTCCTGAAGGTCATGGTAGTTTGGATATATTTTCTGTAAATCACGTTCAGTAAACGTTATATTATACTCTAATAATTTTTGAGGATTTTTTTAAGTAAAGCATATGGAGAAATGCCAAGTGCTGCTGAAAGGATTGCCTGTTATCAAAGATGCTGCCCCTGGGGGCAGTCAGCTTATGGGTGTGGCATCCATCCTTGCAAGATGCTAAAGAAAGTCAGAAAGAGGGAAGGCATAACTCTTGCCACCAAAGACTTAAAATGTTGGAATAAAACTTATAATAAACATTTAATATTTTAACTAGCTAAATTGCTATTAAGTGAGTAAAGGAGATGGATATGTCAGAACTCTGGAGATAGTTAAAACCATTTTAGTAATATTTAATTAACATTTATGATATTTTTAAAATATTAAAGAATTTAAATTATTATAACAAAGATGTGCATATCTATTCAGAAAATGTTATAAACTTATTTGTCATATTGTCTTTATATTACCAGAAACAGGTACACGTGGATCTCATTTTAATTTGGGGACAAAAGAGTTATTTTCCTAAGACAATATCACCCACCTGGATTGTTGCATAAGACCAAAACGGCTAAAATTATACCCTATCTATCAACTGAAATCTCAACTAAGAACCAGCTCCACTTTTTACTTAATTAGGTATATTCTGTTCTCTGAGTCAATGTTAGCAAATGTCTGAACACCTGCTACTTGCAGGGGCTGCAAGGAACAAAGGAAGTACATGGCAAGCGCTCTTCCTCCCACACACTGTCCTGGAAGAATCCCGCTCCCAGAAGTCAGCCAAATGCAAGTGATCTTCAGTCTCACCCCTCCCCACAGTGTTGTTCATGGAATAGCTGTAATGTGTGACAGGCTGGTGTCTACATCTGAAGACTCTAAAGAAAAAGAAAGCAGAAATCTAAAAAAAAAAAAAACTCACTAAAAAAAACAAAACAAAACTAGAAACACAATGGAATTGTGACAGTGGGCTTACTTTAAAAAAACACCACCACCATATACTCTAACATGTACCAAGGTAATAGGACTATTTTTGTGTTATTGTGTGTTCTTTTATATTCTGCCATGAGAACAATTTTTCAGGGAATTATATGTAAACATATTATTGTTATATTTTTCTTTATCCCTCTAATGGCAGAGATTATACCCAGAGCGGAACATTTTTCCAAAAAATAATAATAGAGATAATCATTTCCTTTGACAAGAACTATAATGAGAGCATAAAATGGAAGGGAAGAAAGTATACATTTATTCTTACGACAAATATTTCAATGCGCAGAAAATTGTGGACCATTAATCTATTTGCATGACAGGCATTGGTTGGACTGTCATGGGACTCTGCGGATGTCATGTCCTATATCAGTTTCTCTCTCCAGGAGGAAAATTATTCATCTGGTGGAATATGGAAGGATACAAATTGAAAGTACAAATACAGGCTGCCAACTGACATAGAAATGTGTCTCTCAGCAATTCTGTAAACACCCATTTCCAAGCACGATATGATACAATTACCATAATTAATTAGCTATATGGAGCTGTGCTCAGCAGTGACCTGCTTTCAGAAGGAAATTAAAGTAACTCTTTCTAGTAATTTAAAGAATCATTGTCAATAGACAAATTATAAACCATAGAGTTCCTATCACACCAAGTTTTCCAGAGAAATGGAAAGAAATAAATATTTCTAGGAGTCATTAAACTTTCTATGGAATAAAAAGCATATATAAACTGTGTAAATATTTATAAATCAGTGCGGTAACTGGAGACCAAGGGTTACAATGGAGTTGAGGTCAGAACGTCCCTCAATCTTTATATTTACACATTTTCTACTTATGTCATTGGGGTAAGAATAGACCTCTCTCCTGCATCAGATGAATAGTATTGGCTACCTATCTACATGAGGCTTGGGATCTGATCTTCCATTATGAGAGTTAATTACCAGGCAAAATGTCTAGAAAAAAAATCTTGAACAATGAAAGCAGATTATATGTCATTTTGAGGACTTTGTATTTTTCTAAAGAACTTTAAATTTTGAAAACATATTTAAAAAAATAAACCTGCCTGAATATATGTGTTTTGATGCAAGGCAGAATCTTAGAAGAAACCCGCATGTTTCAGAACTCAGTTTAGCCGTAGATAAACAGGGACTTCTGCTGATAAGAGTGGAGAATGCTGCACACTGCCTTAGCCCAGAAAAGATAGACACTAACTAGGCAACTAGGACTAACAAAACCAGGAACTGGAGTGGAAAGAGTTTGCATTCCACTCTGCCACGTGTCCCATCTTGATCTTTCCATATATAATAACTTGAATGGTGGCCCCTAAATGGTGGTGCTTATGTCCAATTCCCTGGAAACTCTGATGGCAGCTTATCTGGGAAAAGGGTCTTTGTAGATGTAATCAAGATAGCTTGCTTACAATAGATATAATCATCTTGGATTACTGCATCGGCTCTAAATAATGACAAAAGTCCTTACAATAGAGACCAGCAAGCAGAGCACAGAGACAGAAAGGAGGTGGCAGCGTGATGACAGAAGCAGGGATTGAAGTGCTGTGGAATGATACCGGAAGAAAGGCATGGAAGAGATCCCCCAGGCCTTGGGGTGGGGGGGAGTGCAGCTTGATTTCAGATTTCTGGCCTCAATTTGTGAGCCAGTACATTTATGCTGCTTTAAGCCTAATCTGCAGTAGTTTGTTATGACAGCCCTATGGAACTAACACACTGGCTTCCCCAAAATGAAATGCTAAATAAAAATAGGCAAAGGGAAAAAGGAAAGATGGATATTTCCATTTCTTTAACCATTCAAAGCTATTGGGGCATCTTAGGTTTAAAATATGCTGTTAATCTCAGAAGCCTGGCCAAGAGAGGGCAGAGGGGTAAGCTAGGTTCTAGCAAGATGGAGAAGCTCCCAATGAGAAAGACACTGGCTGAGATGGTAACTTCTATGTACCTCCTATCCAGGGGTGGGCAAACTTTTTGACTCGAGGGCCATAATGGGTTCTTAAACTGGACCGGAGGGCCAGAACAAAAGCATGGATGGAGTGTTTGTGTGAACTAATATAAATTCAAAGTAAACATCATTACATAAAAGGGTACGGTCTTTTTTTTTTTTAGTTTTATTCATTTCAAACGGGCCGGATCCGGCCCGCGGGCCGTAGTTTGCCCACGGCTGTGACCTATGCACAACTGCTAACGAGAAAGACAAACCCTGCTCTGGTTCATAAAAATATCACAGTTAGAGAAAACTAACCTGGTGAGAATGCAGGCACAGCGGTGGGAAGCTGGACAGGCTTAAGAGGAAGGAGAAGACTCTTGGCAGAAACCATGGTGGATTCCTGGGGAAGACAGGTGCTGGGAAATTTCGTATTCGGGATGTAGCCAACATGGCTGAACCATTGCTATCCCCATACAGTTTGTTCCCCAGACACTGTTAGCGTCCCAGTGTTCCCCAATAAGAAGATACAGGATCCAAAAAAACTAAGTAGTTTGAGATGACCTAATGGAATGTATGAACTGCACCATTTTCCATTTTTTAATAAACTTCTTTCAGAATTCTTTATAATTCTGTTGTGTGGGGGTTTTTTGTTTGTTTGTTTCTTGTCTTTAGAAATTGAAAGTCCTTGAGAAGGCACAATGGTTTACATTTTTCTAATTGTTTGTGTGTTTATTTCAACCACTCAGCTACAGAGGTAAATGGTGAAACCTAGTGTGCTAAATTCTTTCCACAGTGTTCAGCCTGGTCTAACAGTTGACAGCCGCTCTGATATATCAGGAAGATTATGCTGTGAAATGTTCTCTTATTTGATAATGCCAATTTCATTGCCATTTTATGGTGCAGGTCCCATGGGGGAAGTCATGGTGATGTATTGGCATCATTGAGATCTTCCTAATAGGATGATTTCCCAGTAATCTTAAAACTTCTGTCTGGATTCCTATCAGGCTTCAACCGTAGGTCTCACAATACCCATCTGGCTACAGTTTCCTACCTGTAAGTCAGCAGCAAGCATAAAAAGGGCAGAGAGCATTCAGGGATATGCAGTAAATAAAATAAAATACTTGCCATAGTGATGGATTTAAATTACGCTCTACCATTTACTTGCTGTAATGAAGAGAAATTTCTTATCTGCACATAGTCTCAGTTTCTGTATCAGTCAGTAACCATAATCTGCTTCCACAATTAATTTATCCATTTTTATGTCAATGGGCATTTTGATTGCTTCCAGTTTTGGAATCCTATAAGTAAAATTTTGTAATAAAATGTGTATATATTATTTATGATGAATGTATGTACTTACTTCTTTTAAATATAGATTGAGGAGTGGGATTACTGGGGTATATTTTACATCCATATTTGTTGTGGGTTTTTTTTGAAGATGATACTCAACTATTTTCCAAAGTTGATATATAAATTTTACTCTTGCACCTCCATTATTATTCTCCAATGTGTTCTTTTATTTGATAATGAAAATTTTACATTGCCACCAACACATGATACTGAACATAATCACTTGTTACCTACTGATTTTCTCCCTGAAATCTGTCTTTTCTATGAGCTTGTACATTGTAATAACTGGCATAGTTGCATTCCACACCTGTGTGTCTGCATTGATTCCTCTCTCCATTTCACTCTTTAAATCCAATGAAGCACAAGCATTGATAATTATATTTCTAAATATTTTTCTAATGTGTCAGCTTCCCTCTCTCTCCATTGCCAACTCCCTTGTCTAAGCAAATGCCCTTTCTCACTTGGTCCACTGCCTTGATGCCTAACTGCTCTCCTCACTTCTCTTGCTCCTTCCAATTCATTCTTCATATAGAAGCCAATGGAATGTTTTCAAAAGTAAATTGGATTCTTTCCCATCTCTGTTTAAAAACACTTCATATAAAATGTTCTATAATTATAATGTTTTCAAGATTCGTACTTCAAAGCACCATGCCCTTTAATGACTGAATAATACTCCATTATACAGATATACCACACTTTCTTTTCTCACACATCTGTTGCTGAATATTTAGGTTATTTATACTTTTTGGCTACTCTGAATAGAGCTGATGTGAACACGTGTGTACATTATGCTAAAGGAAAGAGCCACACACAAAAGGCTACATTTTGTATGATTACATTTATATGAAACTAGAGGCCCGGTGCACAAAAATTTGTGCACTCGGGGGGGGGGGGGGGGGGGCCCCGCGCCCGGCT
>NW_005358993.1:21125-21673 GCF_000412655.1 Myotis brandtii | reverse complement strand
ACTCCCCGGGGGATTGGGCCTAAGATGGCAATCAGACATCCCTCTGGCAGCCTGGCAGCCCTCTGGGGATGTCCACTTGCCAGCGGGGAGCAGGCCTAAACTGCAGTCGGACATCCTTAGCGCTGCTGAGGAGGTGGAAGAGCCTCCCACAACCACCACTGTACTGGCAACTGTCAGCCTGGCTTGTGGCTGAGCAGAGCTCCCCCTGTGGGAGTGTACTGACCACCATGGGGCAGCTCCTGCATTGAGCATCTGCCCCCTGGTGGTCAGTGTGTGTCATAGTGACCAGTGATTCCCAGTCATTCTTTTGTTAGGGTCAATTTGCATATTACCCTTTTATTATATAGGATAGAGGCCTAGTGCATGGGTGGGGGCCAGCTGGTTTGCCCTGAAGGGTATCCCAGATGAGGGTGGGGGTCCTGTTGGAGTGCCTGGCCAGCCTGGGTGAGGGGCTGAGGGCCATTTTCAGACTGGCCACACCCCCTTCAAGGTGGGGGTTCTCACTGGAGTGCCTGGCCAGCCTGGGTGAGGGGCTGAGGGTCGTTTTC
>NW_005358993.1:8562-20865 GCF_000412655.1 Myotis brandtii | reverse complement strand
GCCCCCAGCCACCCAAGCTCCCAGTGGAGGCTGGCTGGAAGCAGGTATCTGGGATTTATTTATCTTCTATAATTGAAACTTTGTTGCCTTGAGCGGAGGCCACAGCCGGCCAGGGCAGGCGGGAAGCTTGGCTTCCTCCATAGCCGGGCAACCAAGCCTCCTGCTTGCTCCCGCTCCGTGGCTGCCATGGCCATCTTGGTTGGGTTAATTTGCATAAGGTCGCTCTGATTGGCTGGTTTGCGTGGCTTGGGGCATAGCGGAGGTGTGGTCAATTTGCATGATTCTCTTTTATTAGATTAGAATCCAGAATTGTTAAATCCATAGAGACAGAAAGAAAATTAATAGATTCCAGGGGCTTGGCTGATAAGAATGAAGAGTACTGCTTTCTGGGTAAAAGGTTTCCATTCCAGCTGATGACAAAGTTCTGGCACAAGATAGTGGTGGCAGTTGCACAACTACTGAAGTACACAGTTAAAATAGTTAAAATGGTTTTCTATGTTTTATACGTTTCTTACCACAATAAGAAATTTCAACTATACTGATGGTTGCACACTTCTGTTAATATACTTAAAGCCATTGAGTTGTATAATTTCAATACTTACATTTTATAGTGTGTTAATAATATCTCAATAAAGCTTTCTTTAAAAAATATTTTTCATAGAATTTTCATTTTAATTCAACTAAATTATAACTTTCTCATCTAGGATAATTGATTCCTTTTGATCTGTTGTTATCATTTAAGCCACTTTCTTCAAATTAAGTAACCCACAGTCATTTTTTATCTCCTCTTAATTCCCATAACACACTGTAACTTTATTAAGTGAGGCCCTCTGTACTTGCCACTCTCTCTGCCTAGAATGTCATCCCCCCCATCCTCCCCATGGCTGAATCCTTCTCAACCTGTAAGTGATACTTTAAATGTTATCTCCGTGAACTCCTCCCTTTACTCTATACAAGTAGTCCTCAGGCTCTGAATCCTGTGCCCACAGTCATCACTCTGTTCTCCCGTGACTCCAAGTTAATCACCTTCTCACTATTCGCCATTTGTAGTAACCTACTTACCTAGTATCTGTTCGACACCTGATGCTTTCCCCCTAGAGTGTAAGCTCCATGGAAATGCTGAGCATGTCTACCTCATTCACCATCAGCAATACCTGGCATGTAGTCAGTGCCTAAGAAGTATTTATTGAACAAAATAATTAAATTATTCATACACACCTCCTACAGGTCTACACTGGAAGCTCACATTTGATCAGATGTTCTGAATAAAGGCACTCCAGACAACTATGTAGGTAAATTCTTATTCTGTGTAACTCATAGAACTCCAACAAATTTTTAAAATAAATGATGAGTAGATAAGTTAGCATTGAAAAATGTAGCTGAATCTCTTAGATTTTTTAATGTAAAGCATTTTTTAATCTAAAGAGTAATTACTTTTCAATTTATATTAGTTTTTATAGAATAAAATTCTATTGTATGTATCACTTTTTTCTGTCTAAATCAAGTCCCACATGGCCAAGCTTTGTAACTACATAAATTATAAAGACAAAATAATTTTAATTTTTTATATTTTTATAATTAAACTAATTGCAAAAATAGTTAAATATAAGATAAATGAATTATAGCCACCCTTAACCACTTTCTAGGTAAGTGGAGAATCCCTTAGTCTTTCCATGACTCCCATTTTTGTTTATTAAATACAAAGCCTGCGTAAAATGAATGTTACAACCTCGATGGGTTTGACTGTTCTAAGGAGCTTGCCACACAGAAATCCCTTGCACAATGCAAGAAATGCTAAAGGGACTGGTGTAAAAAGAAGAAATAAAAAGCTCAGAAAGAAAACAGCCACACAAAAAAAGAAATGGCTATAAACAAATACCTTTCAATAATAACTTTAAACGTAAACGGACTAAATGCTCCAACCAAAAGACATCGAGTGGCTGAATGGATAAAAAAACATGACCCATACATCTGCTGTCTACAAGAGACCCACCTCATTAGAAGGGACTCACACAGACTGAAAGTGAAGGGATGGAAAAATATCTTTCACGCAAATGGAAAGGAAAAGAAAGCTGGGGTAGCAATACTTATATCAGACAAAATACATCTCAAAGTGAAGGCCATAACCAGAGATAAGGAAGGCCACTTCATAATACTAAAGGGATCAATACAACAAGAAGATATAACCCTGGTAAACATATATGCACCCAATGCAGGAGCACCCAAATTCATAAAAAAACTCCTGGAAGATATCAAAGGAGAGATCGACAACAATACAATCATAGTAGGGGACTTTAATACACCACTGACACCACTGGATAAGCCCGCTAGACAAACAATCAGCAAAGAAACAGCAATCCTAAATGACTCACTAGATCAGATGGACTTAATTGACATCTTCAGAACACTTCACCCCAAAGCCATGGAATATACATTCCTCTCAGGTGCTCATGGGACATATTCAAAAATAGACCACATATTGGGTCACAAACGAAGTCTCCCCAAATTCAAGAAGATTGAAATCATAAAAAGCTTCTTCTCAGACCACGATGGCATAATGTTAGAAATAAACTACAATAAAAACAACCCAAAATACTCAAACACTTGGAAGCTGAATAGCATGTTATTAAATATTGATTGGGTTACCAATGAGATCAAAGAAGAAATTAAAAACATCCTGGACATTAATGACAATGAAAACACAACAATCCAAAACCTATGGGACACAATGAAAGCAGTCCTGAGAGGGAAGTTTATAGCTCTACAGGCCTATCTCAAAAAACAAGAAAAAATGGTAGTAAATCATCTAAATCTACAGCTCAAAGAATTAGAAAGAGAGCAACAAGAAAACCCCAGAGTGAGCAGAAGGAAGGAGATAATAAAGATTAGAGCAGAAATAAATGACATAGAGACCAAAAAAACAATACAGAAAATCAATGAAACCAAGAGCTGGTTCTTTGAAAGGATAAACAAGATTGACAAACCTCTAGCCAGGCTCACCAAGAAGCAAAGAGAGAGGACCCAAATAAACCAAATCAGAAACGATAGAGGCGAAATAACAACAGACCCCACAGAAATACAAATGATTGTTAAAAAATACTATGGACAGCTCTACTCCAACAAACTAGACAACCTGGAGGAAATGGACAAATTCCTAGAAAAATACAACATTCCAGCACTCAATCAGGAAGAATCTAAAAATCTCAATAGGCCAATAACTATGGAAGAAATTGAAGCAGTCATCAAAAAGCTCCCAGCAAACAAAAGCCCAGGACCAGATGGCTTCTCAGGGGAGTTTTACCAAACTTTCAAGGAAGAACTAAAACCTATCCTCCTCAGACTACTACAAAAAATTCAGGAGGAAGGAACACTTCCAAGCTCATTCTATGAAGCCAGCATCACCCTAATACCAAAACCAGGTAAAGACAACACAATGAAAGAGAATTACAGGCCAATATCCCTCATGAACATAGATGCCAAAATCCTCAACAAAATCTTAGCAAATCGGATCCAGCAGTACATCAGAAAGATCATACACCATGACCAAGTAGGATTTATTCCAGGGATGCAAGGATGGTACAATATCCGCAAATCAATAAACGTGATACATCACATAAACAAATTGAAAGAAAAAAACCACATGGTCATATCAATTGATGCAGAAAAAGCATTTGACAAAATCCAACACCCATTTTTGATAAAAACTCTCAGCAAGGTGGGAGTAGAAGGATCATACCTCAACTTAATAAAAGCCATATATGACAGGCCCACAGCCAACATCATACTCAATGGACAAAAACTAACACCATTTCCCCTAAGAACAGGAACAAGACAGGGATGCCCACTCTCACCACTCCTGTTCAACATAGTACTGGAAGTATTAGCCATTGTAATTAGGCAAGAAGAAGAAATAAAAGGCATCCAAATTGGAAAAGAGGAAGTAAAACTGTCCTTATTTGCAGACGACATGATATTATACATACAAAACCCTAGAGACTCCATCAAAAAGCTACTAGACTTAATACATGAATTTGGCAAAGTAGCAGGATACAAAATTAATGCCAAGAAATCTGAGGCATTTCTATACACCAATAGTGAACTTTCAGAAAGAGAGATTATAAAAACAATCCCATTTACCATCGCACCAAAAAAATTAAGATACCTAGGAATAAACTTAACTAAAGAGGTAAAAGACCTCTACTCAGAAAACTACAGGACGTTGAAAAAAGAGATAGAGGAAGACATAAACAGATGGAAGAACATACCGTGTTCATGGATTGGTAGAATCAACATCATTAAAATGTCCATACTACCCAAAGCAATCTATAAATTCAACGCACTTCCCATTAAAATACCAACGGCATACTTCACAGATCTAGAACGAACTCTCCAAAAATTCATCTGGAATAAAAAAAGACCCCGAATAGCTGCAGCAATCCTGAGAAAGAAGAAAATAGGTGGGATCTCAATACCAGATATCAAGATGTATTACAAAGCCACTGTTCTCAAAACTGCCTGGTACTGGCACAAGAACAGGCATATAGATCAATGGAATAGAATAGAGAACCCAGAAATTGGCCCAAACCAATATGCTCAATTAATATTTGACAAAGGAGGCAAGAACATACAATGGAGCCAAGATAGTCTCTTCAATAAGTGGTGTTGGGAAAATTGGACAGATATATGCAAGAAAATGAAACTAGACCACCAACTTACACCATACACAAGAATAAACTCAAAATGGATAAAGGACTTAAATGTACGACAGGAAACCATAAAAATTCTAGAAGAATCCAAAGGCAACAAAATCTCAGACATATGCCGAAGCAATTTCTTCACTGATACAGCTCCTAGGGCAGTTGAAACTAAAGAGAAAATGAACAAATGGGACTACATCAAAATAAAAAGCTTCTGCACAGCAAAAGAAACCATCAACAAAACAACAAGAAAACCCACTGCGTGGGAAAACATATTTGCCAATGTCATATCTGATAAGGGCCTAATCTCCAAAATTTATAGGGAACTCATACAACTTAACAAAAGGAAGATAAACAATCCAATCAAAAAATGGGCAAAGGATCTAAATAGACACCTTTCAAAAGAGGACATTCAGAAAGCCAAGAGACATATGAAAACATGCTCAAAGTCACTAATCATCCGAGAGATGCAAATCAAAACAACAATGAGGTACCATCTCACACCTGTCAGAATGGCTATCATCAACAAATCAACAAACGACAAGTGCTGGAGAGGATGTGGAGAAAAAGGAACACTTGTGCACTGCTGGTGGGAATGCAGACTGGTGCAGCCACTATGGAAGACAGTATGGAGTTTCCTCAAAAAACTGGAAATGGAACTTCCATTTGACCCTGTGATCCCACTTCTAGGAATATATCCCAAGAAACCAGAAACACCAATCAGAAAGGATCTATGCACCCCTATGTTCATAGCAGCACAATTCACCATAGCTAAGATTTGGAAACAGCCTAAGTGCCCATCAGTAGATGAATGGATTAGAAAACTGTGGTACATCTACACGATGGAATACTATGCTGCTGTAAAAAAGAAGGAACTCTTACCATTTGCAACGGCATGGATGGAACTGGAGAGCATTATGCTAAGTGAAATAAGCCAGTCAATGAAGGAAAAATACCACATGATCTCACACATTCATGGATAATAGAGACCATTATAAACTTTTGAACAATAATAGATACAGAGGCAGAGCTGCCTCAAACAGATTGTCAAACTGCAGCGGGAAGGCCGGGGAGGGTTGGGGGGCAGGAGGGAAGGGGGTAAGAGATCAACCGAAGGACTTGTATGCATGCATATAAGCATAACCAATGGACATAAGACACTGGGGGGGTAGGGGAGGCCAGGGGATTGTCAAGGGCGGGGAAAAAAAGGACACATATATAATACCCTTTGTAATACTTTAAGCAATAAAAAAATTAAAAGAAAAAAAAAAGAAATCCCTTGCACAGATAGATCTACTGACTGGCTGACGTTCACTCTGTTCAGTTCTCTCACTTTCATAAAAATAAATTTTAAAATAGGCCACCAGGCAAGAGTTTAATTCTAATGGGAGTTACATTTTTTTCTTTGTACAATTCCATATTTATTATTAGTTTAAATCATTTTTAAAATTCACATATCAAGTCAGAATTATGTCTTATTATAGCTTGTTGCCTAGAAGCCTTTACCAGTTCATCTTGCAAAGAAATCCAGTTCAAATGGATCCTGGGAATTTACACACACTGGTAATTAGCTAAGCTGTGTATTTTTGTAATGCATCTCAGTGATATTGTGTCAAGATATAAAATAATGTCATATGTCAAGACTTAGGAAAATATATGCCAATGGACGATGATTTAGTTAAAAACATAGCTGGTGTAAAATAACAACAACAACAGGAAATTTTTATATAATGTAAGAAGCATGGTAAAGCATTTCGAATTGCTCTGCAGATATAGTGTGTGGATGAATGAGAGAGACGTGTAAAATGAAGCAGTCCAGGAATGTGTAGAAGTATTGCCCTCCTTACTTTGAGAACTAACTACTGACAGAATAAAAATGTGAGGAGTTGTGGGAAATGATAAAAAGAGCATGCAAAAGTTATCCTTAATTGATAGAAAAATATTGATCAGGGGTATTGGAGAAGTTGACATAGGTGCTGTGTCTCAGGTATATCTTCCTTTTGAAGCACTGAGTATTCTTGTCGCCCTGACTTTTCAGAAGGCTTTTTTATTTTCTCACTCAACAGCCACCCCTTTTCTCCAGACATCAGCAGCAGCACTGTGTAAAGCATGTGAAGCCAAGTACAAGCTTGCTGTCTATTTCATGTTCATGAGACGTGTGGCCATGTGACTGTAAGCTCTCTGTGGTCAGAGTTCATATTACAGTTCACTTGCCCAGTGCAAAGAGAATACTTACTGCTTAATCTAGTTAGCTGAATTCCGTGAATACTGATTGACCACTTACTCTATGTTGCAACACAGGCTGATGCAATCAGCATGCGCAGCCACAGCTTCTCTCTCAAAGGGACACCTCAGTGCTCTTCCTCGTGGATAGCACCCAGCCAGCGTCAGTCTTGCCTCATAAAGCTAAAGCACTGGTTCGAAGGTATGTAAAGTCTGCTGGGGTGCATCTGTGAAAGGCACCCGGGGCCTATTACATCTTTCTGGAAAGGAGGGGGGATTGATTAATTGACTGATTTGGGGTGGGGGGCTAGGCAGAGGAGGCAGGAGCGGGGGTTTTAAAAAAATGAAAACTTGTCCTTGAGCCTCAGGGACAACTGAAAAATCAGTGGAATACTCTCGTATTTGTATTAATGAAGACATAGATATTATATCAATGCTTTTTAAAGCCACAGTAACACAAGCGGTATTACTTATCCATTAACAATGAAAACTAAGTGAAGTTGAATGCTCTTTAGTCTATGTGGACAGCAAGTAAAAGTATTAATGCATATTATGTCCTGGATTCCTTGTTAAGCACATCACATCAACATTGTAATTTGGCTGTTGTAGCATACTTTGAGGTAGGCTTTATTTCTCCATTTTATGTAAAGTGAAACTTAGGCTCAGAGTACTGATGTGTTTATTTCCTTTTTATATTTTTAAAATATGTTTTAATTGACTTCAGAGGGGAAGGGAGAGGGTGAGAGAGACAAAAACATCAATGATGAGAGTGTGTATGTGTGTGTGTGTGTGTGTGTGTGTGTGTGTGTGTGTGTGTGTGTTTAACTTAAATAAATGTTGTATTTATTAACATCCAAGAACAGGTTTTCATTAGCGAAAGTTTGGGAAGCTGCTCTATTAAATTAATCTCAGATGAACAAATGTATTATGGCTTATACTAAATGAAGACATTTTACAAGAGCCTCTGTCCTAAGTAAAATAGGCTATTCCTGGAGGGGTAATTAGATTGGTAATAGAATCAGTCTCATGTTGTTGAATCTACACTCTGATAAATTTTTGACAACTTTAAAGACTCTTTTTAAAAAAATTAAAAACATTTTTTTTATTGTTGAAACTATTATAGATGTCCTGTAGTCCCTGCCCCCCTGCCTCTGGCCATCACCACACTGTTGTCTGTGTTCATTGGCTATGCAGATATGTTCTTTGGCAACTCTCTTCTTTCATCCAGTCCTCCTTCCCCCTCCATTCTGGCCTCCATCAGTCCGCCCCATGTTGCCATGCCTCTGGTTCTGTTTTGTCCATCAGTTTATTTTGTTCGTTAGTTTCCACTTGTAAGTGAGATCACATGGCATTTGTCTTGCTCTGACTGGCTTATTTTGCTTTGAATAATGATCTCCAGGTCCAGTATGCTGTCTTTTCCAATCTCATAAAACCAAACAGAAGCCAAGGCCCCAAAGAGATGTCCTTCAGGACTTACTCTTCCCGTTAGCCTTGTTGTGCACAAGAAAAAGGAATGGTGCGGTGTGCATCAACAGTCTTGCAACAAATTGTTCAACATTCTTAGGAAAAGATATATAATTTCACCATTTTATCAAGTGTGGTTATTGTAAATGTAACAGTTGCTGTATAAAAATAGCAGATGCTATTATGTTTTCTCCAGCAGAAAAACAATAAAGAAAAACTACACAGTTTAATTTTACATTTGAAGTAAAGGCTAATCACAGTAGCCTATAAAGTTATTCTCTGGAAAGTTGTTCTGTGAAACAAATGTTACTGATTTTAATTATAGTACATGTATGCACAATTTCACATTTAATGCTGAAACGGGAAATTAAAGAATTCAATCACATTGGCCTTAAGTCAATTCAGAATGAAAAATGCTTCTCACTCTAGAGTTTAAGCAATGAACACAACTTTAACGTTCTGTCTTTGAATTCAGGTTACCCATCATTTTTCTTATCATTTGAAAGGTTCAATTTTTAAGACAAGTTATGTCTTATATACAGTTATCTGCTCCCCACCCAGGAAACAATGCTGATCTAAAAACATAACATTTTCAGAGGGTCAAACACAAGGCAATAAGAAGAAAGAAACTCTCCAGAGATGTCTTTTGAGGATGTTTAGGGAAATTTCAGTTTCTCAGTAGCTCCATCTCCTCATTTGTAATGCAGAGTGCATTGACTATAATCCCTTTCTCTTTGGTAGGCACTGCAGAAAGCACTTCTGCTTAGCATTCTTTAGCAATAGATTGATTAGGAGACCTGCTCATATTAATGATCTAAAATAAAATAGAATAGAAATATAATTGAGTTAATTAAGTATTTCAATGGTCAAGTCTTTCATACTTGATATTCATTGGTATACATACTGGCCTATGGAGAAATGGTAGGAAAACATAGCACCTCCTTGCAGAGAAACACTTAATTACTCTATACTGCTTTTGGGAGGAAGTGCAGGCTCCTTCCAGTCGCTATTAAGGGTCCTCCATTACTCAGGTCTAACTTGCCCTCTGAGTGGTCTGCACCCCCATAGCTGGCAGTCTAGTACCAGGGACTGGACAGGGTGTGTCCAGAGTGTGACTAGTGGAGCATAGGCTCAAGGGTCTTTTCTTCTGTTTTGTTTGTTTGCTTTTCAGAGTAGAGGCTGAACTCAGGACAGGGGAGGTATTGGAGCAGCCTTCCTGAGAAGGCTCTGGTGTGATGACCCCAGGATAAATGGATGAAAAAAATGAAGGTATCCATAAGCTAGGAAGTAATGTATATCCTAACCCAGTGGTTGGCAAACCACGGCTCCCGAGCCACATGCGGCTCTTTGGCCCCTTGAGTGTGGCTCTTCCACAAAATACCACATACGGGCGCGCCCGTACAGTGCGATTGAAACTTCGTGGCCCATGCGCAGAAGTCGGTTTTCGGCCTGGGCGAGTCTATTTTGAAGAAGTGGTGTTAGAAGAAGTGGGGGGTGTCCGTCGGTAGGTCAGGCGACAGCAGATGCGGCGAGTCTATTTTGAAGAAGTGGCATTAGAAGAAGGGTGGGGGGGTCGGTCGGTCAGGTGACAGCAGATGCGGCACAGGCGGGCTGTGGGATACGCAGCGCAGGGGAGGTGCGCACGATTCATGCTCCAGTTGAGTGAGCCGGTCAGTCAGCAGTCTCATTGTGCAGTGGTTAGTGCTAGTCGCGTCGGCAAATCGCGCATGGGTGACAAAAGATAGACGAAACAAGTACACCAGATGAGTGTGATTGGGAGAGTTGGAAGGGGTCGACCTCAGCGAACGTACCTCAATCAGATTGAGGACGTTTTTAGCAAAGGCCAGCTTAGGAGTACCCTAATTAAGTTAATAATGATCCTACCTATATAGTTGTTTAATTTTAAAAAAATTGGCTCTCAAAAGAAATTTCAATCGTACTGTTGATTTTTGGCCTTATTGACTAATGAGTTTGCCGACCACTGTCCTAACCTGACCTAATAGATTATATAATAACTGAGAGTATATCTTATTTTACCTTTATTTTTAAATTCCTCAAAATACTCTGTATCCTGATAAATAATTATTGGATTGATAAATAAGTGAATTAACATTTTCAATGTGAAAGAAAAACTGGGACCCAGAAAACTAATGAATTGTCCATGGAAATTTAACGAATGGTGGAAGAGATTGTGCTCTGAATCACAGCCTACAACTCTATATTAGGTGATGTGTTTTCTTCTTTCTTTTCATATCTTCATTCTCTTTTTTTTTATATCAAACAATTTTCATATGCTTGTCCTCATGGTATAAACTGCTATAATTTCACAGTACAATGCTCAACACCTGCTTTCTATTAAACTATGCACATTAGCATATTTTTCTCTGCCAAATGAGTCACAAGTGATTAGTAAAAAGTTAGGGAAATAATCTTTGTGGATAAAGGGACCAAAGCGTAAATTCTCCCTCTTTGCACTCAATGATAAGTCCTGAAACATTTCCTATTCTGGATGCAAACTCATGAAAGAGAAGACCATGTAAACTAACTTCTCCTACACAAAAGCAGAAGACAGTGAAAGAGTGGAATGCAGCTTGATAACCTAGAGGAGGAGTACCTTTCTAGTGAGGTAACATATAAGACTTGTACTGGAGTTTGGGGGATTTAGGGATTTGGTCCTTTCAAGTATATTTCTTATACTTTAGGTCAGAGGTTTCCAAACTTTCTCTGTTCAAGGTGGCCTTCATATCTCAGCTACTTTTTCAGAGAGACCCTAATCCAAAAGAAATAGCTAAAAGTCCTATTTATTAAACACTTAGGTCAAAGCAACTCAATGCATATTTATGTCCTAGCAAATTAACAGTCTTTTGAATATATATATAAATTTAGAAAAAAATAAACCTCAAAATTAGATTGGCTAAAGTCATATTCATTTCCTGTTTCTGTTTAATTTTTATGCAGGTACTTGTTTATTCTTATAGTAACCAACAAAACTTGGTTTGAAAGCTATGATATAATTGAAGTGTATGTAGATGATCTAATGCAGACACCATATTAGTTAGAGGAAGTAGTTCACTCAGTGTCATCAAATGTCTGATATCACTGTGCTTTCCAGGAAAATATAACATATCCTTTGGCATCCCTATGACTTCACCATGATGGCCTGGGGAAGTTTATTTCACATCTTGGGAAACATAAATTTAGATTATTGCAGAATTTCCTGTAGAAATAAAACTAAATGTTCTCAACTTCCCTGGAGATAAGGAGAACATTCTAAATTAATGAAGCCCATGCATAATTTTCTCATATGGCAAACGCCAGATCATCAGGTGATATGGAGTACAGGTCTCCAGCCAGAAAGTGGAAGAAATGTGTGGGTTTTTGTTTTTTTTTTAAGTTGTTTTAATGTTGTCAGTAACTCACTGTAAATATTTTGGGAAAGTTGTTGGTACTTTTACACCTCAATTTTTATTTTCCATTGGTAAGACAGAGAAAACTATTTCTGCTTACCATCAGACAAAATCATGTCTTAGTGTTACCTGAAGAATCCATGTGAATGTACTCTAACATAAAGTACAGGTTACACAATGTTATTATGAACATTAATAAATTGATATAATCAAATAATTGCAAACTGTAAAATGAGCCACTTATCTAAGTAAATTTCCATTGTGGTTTCTCACCCTGACTCTATTTATTTTACTGATATATACTAAAAATAAGTTACTGTATATCATAATAAAAATCCTTCTTCCACTCTGATCTTATCCAAGTGCTCTAAAAAATTTTAGAACTAGCCCTAACTGGTTTGGCTCAGTGGATAGAGCGTCAGCCTGCGGACTCAAGGGTCCCAGGTTCGATTCCAGTCAAGGGCATGTACCTTGGTTGTGGGCACATCCCCAGTAGGGGGTATGCAGGAGGC
>NW_005358993.1:0-3105 GCF_000412655.1 Myotis brandtii | reverse complement strand
ACACGCCGAGCTAAAAAGGTTCGCCATCACTGAACTAGGAGATCACGATTCGATTCCCAGTCAGGGCACATGCCCAGGTTGCAGGCTCACTTCCCAGGTAGGGGGTGTGTAGGAGGCAGCCGAGCAATGATTCTCTCTCATCATTGCTGTTTCTATCTCTCTCTCGCTCTCCTTTTCTCTCTAAAACCAATAAAAATATATTAAAAAACCACAACTATTACTTCAAATGAAGTAAATATTTGAGACACATTTCGAGAGCTAGTAGGAAGGAGTTTAAGGACCTTCCAAAAGCATCTGCCAAAAATTTAAATAATCTTCATATTGATCCCATCTATTTTAAATAAAAATTTAAATGTTTTCCAATAATTTATTTAAAAGTGCTAAGTATGTGTGCCTACAGTTCAGAATATTCAAACTATCCTTTCCATGAGAAAATTTGTGTTTTCTTTGTAATCATAGAGTACATTGGAATGGAATTCACCTAAGAATGAAAATGAACTTCGGAAACAGTACAAGTATATTCTATCTGAAGTTTTAGAGTTATTTAAGGGGAAAATCATGAGGGAGCGAGAGGAAAAGAGACAGGAGGGGAGAGCTCTAGAGGATATGGGGTGCAGAGGCCAGCTGGAATGATGCCTCACCAGACTCAGGCTCGAATTCAGAAAAAGCATGGGAGCTCAGACTCAGTGAGGGAGTGAAGGCATTCTTTGTAAAAAGTTTTTCAATAAAGATATATCATCTTTAAAACATATAAGAAATGACAAATGCTAAAGAATTTTCTTAAGCATGCTGAGTTGCATTAATACTATAACAGTGCTAATGTGAAGTCAGACCCATTGTATATCCATATGTAGGATTAACTAGTGTACCTCTTCTTGTTACACTAAACATTTCTACATAAATAGCTGTTATTAGTTTCAAATCACTGCAGTCAAATCAACACACACACAATTTCAGAATCTTCTAAATCTGAAGCAATCCTCTAACTTAGCTAAAGGATATCATCATCATGCTCCTTTTTCTCAGATTAAATGTTTTACTCTAGAAATAGCTATACTATGTCAGAGCTGTTCACCCTTCAATATACAAGGAACACACTACCTTTTAGGGAAATAGAGAGCTGCAACTTCAGGTTCTAGAGCCTTTAAGTCATCTAGGTAAATATCGTCAGGTCCCTGGTGTTGGCTTCTCTTGTGGACACCTGTTTTTATAAGAAAAACATATCAGAGAAAGAAGTTAGTTATTCTTCATTTACAACTCTGCAAGAAAAGCAAAGGTTTCCAAACAATAAAACCAATCATCATGATTTGAATTGGGCTTTATTTTTTAAAGTGTCAAATAACCTTTTCATTTGTGGTTCTCAACCACCCATGCCAATGGAAGTGAAATTCAGTGTTATACAGTTGCTCAATAAATATATGCTAATGTACTCATTCTTTCATTTGCTGACATGAGTAATCCTAGCCCCTAAAAATAATTTATATTTGACAATGAAGTTTATCAAGCACGACCAAGCTTGACAAAATCACTGGCATCAAGAAAGAAGCCATTATTCTAAAACCATGAAGGGAAGGTTGTTGGTGAATAGGGTATTCACTTAGTGCCAAAGTATTACCTTCTAATTGCAAAAGGACAAAAATCCTTTACAACAAATAAATTTGGCAGACAATGATCACCTTAAACAAGTGATCATATTTAGCATCACTAATAGTGAGACATTATGAGCTTCAATATGAAGTACCAAGTCATTCCATAAAGTAATCTTCAATTCAAAAATAAAAAATATGTAACCCAAATCTAATTAAGCCCACTATAATAGTCACCAGCCACATGTGGCTACTGAGAACTTGAACTGCCCTAGTCTGGTGTGAGGTATGTAAAATGTGTTCACTTGTTTTTTACTCTTTTGTGAGAAGACTTAAAATTATATATGCAATCCATATTACATTTCTATCGGACAGAGCTAACTTCCAGTTGAAGAAAATATGAGGATGTCATCTTGAAAAAACAACAGATTATCCAGAATGTAAGAAAGTATACCAGACAATTGACTGGGCTCTTCAAAAGGTCAATATCTTCAGTGTAGAGAAGGAAAAAAGTGTAGCAGTGTGTGTTTATGTATGAGGGAGTGTGTATGTGTGTGTGTGTGTGTGTGTGCGCGCGCGCGCATGTGTGCGTGTGTCTAATAAAATTATAAAGTAGTTAAGAAAATCCATTTTCGCCGAACCGGTTTGGCTCAGTGGATAGAGCGTTGGCCTGCGGACTCAAGGGTCCCAGGTTTGATTCCAATCAAGGGCATGTACCTTGGTTTCGGGCACATCCCCACTGGGGGCCGTGCAGGAGGCAGCTGGTAGATCTCTCTCATCAATGTTTCTAACTCTCTATCCCTCTCCTTTCTTCTCTGTAAAAAATCAATAAAATATTAAAAAAAAGAAAATCCATTTTCAATTACTGTTAAGCAATACCTTTGCAATCAGAGTCAACCAAAACATGATCAGATATGAGATTCAAAATCATGTATAACATACAAATTCAATTTTATTCCATTTAAAGTAACAATTTATTTGATGAAAGATTCTTATGGACCTGGAAATATAGGACATGTTATCAAATAGTGCAGATTTAGTCTTTGCGACAAAGAGACAAAAAACGAATACAATAGTATTCCTTTGGCATTGGCTGTAATTAAAGGTGAAGATGTCAACAAGGGATAGCAAATACAGAAATATTAGAAACTATTTAGAATGGGAAATAGTCATCACTTTAAATGGATATTGCAAAGTGAAAGAAAGCTTGTAGAAATGAAAAGATTTCCACATTCTCTTATATGTGATTCTGAATTTCAATGTCAGGAAACAAAGATTGTTTTCCACAATCTGAAGATATGATGATCTGCATCCGCCAGTCCTAGGAATGTAACTTAAGTACTGTGTATCTTCCTAATTCTGAGAAATTTTGAAATCTAAACTATATCTTGTCTCAAATGTTTTAGAAAGGGATGGTAAATCTATATCTGCATAGTTAACAAGGAGGTAACTTATCTAAAGCCAACGTTGTGTCAGCTTAACTCAAAATAACATGCCATTTTGAAATATTAAAAATACA
>NW_005358992.1:0-524 GCF_000412655.1 Myotis brandtii | reverse complement strand
ATATATAATTACATACTGTTTTTATGATGAATCACTACGCTTTCATCATGTTCAATTTGTAACAATGAAATTGGGGGTCACCACCACATGAGGAACTGTATTAAAGGGTCGCGGCATTAGGAAGGTTGAGAACCACTGCTCTAGAAACTGCACCTAAACCCATCTCATTTGAACACAACTCAATGCAACTGGAGGAATCCCAACATTTCTCTGAGAGATATTTTCTTCCTTTCGATCATCCCTTCATCCGACACTTTTTAAACTTGAGAGATCTTTTGATCCGTAACTTTTTCTTTCAGGTTAGAAACATTCTCCCCCATCTCACTCCACCACTCCCGTTCCAGCAAGCCTTTGAGCTTCCTCCCTCATTGCCCTTCCATTCCTGGGCAATCTCTTCCCCGGCTCAGTGATTCACAGGCCAACACGCCTATAGGGGCCTTCACGGGTCTTCCTAAACCCCTCACCCAGGGGCACAGGCAGCCTGATCGTTCCTTCTCCTTGGCAACCTAGAGAGCAAGGAAAGG
>NW_005358991.1:0-582 GCF_000412655.1 Myotis brandtii | reverse complement strand
ATCAGAGCTTCACATTTTATTCTATTTTTAAAAAACCTCACCCCAGGCTCAGACCCAAAGAAGCCTCCAGGATATGTTTTTTTCCCCATTTAAAAAAATTTATTGTCTAAAGTTTTACATACGTCTCCTTTTGCCCCGGCTTGACCTCCCCCCCACCAAGCCATTCCCACCACGGGCAAGCCCCCACCACCCCAGTGTCTGTGTCCTTGGTTATGCCTAATATGCAAGGATATGTTTATTGATTTTAGAGAGAGGGAGGGAAAGACAGAGGGAAAAAAGGAGGGGAAGAAGGGGAGAGAGAGAGAGAGAGAGAGAGAGAGAGAGAGAGAGAGATATTGGTGTGAGAGAGAAATATCAGAAATATCTGTTGCCTCCTATACTAGCACCAACCAGGGACAAAACCTGAAACCTAGGTATGTGCCCTGACCGGGAATCGAACCCATGGCCTTTCAGTGTATGGGACAACGCTCCAACCAACTGAGCCACACGGGCAGGGCAGAACTTCACATTTTAAAAGAGAAGTTAAGAATCTGGACTAGTCTCTTATTACAGGGAGACCAAGATGGCGGCATAGGTAAACAC
>NW_005358990.1:0-469 GCF_000412655.1 Myotis brandtii | reverse complement strand
TGCCTGGCCAGTGTGGCTCAGTAGTTGAATGTCGACCAATGAATTAGGAGGTCACGGTTGGATTAGTCAGGGCAGTTGTAGGCTCGATCCTCAGTAAGGGGTGTGCAGGAGGCAGCCAATCAGTGATTCTCTCTCATCATTGATGTTTCTATCCCTCTTTTCCTCTCCCTTCCTCTCTCTGAAATCAAAAATATTCTTTTAGTGGATATAATCCATGAGATCTGAGAATATTTAAAGCTGATGAGAGAGAAACATTGATCAGCTGCCTCCTGCACACCCCCAATAGGGATGTGCCCGCAACCAAGGTGCATGCCCTTGACCGGAATCGAACCTGGGACCCTTCAGCCTGCAGGCCGACGCTCCATCCACAGAGCCAAACCGGCCAGGCAGATTGCACCTAACTTTAATTATGCTTTAATAGCCCAAAGATCTTTCAATATCATGTCACATGTGACCACTTTTAGTCAGA
>NW_005358989.1:0-525 GCF_000412655.1 Myotis brandtii | reverse complement strand
CAATTGGCTGTGCAGACCAGCTGTGACTACAGCAGAAAGGCTGCTGTGCAGGAGATTATTCCACTTTGAAGCAGGACTTGCTTCAGTGGGGCTTTGGTGCTCTCCAAATCTGCCCCTTGAGTGTGTTGCTTGTGGATGTAGTAAGGTTGTAATCTGGTGTGATCTGAAGCTGACCACTGGGTGCATTAGCTCTGGGGTCTCCAGGAAGGTGCAAAGTCAGCTAACTCCCTGTGCCCTTCCTGGAGCCACCTGGCATAAGGTACAGAGTGATCTGCAGATGGCTGCTACTTGTGTTGGACTTGGAAGTGCCCAGGAGAGGCCAACCTGTGAACCAGAATGCTACTTGTGCTGGCCCTGGGGCCACTTATCGAGAGGTATGGGGCACACTGAAGCCAACTGCTGCTTGTTTGAGAGATTTTAGGAAAGTCTGAGGCCTGAGTTAGGCCATTCATATGGAAAAGCTACTGCAGACAGCTTGGGTGGGGCTGTAAATTGGATGGGGCGGAGTCTCAGGGAATCACCAGG
>NW_005358988.1:0-266 GCF_000412655.1 Myotis brandtii | reverse complement strand
CACAGTCCAGGACCCCTCAGGGGATGTCTGACTGCCACACATAAAGAAGAGCTTCCTGCCACCGCCACTGTGCACACCAGCCTTGAGCCCAGCTTGCAGATGAGCTGTGCTCCCCCAGTGGGAGCACACTGACCACAAGGGGGCAGCTCCTGCATTAAGCATCTGCCCCCTGGTGGTCACTGCATGTCATGGCGACCAGTCATTCCACCATTCGATCAATTTGCATATGACCCTTTTATTATATAGGATGAAGAAAATCTGAAAGC
>NW_005358987.1:0-473 GCF_000412655.1 Myotis brandtii | reverse complement strand
CTGGCTTGTGGCTGAGCAGCACTCCCCTTGTGGGAGCTCATTGACCACCAGGGGGCAGCTCTCCCCCCCCATCACGCCACTGCTGCCACTGGTCACCACCCCCCGCCCCATTGCCATTCCCTTTCTCTGCCCACTGGCATCCACCTTGGCTGGCCTGGCACCGCCTGCTCGCCGGCCCCACCCCTGGTTGTTCTGCCGTTCAGTAGATTTGCATGTTAGACTTTTATTATATAGGATTTCTCCTAGTCATTTGCATTTCACTTTTTCAAGGACTCAATGTCCTTAAGTATTTTAATACTAGAGGCCCAGTGCATGAAATTCGTGCATGGGGAGGGGGGCCTCAGCCCAGCCTGCACCCTCTCCAATCCAGGACCCCTCAGAGGATGTCTGATGGGGCTTAAACCGGCAGTCAAACATCCGGCAGTCGGACATCCTTTTCACAACCCTGGACTTCTGGCTCCTAATCGCTCACC
>NW_005358986.1:0-735 GCF_000412655.1 Myotis brandtii | reverse complement strand
GATAAAGACACTACAAAGAAAGATAATTATAGGCTAACATCCCTGATGAACATAAAAGCTAAAATCCTCAACAAAATTCTAGCAAATCAGGTCCAGCGTGATATTAGAAAGATCATATACCGTGACCAAGTGAGATTTCCAGGCATGCAAGGCTGGTACAATATCCACAAATCAACAAACATGATACATCACATAAACAAATTGAGAGACAAAAATCACATAATCATATTAATTGATGCAGAAAAAGCATTTGACAAAATCCAACACCCTTTCTTGATAAAAACTCTCAGCAAACTGGGAATAGCCTTATATGAAAAACCTACAGCCAACATCATACTCAATGATCAAAAACTAAAACCATTTCCCCTAAGAACAGGAACAAGACAAGGATGCCCATTTTCACCAATCCTGTTTGACATAGTACTGTAAGTGCTAGCCATAGTGACCAGACAAGAAGAAGAAATAAAAGGCATCCAAATTGGAAAAGAAGAAGTAAAACTGTCCTTATTCATAGATGACAAGATATTGTACAGAGAAAACCCTAAAGACTCCATCAAAAAAACTACTAGACTTAATAAATGAATATGGCAATGTAGCAGGATATAAAAATCAACACCCAGAAATCAATGGCTTTTTTATACACCAATAATGAAATCACAGAAAAAGAAACTAAAACAAACTAACAAACAAAAAAAATTCCATTTACCATTGCAACAACAAAAAAAATTAAGATAC
>NW_005358985.1:0-1188 GCF_000412655.1 Myotis brandtii | reverse complement strand
GTGTAGCTATGACACTATCCCATTCTCAAGCTCCTGATCAAGAAGGTCTATGACCTGCTCATCTCCATATGCTCAGCATTTAAAATGTTATTTACCGAAGTGTAGGTGTTAAGTAGTGGCTGTTAAATACGAGTTTATTAGCCATTGGAGGTGGAAGTGGTGACAGCTGGAAAAAATTTTTAATTAAAGATGGCTCTGACATTTCAAACAGATAATGCAGATGACATTAACTAAATAATGGTCACAATGGCCTCCACTTTACTAAATCCAATGTATTACTCTCAATCATCTTGCTTGCCATACTGATAGGGGAGAAGGGCAGGCAATAAGAATAGGACAATAGTTGTTTAATAATTATGCACTTTATAGACCCTGGAAACTGGAGGATCTATTGCAAGGAGAAAAACGGGACTGTAAAAAATGAGATGCTTCAGAGCCTGGATGGGTCCATTACTCAGAAAAGAGAATACATTTTGAGAACAGACAAAGGACAGGAGATCTTTGATTTAGTTGCTGTGCCTGGACCCTGACCCCCCTCTGGGAGTTTGCCTTGGGAATGCTGACCATTCTCTGGCCCCAGGAATGGGAGGGGCTGTTTTTAACATCATAGAAAATTAACTACCTTGTTATTGGACTTCAAGATCCTGGAAAAAGAAACAGAGACAACGGACCCTGTAGCTGTCATCCTGCCCTCCTGCCCCCTTGCATGTAGCCTTTCTTCCTCATCCGTATATAATCAGCCAGCTAGCAGGGGAGGTTAGCAGAATTTACAGGATGACCTGATGCTCTCTCCATACTGCTGGCGTTATTGGAATAAACACTCATCTATGGCTCCACCTTGTCTCTGCTTAATTTGGCTCAAGTAGTAACAGCCAGCTTGGACCCATTTTGTGTCTGGTTTTACCACTCTCTGCTCCCTGAAACACTCTCTTCACTTGGAGTTGAGAATATTGCACTCTTGCTTTTCCTCCTACACCAGTAGGTTCTTCCTCTTCTATTAGAACTCTCAATGCTGGCATAATCCCAAAGCCCAATCTTTGGTCTTTCTTTTATATATAGACTCTCTCTCTTAATATGTCATCAGTCCCCATGGCATTAAATATCACTTACACATTGATGACTCCTAATACATATGTCTCACCTATATCTCCATCCAAATGTCAAAAAACTACCTGCCTAACATCTCCA
>NW_005358984.1:0-353 GCF_000412655.1 Myotis brandtii | reverse complement strand
ACATTCTGAGGGCAGGACTCGAATCCTCACCAGCACAGCACAGCACAACACAACACACACACACACACACACACACACACACACACACACGTCTTTTCTCCAAGCTAAGCAGGCATCTTTCCAGCACATCTCACGTGGTTTGCTGACTATCCTCTAAACCTACTTCACTTGCTTTTCTGTTAAATGTTGAGACTGAAAGAAAACATTTTGCAGAATGGGTTGATCACCTCCCTTGTTCTGTGTGTTCTACCTTTGTTAATGTGACCAAAGATCATGGTAGATACTTTTGACAGTCACAAGCACAACTTAATGATATTCACTCAAGAAATCTTCCAGGTTTTTTTTCTCTCTGT
>NW_005358983.1:1476525-1477921 GCF_000412655.1 Myotis brandtii | reverse complement strand
TGCATATTATAACAGAATGCATGTGTGTAATAAATGCTAAGTAAGCTTAGTTCTTGCTATTAAAAGGGTTTGTCTAATCTCTTATTTTAATGCCCTGTAGAGTCTGGCCTTGTGTTTCCTAATGAAAGGCATTTGAGCCAAAGTCCCACATTCTGGTACTTAAGGTCCTCTGTGATATAAAAGAGAACTATTTTTATTAACAAAGGCATAGGTAGTTAAAAGTTTCTTTCACAAGTAGCAAGGGGCAGTATTCAAAAAAATAATATTTTCAATTAGACACTTTGTGTTTAAATCTCAGCTCTAAAATTTACTACTTGAATGATCCTGAACCAGTTGGTCTTCTACTCTGTACTAACTTCTCTAATCATTAAAATGGAAGAAATAAAAAAGTTGTGGCAAGAATGAAAGGACTTAACATGCATATTATAACAGAATGCATGTGTGTAATAAATGCTAAGTAAGCTTAGTTCTTGCTATTAAAAGGGTTTGTCTAATCTCTTATTTTAATGCCCTGTAGAGTCTGGCCTTGTGTTTCCTAATGAAAGGCATTTGAGCCAAAGTCCCACATTCTGGTACTTAAGGTCCTCTGTGATATAAACACTATTAGTTCTTGACCTTTACGGACTTGAACCATTTTGGGGATATTTGAGGTCAGTTCCACTCCAACTTTATCGTCTATATTGTGCCCACATTCAATCACTAAAGAAAGGAAAGCACCATGTCCCCTTTATTTCATCTGTTATTCGGTGTCTTAATCTCACCATCTGACTGCCCTGATGCATTGACCATCAAAGCTTACTCCTATCCCTTTCTAATATATGCTCTGGGAATTTCATGAAATTATCTACACTAATAAAAGAGAAACATGGTAATTGGCGTACGACCGCTACCCTTCCCATTGGCTAATCAGGGAGATATGCAAATTAACTGACAGCCAAGATGGCGGCCGGCAGCCAGGCAGCTGATGCGAACAGGGAGGCTTGCTTCCTTCAGTGAAGGAGGACTCCAACGTTCCCCGCCTGCGCTGCCCACCTCTGAGCTTCAGTTGGAAACATTGTAACATTTATAGAAGATAAACAAAACCCCAGAAACCTCCTGTCAGTCAGCCGGGATCTCAGAGCTGGAGTCGCAACATTGTTTCGAATACAGAAAACAAAGGCCAGAAACCTGCTTTCAGCAGCCGAGCCTCAGAGAGAAAGCCGGCTCTCAGCTCCAGTGACAGCCATAGAAGGTAAATAAATGCCAGAATAAAAAAAAAAAGAAAAAAAGGAGAGGTTTGGAGCTTCAGTCGCCCGCCAGCCTGAAAACGGCCCTCAGCCCCTCACCCAGACTGGCACCCCAGTGGGGACCCCCACCCTGAAGCAACAAGATGGCGGCTAATTTGCATACTGAAGGC
>NW_005358983.1:1445378-1476192 GCF_000412655.1 Myotis brandtii | reverse complement strand
AAGAGAACTATTTTTATTAACAAAGGCATAGGTAGTTAAAAGTTTCTTTCACAAGTAGCAAGGGGCAGTATTCAAAAAAATAATATTTTCAATTAGACACTTTGTGTTTAAATCTCAGCTCTAAAATTTACTACTTGAATGATCCTGAACCAGTTGGTCTTCTACTCTGTACTAACTTCTCTAATCATTAAAATGGAAGAAATAAAAAAGTTGTGGCAAGAATGAAAGGACTTAACATGCATATTATAACAGAATGCATGTGTGTAATAAATGCCAAGTAAGCTTAGTTCTTGCTATTAGAAGGGTTTGTCTAATCTCTTATTTTAATGCCCTGTAAATCTGGCCTTGTGTTTCCTAATGAAAGGCATTTGAGCCAAAGTCCCACATTCTGGTACTTAACATCCTCTGTGATATAAACACTATTAGTTCTTGACCTTTACGGACTTGAACCACTTTGGGGATATTTGAGGTCAGTTCAACTCTAACTTTATCTTCTATATTGTGCCTACATTCAATCACTAAAGAAAGGAAAGCACCATGTCCCTTTATTTCATCTGTTATTCAGTGCCATAATCTCACCACCTGACTGCCCTGATTTATTCAGCCCTGGTGCATTGGCCATCAAAGCTTACTCCTATCCCTTTCTAATATTTGCTCTGGGAATTTCATGAAATTATCTATATATATAAAAATCCAGTGACTGGAATGCTGGAACAACCAGAATGACCAGAACAACTGTTCGCTATGATGCCCACTGCAGATGGCCAACCTCCTGCGGCCTCTCCTCCAAGCTGGCCCAGCTCCAAATCGCACCCCCCCAAACCCCAATCAGGGGCAGGGCCTGCCACCCAAGGCCCCTCCTCCCAACTGGCCCAGCCCCAATTGGCCCCCATTGGGGCTGGCTGTCTGGATCCTACCCGTGCATGAATTCGTGCACTGGGCCTCTAGTTAATAAATAATTTAAACAATCAACTATGTAGTGGAAAGCTTTCTGCATTTGTGGATGTAACTGAAACTTAGTCACTTGAGAACAGACTATTTATGTATCCTTCTTTTTAAAAAAGAAATATTTATTGTTGAAAGTATTACGTATGTCCCCTTTTTTTTTCTTCTAGCCTGCCCCTATCTCCCACCTCAGGCCTTCTCCACATTATTATCTGTGTCCATGGATTATGCATATATGCTATCAAAGTTCTTTGGTTAATCTCTTCCCACCCACTCACCCACCTCCGCATTCCCTCTGAGATTCGTCAGTCTGTTTCATGCTTCTATGTCTCTGGATCTATTTTATTCATCAGGTTTGACATGTGAGTGAGCATGTCTTTCTTTGGCTTATTTTGCTTAGCATAATGCTCTCTAGGTCCCTCCATGCTGTCTCAAAGGGTAAGAGATCCTTCTTTTTTACTGCTGTATATAATTTCACGGTATAAATATACCACAGCTTTTTTATCCTCTCATCTACTGATGGGCACTAGGGCTGTTTCCAGATCTTAGTTTTGTAAATTGCACTGCCATGAACAAAGGGTGCATATATTCTTTCTGATTTGTGTTTAGGGTTTCTTAGGATATAATCCTACAAGTGGGATTACTGGGTCAAATGGGAGTTTGGTTTTTAATTTTTTGAGGAAACTCCATACTGTGGCTGCACCAGTCTGCATTCCCACCAGCAGTGTATTAGGGTTCCCTTTTCTCCACATCCTCACCAGCACTTGTCATTTGTTGATTTGTTGATGATGGGCATCTGACAGGTGTGAGTTGATACCTCATTGCTGTTTTCATTTGCATCTCTAAGATGATTAGTGACTTTGAGCATTTTTTTCATATGTCTCTTGGCCATCTGTATGCTCAGCAAAAGAAACCATCAACAAAATGGAACGGGAGTCCACTGCATGGGAGAGCTTATTTTTCAATGATAAATCTGATAAGGGGCTAATTTCTAAAATGCATAAGGAATTCATTCAACTGAACAAAAGGAAGACAAACAATCCAATTTAAAAATGGGCAAAGGACTAAATAGACACTGCTCTAAAGTGGACATACAGAAAGGCAAGAGACCTAGGCAGGTTTCTTTTTAACTATAGGCCTCTGACCTCACTTTTCTTAGAATGTTTACATTAGAAAACTTGTAATTACAAATTCTCTCTGCCCCTTTTAGATGCAAATCTTTTGCAATCCAGAAATGTCTTTCTCAAGATCTTGGGAGACATCCCTTTGAAATATAATTATTAAGACAGGGTTCCTATTTCCCTGACTCTGGGAGGGCAGGAGCCAAACTATAATAAATGACAATTAGCAAACACAGATGGTCTATACACATTGACTAATCGCCCCTTAATATCCTCTAGTACTCTTCCATTATCTCATCCTACCTTTAAAAATTCACTCCACCATTTGTTTCAGTGGAGTTAACTTCAATTTCCCTGATTGCAGTCGTCTTAAATAAAGTGTTCCTTGACTGTTTAACTTGTCTGATGCAACTTTTCTTTTTAGAGTTCTTAGGAGGTGCAAGGCCAGTAGTCTAAGAATGGTACAAAATTCTGTTACCTTCCTACTCTTTTTCTCACTTGCATTATCTTACTTCATATTTTCCTAATTTGGGATGATTAGTATTCATCTTATCTAATTTGGATTCCTAGTAAAATATGTAGAACAACTCTGTTTTTTTATACTTCATCATTATTTTAACTAAGTTCTTTAAAAAATTATCTTTAAATAAGGCTATGGTAGTATAAGTTTATCAGGAAATACATATGAATACATGCCTGAAGGCAGTTTAAATGAGGAAAGCAATTTGAGTTTCTCAGACCTGACCTAAAATTTGTTGCATAAAATACAAATTAGTTAACCTACTTAGAAAAAAAAATCTTATTCAAACACTAAGTCTGAGAAAAACATGAATCTGAAAGTGTCTTAAGGTGAGGCCTGGCCTCACAGACAGATCTTGGTCAGAGTTGTCAACCAAATCCAGAATCTACTTTAGGTTAAATTGCCAAGTGGTGGAGGCCAACTTTGCTCTCTCTGTGTTCAAGATCATTTCCTTACCTGCTCCCCTTTATTATTATTATTTTTTATTATTGCCTTTATTGCAAGGTCTCACTCATAAACATATTAAATGAACTTACTTCCTCATGAAGTCCCCATTCATTATTCTTACCAAGCTTCTCTACTCCAGACCAAGGCTTACCTGTTCTACATTCCATTCTTTCAAGGCTCTGCTCACTCATGAGTCACTCTGATGAGTCATGTGAACAAGTGAGCAAATCAGGTTGGCCTCACAGGTATCATAGTTGTGTTTTAACACAAACCTCTGAAGAGAGAGACTGAATCCGGGGGTGGCCATACCATATATATTGATTTCCCCAGGGCCATTACTAGTCCCAATCATGCCAGTGTAATTATCCGTAAGATGCCATTTTGCTCCCCAAAGTGACCCGCATGGACATCAATTTAAATGGTCACCCTTTCTCAAAAAATGTCTCTAATGATGGAAGTTTCAGAAACAATGGTAAATTGTTGTGAGAGAGAAGACTGCCAGTTTCTGGGGCCTTAGAAACCATAACCTAAGGGGGATTTTTGCTCACATCTACATGATGTTTGGACCTGGAGAATATGATATTCTGGTGGTTGACTGTCCTAAAGTCATTGGGCCTTGGCAGTGTTACTTGTTACTCTAAATGACTGTCCAAACAGCATATTTAAAAGAACTTGTCATGAATACTCAGAAATTCCAAATATGAAGGGAAAAATAAAAATCAAAACCCACACAAGCATCCTAGGCATTTTTTGCTTAGTGGTTAGTGTCAGCCTGCGGACTAAAGGGCACATACCTAGGTTGCAGGTTCAACCGATATATGTTTCTCTCTCTGTCTCTCTGAGTCTCTTCCACTCTCTCTAAAATCAATGGGAAAATATCCTCAGATGAAGATTAACAACAAAAATATTAATTAATTAAATTAAATAAACACACACCAGAAAATGTAAAAACTTCACAGCATATTAATTGTAATTTTTAATAATGCTTATGATATCCAGACATTGTCCTAAAAATTTAACTAATATTAACTTATTTAATCACAGCACCAGCTCTGTAAGTGTGATATCATCCTACCTGTTTTATGGTTGAGAAAACTGAGGCAAAGAGAGGTTATGTACTTATAAATCACCAAGACATAGTAAAGTGGGAATACAAACACAGATCGTTTTGTTTTAAATTTGCATGATGGAAAACATAATTTTGTGTTTCTTCCCAGGAAAAGAAAAACACAGAAAGGGAGAAGGAGAGATTAATTCAGCTTTTATCCACAGTAGATGGTAGGCCTGTGCATGACTCTGTATCTTCTAATATCCATTCTGTTCATATGCTACCTGTCTTCTCCCACCTTTAAGATCTACCAGTTTATTCTGTTCTTGAACTGCCTTCTCCCATTCTCTACTCAGCTCTTGTTTCCATCGTATCTTGTTCTCAGCTTTCAGGGAAGGATGTCAGAGTGTCAATTCCTTTCTGTTCCACTGGTGGATAGGACTCACTGATGTAAATCCTAAGGAAGAAGAAAGAGGAGGTCATCATAAGGCTATGCTCTCATGGTAGACTATCAGATCATGATAAGAGCAGGGTGATCATCACAACATCAATGCATTATTTTAATAAAAATTTTGTCATCTCCTATGAGATGTATTTTTAAAGCTCTCTTCTGGATCTATCTTGAGAATCTGGGGGCTTCAAGGAGGAAGTGATGTTTGCATAGAGAAGGAGCTAATATATAAAAATCCATACGATAAAAGGAAAAGGCACACAAATATTTACTGTTAGAAACCACCTCATGAACTCTGTTTCTATTGATTGGAAATTGGCATTCTGCATTTTCCTATGGAATAGGTGAGCTTGTCTCATTTAGCCATCCTTTGGCACTTCTATTATATTTTCAGTCTATATTACTAGTCCACTCTATTAATATACTACCAGGACATATCTGGATCTCTATAAGATAATGCAAATGTAGCACTCCATGAACAAACTGAAAGCAAGGAAATCTCAAGATAAAATGTTCCTAAGAATATATTTCTGTAAATCACACATTAGTGGCCTATTATTTCTTATAATTTAACATAGTTATAAACATAGATGTATCACACTGTTTACTGGCATCCTTGCTCTTTAGCTAATATCCCAAAATGTAAACTGTAGAGGCAGAGAATATTTACCCTCTTGTACCTAATCACATCTGACACCTGAATTTCCAGCCGAATGGATAAGGACTGGCACTGAATGAAACTGCTTCTAAAGTTGTGAAGTTCTCCAAGATGCCATGGGATGCTGGGAAATGTTCAGGTCAATACCATTAGAGAAAGGGTCACCTACTGAAGGATGAAAGTGATTTGAAGTCTCTCTAATTTTAATAAGTATCATGTGATCTCACCCATATGTGGAATCGAAAGAACAAAATAGATCCAGAGATAGAGAAGCATGGGGCAGACTGAAGAATCTCAGAGGGGAGGCATGGGGTGGGGTGGGGAATGATTAACCAGGGAATATCCTATATAATAAAAGAGAAACATGCAAATTAACCATCACTCCGTCACTCCACCACTCTGCTACACTCACCAGCCAATCAGAGCGACTATGCAAATTAACCCAACAATGATGGTGGTTAATTTGCATACATAGGCACGGATCGAAGACTGAAGACAACTGAAGATGTCCAGCCAATCAGAGCGACTATGCAAATTAACCCAACAACGATGGTAGTTAATTTGCATACATAGGCACGGAGTGAAGACTGAAGACAACTGAAGATGGTGGCAGTCACGGAGCTGGAGCAAGCAGGAGGCTTGGGTTGCTCCCAGCAACGGAGGAAGCCAAGCTTCCCCCGGCCCAGGACTCTGTTCAAGGAGGGGCTGGGGGCCTGGGTCGCCTTCCAGTCAGCCCTGGCCTCCACTTGAGGAGCTGGAAAAATAAAAAAGGAGGGCCTGGGAACAGCCGGAGCAGAGAAGCCAAGCCTTGCTGCTGCGGCTGGACCAAAGGCCTGGGTCCCAGGTGCTGGAGGAAAACCAGTGCTGGCAGCCAGGGGAAGGAAGGCCTATTGCACGAATCTTCATGCAACGGGCTATATATATATATATAATCATAGCCCATGTACACAGACAATAGTGAGGTAAAGGCCTGGGAGAGGTGGGTATAGAGTGAAGGGTGTCTATGGGAAAAACAAACAAACAAACGGGACATCTATAATACTTTCAACAATAAAGATAATTTTTTTAAAAAGTAGAAAAATGATATCTAGAATAATGACATTGAAAACATGAACTAATCCAAGAAATAAATAAGGAAACAACACTGAGCCACAAGAAAAGGAATTATCAATATAAAGACAAAACAAACACAAAAATCCTTTTGACTTAACATTTTTTTACTACTTTCTATAATTTTAAAATATATTGTGTCCAAAAATTAGACTGTGGAAATATAACCTGATTATAGCAATAACAATACTTTTATTGATCATTAAAAAGAAATTCAAATTAATTAGGATTTACATTTTTGGTTTTTGACTTTTAAGCTTGTCATTAAAATTCTCTGAATGGGATTTAGTACAGGGGAAGTACTTTAATAGTAAAGAATTCAGACTCTGAAAATGTGTCAGAGTGGAGGTTGAATTCTACTTCCATCATTTACTAGCTTACTGAACACTAATTTCTGTATTTTTAAAATAGAGTTAATAACAGTTCATCTTTGATAGAGCCCTGCAAGGGTTAAATAATACAATACATTCAACCAAGAGCAATATAAGTAATACTGCTCTTCTTATTATAATAAAATATTAAAGTTTTAGTAAATAATTTAAAAGTTTTAATAAATTAATATTATTGCTGTTGCTATACAAATATTTAGGCTTAAAAAAAAACATTGTCATTCACTCAGCCTCAAGGCAGTAATTTGTTCTTGTTGTTTCCACCAATTCTTCCTGCCCCCTTGAATATATCAATTCTTTATCTATACTGTGGTAGCTTCATGGTTATTTTATATCATTCTTCACCAAAACTTTATAAGTACTTTTAAAACCTTTCTCCCTGACCAATTCCCATGCCCATCTTTCATCACCAATAATTTATCCTGCATATTCCTAAAATGATAATTGTATTGCTTTTGACTAGAAGATATCTTTGGTTAACAACCGTGTAACGTGTTTTAGCATAAGCTATTAGTATACATATTTAATTTTCTGGTACAAATTAAGTACGTTATCTCAATTTAAATCTCACAACAATCTATGACTTTCAGAATATTGTTTCCAATTACAGATGACAATATACTCAATTTGCAAGTAACACCTTGGCAACAGGGGCCATCAAAGGTTCCTTCCAATCACTGCTTATTTCAGATCTTCCTGCCACTGCTTCCTTCCTCCTATTTACCCCAAATCAGGTACTTGGTCTAGCCATATGGAGTATCTTGCAGCTCCTAGAATCTTCTATGGCCTTCCAGATGTTTGTGTCTTTGAACATCAAATTCTTTCTCAGAATGACTGTAATTTCTTTCTTTGGAATATTTTACCTTGTGATAGAAGAGTTCTTAATGCATTGCATAATGTACATATCTTTACTATAGCATATTTGTAATGTATGTGTCTTTCTGTATCTATACGTAGTTTTTCTTTTTCCTAGACCACTAGACTAAAATTTCTTCAAATATAGTCATATAGTCAAAGGTCTTATTTTTCATTTATTTTTTAATTTTTCCCCACATTTTCTAGCACAGTTTCATGCACATTATAGGGGCTTAAAATGCCTGTTTTAATTAGAGAGTGAGTGATGTTGATATTTGGTGTTATGAAGTCAAAGTATTATGCAAATCATTGCCATTAGAAAATATCATTGTATTTTCATATAGCCATTGCTCTGTGGTAACCAAGTTTTGATTTGATATTTTAAATGCTCTGACCTGTAATCATAAAGAGAATAAGTCAGAACTGTGTTTTCTAAATTTATTTTTTCAATTTTACTTTAACCACACAAAGTAGGAAATATTAAAAGTGTTTTTTTCTTAATAGATTCCAAGTCTCTTTTTCATAACGTTACATTTTTGGCAGCTGATGATTATGGAATAAAAATGATGTGATTCTAATAATAAAATGTAAGCTAGCCAACTCTATTTCCTACTGAATACTCTATAAAATAAATTATAATAAACCAAACTTTTCTGGACAGTAATGATGGATCATTCCAATTTATCTATGTCGCGAATAAAAATATACCTATCATAAATCCTTTCTTTTAACATAAATGATTGCTGTTAAATTTCTGATGATGATACCTCCCACAAATTATCACCTGAGGATCCTTAAAAAGAAACTGAAATATATTATAGATGATTTCATTCTTAGTATTCATATTGATCCATACACTGCATCTGACTTATTGAAATAATTTATCCTTCTAAAACATATTTTATTCAATGACGTGATACTTTATATGAATTCATCATCATTTTGCAAATGCCAACTACATTTAGATATAAATGAACTCTATTAATCCTTAATCAATAAAATTTATTGGTGTTACCAGTATCAAAAATGTGTGCACAAAATATAAGGACCAAGAAAACCTTATTTTAATTGACACAGAAATCAATAATTCTATTTTTTCTCTTTCTCTTTATTTTCTCTCTGTTTTGCCTTGCTGTACCCCTTAACTTTCTGGTTATTCATATCACTTTTTTTTTTTGCTGCCAGTAGAGTTATATAAGATAGAAGAAAGGATAAGGAAACTAACATTTTTTAGTATTTAATATAGAAAAGTCACTATACTTGACAATTTACAATACATTGTTCCAATTTTAAGATGGGTATTGTTTCCCTCAGTTTACAGATGAGGAAACAAAGATATCATAATGTGTACACAATGCCCAGTGTGATACCAATAGATGATATAGTAACTCAAAGGAAAAGCCATTGTAAAAGACTGACCTAAGTCAGAGAAGGCTTCATGAAAAAAGCAAGTGATGGAAAAGAATGTTAGAATGACATGTTAGAATGTAAAAGACCTAGTGGAGAATTTGTTTAAGTGAAAAGCTGGTGACAAACTTGAGTTAATTTTATTAGGAAGCATGAAGAGTATCAAATACCAGATGAGTATGGAATTTATTTTATTATAAATGTAATATTTTTTTGGTCTTACATGATGGTTTAACATGTGTTAAACTTTGTTTAAGAATGTTATTCTGACAACCATAGGGAATCTAATGGAACAAGAATAGAAAGGTGGCAAATTGACCAGTAGAAAATTTTTGTTGTAGTCTACAAAAGAGAATTAGTGAAGGGACGAACTGTGGTTTTGTGAACAGAAAAAATATAAATGAATCTGAAAAGATGATAAGAATTTAAACTGATATACTATGTACAAAATTTATCTAGAACTGGGAGGAGAGGCAGGTGGAGTCAGGGATAACTTCAAGTTTCAGAAATGGAAGATAGAAAGAATGGTGGTACCTTTGGACTATCGAGGAAAGCAATAAAGATTATAGAGGAGAATGGAGAATCTGGTTTCAGCTTAGTGAATTTCAGATTTTAAAACAATCTTCATGATCAGATGCTTAATGTTTTATCAGAGATGCTCAGAGTCTAGTTTTAAGGTTTATCTCTACAGAGGGGAAAATCAAGGTAATGAGATTACCTGAGATTTCTGAGACAGAAAGCAAAATGTTATGCCCTCCCTTTCAACACACCCTCATTTAGAGGGAAGGTAGTGCTGGTCAGCTCCACAGGCACGCAGTATGCACTGAAGGGCTAAATGGGTGAGAGTGACAACTTTTGGGGATGACTAAGTTCATTCAGGTCGTGTTGGCAAGCCCACTTGGCTTTACAATTAACTTTTTTTAAACAAAAATAATAAATAAAATTTTATCTCCTGTATGAGACTCATATTTTTCTCAGTTTTATTTAACTTGGGCAGAGAGAAGTTATGATTGCTGACTCTTCCATCTCCAATCTATATGTTATGATGGAAATGAATATGTGGCATCTAAATCCTCTGGGTAATCTCACCCGTGGCTTGAAAATACTGCAGAATCCAATTTCTTGATAAAAAACTACTATCCTGTTCAGGGTAAGGGGCATTTTCCTGGTGTTTAAATGTGGCAGATATATTAAGGTGATCTTAATGAGTTACATCTTAGTTTAATCCCCTCCTCTTGAATGCAATTGGAACCTGTGACTTGCTCCTTTAAAAAAAAATTATAAAAATGATGAACAGCCACTTTTTTTATTATGTTATTAGAGGCCTGGTGCATGAGAATCATGCACTCAGGAGTGGGGGCCCTCAGCCCAGCCTGCACCCTCTCACAGTCTGGGAGCCCTTGGGGGATGTCCAACTGATGGCTTAGGCCCGTTCCCCTCAGGGCTGCTACAGAGGTGGGAGAAGCTTCCACCACTATGCTGTGCTGGCCATCCGTGAGCCCAGCTTCTGGGTGGGGGATGTCCAACTGATGGCTTAGGCCCGCTCCCCTCAGGGCTGCTACGGAGGTGGAAGAAGCTTCTACCACCATGCTGCACTGGCCATCCGTGAGCCCAGCTTCTGGGTTTCTGGGATTCTGGCTGAGCAGCACTCCCTCTGTGGGAGAGCACTGACCACCAGGGGGCAGCTCCTGTGTTGAATGGTCGTTCCACCATTCGGTCAATTTGCATATTACCCTTTTATTATATAGGCTACTGTACAGCAGGGGTGGGGGACCTTTTTTCTCCCAAGGGCCATATGGATATTTATAACATTATTTGAGGGCCATACAAAATTATCAGCTTAAAAATTAGCCTGCTGTATATAGTCAAGCATTTAATTAACTCACCTCTAATGCCTTGGCAGGCCCAGACCAAATGATTTCACGGGCCTTATATGGCCCATGGGCTGGATGTTCCTTACCCCTGTCTACAGAACAGGTATTGTCACTTCCTTCTGATCAAACTGAGAAGAGGCACTTAGCCACAGACTTTGAAGAAGTCAGCTACAATACTATGTGAATGTGAAGGCTTTAAAGAGGTTCACATGGCCAGAAACTGAGGGTGGCCTCTAGGCACTGAGAATGGCCCTGACCAACCACCAGCAAGAAAATGAGAACCTAAATCTTTAACCACAAGGAGATGAATTCTGCCAGTTAGCAGTGGATTATTCCCCAATCAAACCTCCAGATGTGAATTCAGTTTGATCTACATCTTGATTGCAGCCTTGTGAAATTCTCGAATCAGGCTATTTCTGGAGTCCTAACCCATAAAATGTTTGCGATGATAAGTGTGTGTTAAATTAAGCCACTAGATTTCTGGTCATTTGTTATGCAGCAATAAGAAAAACACTAATATGCCAAATGTATAATTGGGATAATCATACTTGTGATTTGGTACAACCTCTTACAGCACCAATTACATAATTGTCTTGTTGCACAAGAGCAATGATAGTGGTGAAAGCCAAGTCACAGCCTTAGGAGTTGCTCCCTTCAGCAGCCAGGATAGGGAATAAGAAAACAAAAATTACATCATGCTGGTGTGGGGGCTTGTGAATCTAAATGCCACCCTGAAGTATAAAAAGAATGCAAGGCTGGGGGTCCCTGCAATATCTCCATTTATTTCACCAGGCTGGTTCCTACAGTAGAGCTACAAATCCTTCCACAAACCCAACTTAGGAGCACCAATTTCATTCACTATGCCAGATGCCATGTCTTTGCTAGAACAGATTTGCATGATCTCCAGGAAATGGTATATGGACATTGATTGTGTGAGTGCATTATTTTCTATCTCTATCCTCAGAAAAAGATAAGGAACAGTTTGCAATCCCATGGGAAAAAAACAATATATATTTCCAGCTTAGCAAAAAGGACTGTGTTAACTTTTTAATTATATATATAACAATTTTGTCCAAAGAGATTGAGACCATTTAGATATCCTGCTGACTATTAAAATGACCCATTACGTCAACAACATCATGCTATTAGAGACCTTGGCTTATGCCGCCACTTTATTGGGTGGAGGGTGACCCCTATGAAAATCACTACACCATATGACCACTTTATTTACCTATTTAGGGGTTCTGTGGTTAAGAACATCTTGGCACATGGCATCTGAAATAAAAGATAGTTCGGTCACCTACACTATCAGATAAACAAAGGCACTGCCATTTGCCATATTTATATGTATTTGTAAAAACCAAATGTTTGCTTTCCTCCTACTAGGACAGTCTTTCTTTGTTCAGCTTGGGTTTAAAAAAACCTCCATTTTTTCATTTGTGGCCTGCAAAGACTGATTGTACCTTCTAAAAATTAAATGATGTTGAGATTATTTAAAGATCTGTTATGTGAAGTTTAGAAGCTTAAGATAATTGTGTGCCCTGAAGGAATCTCATCATTAGATGCCTTTGAAAGCCCTATTTGTGTTTCACTCTGTCTTCATATGTCTGTAGTTTCTTTCATCAATAAACACAACTGCTCCACACAGACCCTCGGGCAGGAGTTGCAGTAAAGAGTCAGTTTTCTGTGCAAGAAAAAAGCAACTTAAAGGGGTGTTACAGAGTGTGTTTACTAGTATCTCTCACAGAGTTTTGTTTTCAGTCATGCTATGGCCACTACACACTGTGAACGGCAAATGCATCTCGTCAATAGAATCAGCGTCCTCCATATTCTCTGGTAATTAAAGTTTGGTCTCAATTTACAAAAGTAAATGATGGAAGCATTTTTTTATATTTGATTGGTTAGGCAAGTACAAAACTCCTAATGAAGGAGAGGCCTTTAAAAATTATTCCTAATTTATACAGATTTTCTCCATCTACTGCTTAAGTAATTAAATAAAATCCCAGTTTCTTTAATGTATCAAACAAAATCTAGGAAGGATAGAAGAAAAAAAATAGAAGACATAATCATAGACTAGAGAGTAATTCTCTATGTGGCAATGGAATATTGACATTATAGTATCTAATTTAAGAATGTGGCTTGTTAATGAGGAAATGCTGGAATGCTGGGTAAGGTCTACCATTCACTAATTATGTAACTTGATTAATGACTACACACTGCTAACTTCAGTTATCCCTTATAAATGGGGGTGTTAACAGAACTTACCTCCCAGGGCTGTTTAAAGTATAAAGAGAAAATGCACAACAAGGAGTTGGCAATGGGTTAATATGTGACACATTTTAGCACTTTTCCTTGCTTTTCTCCTCCTTTTTCTTGACATTAGAATTTTATGATGGAACTAGAAATCTGAAAATGTAGCAACTTTCAAAAAGATCTCCCTACACTTTTGTTCTTAACCTCGGGTATCACCTTCTGAACAGGCCTGCCTGTGCTACCAATTTAAATTAGTTCCAACAAATAGTTCTATTATTTACCCTATCTTATTTTTCCTAGCACTTAAAATGATTGTCTTTCTTATGTACCCATTTACTATTTTATATTGAATTTGCAATTTCAATGTCTGTGAGAAGAAAATCTTTGTCCTGTCATGCTCTGGCATCTAGCAGGCACACTGTACATAGTCCTTGAATTAAGGAATGGATGCCTTTCCTTTTCTTGCTTCATCAGAAGTGTGGACTGTTTATTTTGAAAAATCTGTAGCTTGAATTAAGGAATGGATGCCTTTCCTTTTCTTGCTTCTTCATCAGAAGTGTGGACTGTTTATTCTGAAAAAGGCCCCTTGAAAAATCTGTAGTTCATCTCTTCTTATGGCTGAATAGTATTCCATAGTATATATGTACCACATCTTCTTTGTCCAGTCACCTATCAAAGAACACTTTGGTTGTCTCCATGTCTTTATCAACCATGAACAAATGCTACAATGAACATAGCAGTGCATATATCTTTGCAAATAAATGTTTTCAAGTTTTTCGAGTAGATACCCAGAAGAAGGATTGTTATATCATGTGGTAATTCTGTTCTTAATTTTTTGAGGAACCGCCATACTGTTTTTTATAGTGTCTGTACCAGCCTACATTCCCACCAGCAGGGAATGTGATTTTCATTCTCCAAAACTCTCTCATACTTGTTATTACCATTCTTGTTGACAATAGCCATTCTAACAGATGTGAGGTAATAATTCATTGCCTTTTGCAACAACATGGATGGACCTTGAGAATATTACTAGTATGTTAAGTGAAATAAGGCAATCAGAAAAAGCTAAGAACTATATGATTTCACTCATATGTGGGAAATAAGTGAAACTCATAGACATGGGTAACAGTATGGTGGTGACCAGAGGGAAGGATTGGGGGCGGGGGTGATAATAAAGGGGACAAAATATATGGTGATGGAAGATGATTTGATTTTGGGTAGTGGGCACACCATGCAATAATCACCTCATATATCATAGACATTTACACTTGAAACCTGTATGATCTTATTCACGAATGACACCCAAGATATTTGATAAAAAACAAATTTAAGAAGGTAAAAATGCTGATAAAAAATGAAAAATCTGTTGATGAAACGTAACACAATTTATTAGACTTGTTACAGCAAGAGAGAACAATGCCTTGATAATCATTTTTATTAGCATCTCAAAATAGAAAATGGGTTCTGATATAACTAGGGCTTCATAGCTTGAGCTGAATGATACTGAGGTGAGTATCACAGGATTGGAAAGTTGCTGGGTTACTATATGACAATTGTTTTGGATTGATGGGCACAGCAAGATGAGGGACTTGAAATGAGTGATGATACATAAGCTGGTTAGTTGTTCTGGTGCCTTACTTTCTAGGGTCTGGTATTCTCTGCAGTAAGTATCTGCGTTATTTCTGCTTGCTCTTAATATTGCTTAGCAAAGAACAATACATTATGTTTCTTCCAAGAATTGTTTATACATGGAAATATTACTGGACCCAATTCTGTTTAATGTAGGGATAAAAATTATTTTGGTTCAGTTATTAAAGTTTTATCTGCTTTGGACACAGGGATTCCTTTCTTAGTTCTGTCCTGTCATTATAATTGCATATTGCAGCTTGACTCAGTTTGGATTGGTTTTTATTTGTGTTTTTTGCATTAAGATACTATTACTTGCACATTTTTCTATCTCCTTTATGTTCATGCATATTAAAACTCAGTCCTAGGCTTTCTTGCAATTTCATTCATTCAGATATACCACCCATTGTCACATCTTCAAGCATAACCTGTTTTTAGTTGACTCTTAAACTTTTACATTCTTATTATGACTTTTTTTCCTAAGTTTCAGTCCACTTTCATATACAAACAAATTCACATTTATAAGATTTTGTTCCATCATCACAGCCTTATCTACGTATCTAAACGTTGACCAGTGGGCATCCTCTTAAAGAGTTTTTACAAAGGTCCATTAGAGGTTTTATTATTTGGATGGATTTGATGCTTTGGAAATGAATTTAACTCTATCACTGTTGACTCCTCACCCCCATCCTATGATCATTTTTAGTTGGTATTAGTAAAGAGCTGCAGCTGTCTTCCATAATAAACTTTCCATCTCATTCCAGTGGCCAAGGATATAGGTTAGTTTCTTAACAACTGATGTTTGATTTTTACGAATACATTTCATTATGAGCCTTTAATTTCTTTCTCTTCAACCCGACATTCACATAGTGGTCTGATTAATTTTTCTAAAAATCTGCTTTGACCTTGTTACTTAAAGGTCTTCAGTGATATGGAATTGCTGATTAATTAACATCTAATACTTATAGTTAATCCCTGGACAATCTTAGGGAATTATAAATAGTATTATAATAGTAAACATTATACTTAATGTTTTTTCTATATCCCTGAACTAGTCATACTAGTCCATTTGCTGTGCCTTAACTATGCCATGCATTTATTTCTCTTCCTGACCATATGTTCTCCCTGCTTAGAATACTATTTATCTCAGTCCTATTCATCTTTTAATCCCCACTTCAAATTTCTTTTCCATGAAACCTTCCCAAATTAATATAATCTGCGGGATTAGCTAAATGTTGGAAAGCAATGGACTCAATAACAAGTTGTTGAGTGTCATTGTTTTAGAGATTTGACACTCAGTAAGGCATGGGCATGGTTCCTAGGCAGCTCTCTGAAGAGTAGGACCATGAAGTAGAAATGCAGAGATTTGGGCCCTAGCTGGTTTTGCTCAGTGGGTAGTGCATCAGCCTATGGACTAAAGGGTCCTGGGTTCAATTCTGGTCAAAGGTACATGATTGCAGCCTTGATCCCAAGTAAGGGGCATGCAGGAAGCAGCCAATCAATGATTCTCTTTCATCATTAATGTTTCTATCTCTCCCTCCCTCTCCTTTCCTCTCTGAAATCAACAAAACATATCTTAAAAAATTAAAAAGAACAAGAAATGCAAATATTTGGTTCACTGGTTTGGTTAAGAAACAAGTAAATTAATAAACAAGCTAGAGCATCAGAGGACTGTTCTGAGATAAAAAGTGCCTTCAGGTTCACCAGGCAGCACTGAAAATATTCTGATTCAATAGGCTGTAGTACTGCTCCGCCTTTCTTACATAATGTATTGTCTTTGTTTCTATCCTATTAAATGTGGGAAATATTTTGAAGTCAATTTGTTTCTAGTCTCTTCATGTGAAAAATATACATACATATATATACACACATATACAATTTATTATCTTCTAGGACTCTTCAAAGTTATGAGACAAAGAAATTACATTTTCAAGTATTTTGCACATAAAATTGCTTCCAAAGTAAAATCCAAAATACTTTACATTAGCACCTGAGTTCCAACCGAGTTTCCTTTAGGGATAAATATGTTTATTGCTTTATTGCATCAATTGTTGTTCTTTAAATGGATGTGACTTAAGATTAGAAAATAGTACATAATAAACCTTCAAGAAGTCCATATTCATTGAATTTAAAGGTACAAGAAAATCAAATTCAATTTTTCTCTTGTATGTTTTAATACCTTACTATTATTTAGTTAACTAAATAGAATCTTTTATTTTCTGGTATCTAATCGACTCTCTCTCTAGAAACTGAAACACTTAGGGAATTTCTGGAAGAAATTTCTGTAAGACACTTTGTGTCTTGTCTATGTGCTGATTCAAATGACATTTCTCATGCATCATTAATTATATTTTAAAAACTGTTTCCCAAGTGTTCTGAGGAATCCTAGTCTCATGGGATCATAAGAAGAAGTGTAAGAAAAAAAATCTGTGTTCAAATACATTGGGGAAAATTGTCTGCTCAACTTTCATCTGGAGATTCACAGGGCATATTTCAATTTTAAAGGCTCTCCGGAGTCCGGTAGGAAATAAACTTCTTTCTTTTCTACTTAATGTAGTTTCCCTAGCATTTTACGTAGTGTTCTTTAGAACAGTATTTTTCAAAATATTTCTGTTAAAGAATGGTTTTCCTTGGTCTCTAAACTGTCAAGATATAATACTTTTATAAAGCACAGTAAAAATGTATAATTAAAAACATGAAATGTAAAAATATAAGATCAGATATTCGTTTGTAGCTTCAATACAATAATAGTGTCAGATTTCTAGAAAATTGAAAATGCACTTAATTTTTTGTGTGTCGACTGTCCCTGGTTCATAGATCACAGTTTGATTAGTATAATTATAAAATATATTGGTTGCCAGAGATCTGGAAATGTCTTTAGGTTTGTTAAAGAATGGTTGATAATAAAATAAAATTAAAATTACTAACTTTAAATGTTTCAGGAACCTCTACTCACTTGGATATATCACGTTCATTATTTCTGAATAAAATATTTTTCAGATTAAAAAACCAACCCTAGTCTAGTTGATTTCACATTCTTTCTCCAGTCTACTTTCCTTTAAATTAGCTTTTCTTACATGCAAATTTATTTGTATAAAGTAACAGAACACATGCTTTTGTTGTGTTACTGCTACAACTCACAGATAGACCTCCTTGTACATTATAGTTTACTAGAGGCCCAGTGCATGAATTCGTGCACGGGTGGGGTCCGGCCGGTCCACCCTGATGGGGGCCAATCAGGCCAGGCTGGTGGGGGGAGGGGCCACGGGAGGTTGGCTGTTGGCCCCGCCCCTGATAAGGGTGCGGGGGCCGATCAGGGGCGGGTCAGCTGGGGGGAGGGGCCGCAGGAGGTTGGCTGCTGGCCCCATCCCAGATGGGGTAGAGGGGGCCAATCAGGGGCGGGGCTGGTTGGGGGGAGGGGCTTCAGGCAGTTGGCCAGCTAGCCCCACCCTCAATCAGGGTGAGGTGGGCCCATCAGGGGCGGGGCTGGTCAGGAGGAGTGACTGCAGGAGGTTGAGGGCGGCTGATCGGGGCCCCAATGGGGCCGGTTGGCCGCTGCAGTGCACGTCATAGTGACTGGTCATTCCGGTTGTTCTATCATTCCGGTCACTTGACTTTTATATATATAGATTAATCTTTTAGGACCAAGCCTAATATCAGTGGGTGCCTAGGTCCACGTTTTAAAATGACCTCCTACCATCAAGATACAAACATGTTTCTTTTTCCTTTGGACAAAGCAATCAGCCAACACAAATGGCCTATGATTTGCCTCACCCCACCCCTTTTACAATAGCCTTGAATAAAGCCTTTCTTGCCTATTTAACTTTGTCTTGCACAATTTTTGTCTTGACAGGACTGCTTTTGTCATATCTTAATCTAAATATAGAGATTACTATGACATTCCACTACTACCTTAAAATGTACTAAATAAATATAAAAAATATTATTTTCCATAAATCATTGTTTATTTTATAATGGTGTTACATTATTTCGTATCTGATTACCTCAAGCCACCTTGTATCACTTAAAAAATACATATTCCTCTTAATAATTTATATCAAATTATAGGATATTACTTTATAACTCTAAACCATACTTATTTATACACATGATGAAACATAATGAAGCTTGTATGTCAATTAAGCAATATTTTGACTAATTTACTAAGCACTTCTCCCTTTTAAATGCTCACATATCTAGCTTAATAGACCATGTCCTGATTTTTTTATTTCATATTTGCTATATTATAAGGCATTTGTTTTTCCACAGGATTCATCTGAAATGGTAATCATTATTCTCTGACTACTCCAATGTTAATGGTCCTGGCTCAATTTATAAATATATTTTTGAGTGTTGTTTTGAGATTTTTAACTTCTTTTTATATTTTCTAAAGTGAGAATTGAAAATAAGTCAAGAATTTTACAAAGCTCTTATTGATGCTTTTTCTTTGTGAAAGTTTATCATTTTTATTGGCTTTATTTTTCAAAAAGAGTGTTCATTGCAAAATAAAATAGAATTATAAAATGTTGTACAAACCTTTCAATAACCACCTAATGAATGATAGGAGCTTTTTGTAACTCCAAATATTTAGACTCAATTACACATGTGTGAATAGGCACTTTTTAAAAAAGAACTAATGACAATCGCAAGGATATTGTGCAGTTATGACCAAAAAATAATTTACTATGATTTGAAAAAGAGGAAATAACAAGATGTTGTGTCTCTTGTGGAAATGGAAACTCACTCTTCTTTTGTTGTTCAAGGACAAGCCCAAAGGATTTTTCAAAAAGAGTGTTCATTGCAAAATAAAATAGAATTATAAAATGTTGTACAAACCTTTCAATAACCACCTAATGAATGATAGGAGCTTTTTGTAAATATTTTTTTATTAATTTTTTACAGAGAGGAAGGGAGAGGAAGAGGGATAGAGAGTTAGAAACATCGATGAGAGAGAAACATCGATTCAGCTGCTTCCTGCACACTCCCTATTGGGGATGTGCCCACAACCAAGGTACATGCCCTTGACCAGAATCGAAACTAGGACCCTTCAGTCCGCAGACTGACGCTCTATCCACTGAGCCAAACCGGTCAGGGCATGATAGGAGCTTTTTATAATATTCAAGAGAAATTATAATGTTTATCAGTCATTTTGGCATATTCTTACTGATTTGCCAACAGAATGCTTTAAGGACTGTCTTTTACTAGTAATTCAAAAATATTAAGACTTACATGTTATACTTTAAATTATTAAGTATATATTGTTTAATGTGATTTCCAGAGTTTTGTTTTGTCTTTTTCTTCATATTCAGCAACCAGCTGAAGTTTGTTTCATGGGTATTAACTCTTGTCGATGTACTTTTACCAAGTTCATCACAAATAGAAGTTTTGGTTTAAAAAGTAGACAGATAAGATTGGAGATGAGGACTTTTAACTACATTGTGTCATGAAAGACAATTCAATTGAGTTTCATTTTTCGGTTAAAGAAATAGGAGCACAGAGAGGCCAAGTAGCCCAAAGTTGCATTGTTAGAAGGATGCATAACAGGGACCTGATTCGGGGTCTCTGTGCAACAAGGCCCAAGCTTTTGACCTTGAGGCAAAACTTCCTCCTTAATAAACTGCTTGCGAGTGAGTGCATATTTCCCTTCTCTGATCCCTAGATATTTCTAGCACATCCTTATGAATTAAGGTACAATTTGCTATATCCTGTTGGTCATTTTTTCCACTACTAAAATCCATTGATCTTAGGAAAATGTGTGATAGACAATGCTATAACCAAATGTGAAATATCGCAGTTCAGTCTTTTGTCATCAAAATCAGATATTCAGTTTTCAGTTTAAAGATTTGATGTGCTCAGAAGTGACTCTAAGCCTGATTTGGAAGTAACAGATTTCATGTATTTTTTAAAACCCTTTTTTTCCCCCAATTTCCCCTTAACTTTACATAGTTTGATGTGCTCTCTGCAGCCCTCTCTCCCCATCTCAACGTACAGTGGATGGTAAGTGTCTCTTGGAGCTAGTCATATTCCCAGGCTTTAAATTAGCTGATTATGGGCTGAGGTAGATGTCATTCTCTCTGAGGTGTGGAACTTCTCTCTCCACAGACCAATTAAGCAAGAGAATGCTGAGCATGCTTCTGACAGGTGAAGCTCTCAAGGCACACAGCACCTGTCAGCCTTACCTTTCAGCGATTTCTGTGAGAGAATTTTTTGAAAGGTTGAGCTAATGGGTTTGAGTACAGCTGTGCACAATGTTTTGCAGAGCCAGCAAAACGAAGGAAATGTACGTTTTTGCCAGTTTCCTGAAATAGCGGCTCTCTGCTTTCATAAACAAGATGGTGTGGAAGTGCAAAGTTTGCCTCCCTTCCAAAGATGCTTTTTGTTGGGGATAAGCAGTCGTCTTGAACTCGCACCACCCTATGGCCTTCAGCTGCTTAAACATAAAAGGGCAAGTCAAGTTTTATTGAGTAGATTTGGCTAAGCTCGTACTTTCATCCCTTTCCCTAAGCTTTTATCTTCTTTTCGGGGAAATTTCTCAGCAGTCTTCTCTGCATAATGATATCAGAAATGCTGTCACCACTAATCCATCGCAGGCTTTTTTGAAGGAGTATCGTATATTACTCGGGTATCAAGCTGCATACATTTTCTTTATTTAACACGAACTTTATTTCAGCATAGCATGGAATGGATAGAACCTAGGCTTCGGAATCTAGCAGACCTGGACTGGAACTTGGAATGTTCCTGGTTTCATTCCTTAACCCTTTCCCATTAGCCTTATTATTGTCAATCCTCCCCTCACAGACCATGGTTAACTGCACCTATTTACATACCTGCAGTGCATCTAAAACATGCCTGGCACATTGTGCATGCTCAGTGGGTCCGTCTCCCTTACCCATATCCCATACTCTGCATACTTTTAAAGAATAAACTCATTTTGATTCATTTTAAATTATACTTTTTAATAGAAGACTCCACCGAGTTTTCCAACCATACTCCTATGTTCACCAGCATTATGGTTGTCTTTCATCAGGAAAGAGCAGTGTTTTGGAACAATTGGGTTCATGAACTAATTTTCTATGACTCACAAGCTGAGAGTTATTTTTACATTTTTAAATGTAGCATAAAATAAAAACAAAAAGGAGAATACTATTTTGTGACACATGAAATGATATGAAATTGTAATTTTAGTGTTTGTAAATAAAATTTCATTGGAACACAGACATGCTTATAGGTTTAGATATTGTGTACGGCTGCTTTAGGGCCACATGGCCCAGTTGAATAGTTGCAACAGAAACTGTGTGCCTGCAAAGCCTAAAATATATATCTGGCCCTTCACAGACCCATGGCCTGGAAGATTGGGTAAGATCATATAATTATATTAAGAATATCTCCATTCAATAAATCACTGATCAAAAATTAACTCAAATACTAAAATTTAATATGGAAGCAATTAAAATGTTTAAGTTGACTGTGTTTATTGTTGCTTGTTTGTTTGTTTTGTGGAAAGTGAATCTCAGAGATGGGGGAATGAAGTCCAAACATGTGATTTATTCCAAAAAAAAAAAAAAACACCATATTCTCCAGTCAGTAGTCCCTAAAGTCCTAGTAAATTTCTTTTGTTACTTTTGTAATTCGTTTTCTTGCCTAGGAAGACAAGTTTCCTATTTGGGGATAAAATAATCACTAGCTTTTAATCATTCTGGGAAATTCTAAATTTTAAACTGAATAGGTTCTTACTACCTTTTCTCAAAAGTTCCCTTATTATTCTTGAATTTATAATTTACTTAATTCCTGATTTAAAAGTATATTATCTATCCTATATAATAAAAGGGTAATATGCAAATAGACTGAACGGCAGAACAACCAAACAACCAATTGAAGCATGATATGCTAATGATAGGCTAAGGCTGCTCAACTGCTCACTATGATGTGCAGTGACCACCAGGGGCAGATGCTCTGACCAGTAGGTTAGCTTGCTACTGGGGTCCAGCCAGTCGGGACTGAGCGAGATGCGTTGGACACGCCCTGGAGCCCTCTCGTGATCCTTCCTTGGCCCGATTGTGCACTGGTGGGGTCCCTCAGCCTGGCCTGTGCCCTCTCGCAATCTGGAACCCCTTGGGGGATGTTGGAAAGCTGGTTTCAGCCTGATCCCACAGGCTACTCCCTTTGGGAGGGTGCCAGATGCAGGCCTCATGGTTGGCGAGTGCTGCTGCTGCAGAGCGAGCCTCTCCCAATCGATCGGGACTGATTGGGCGCGAGCCCATGGCAGGCACAGTGGGGCCAGGATGAGTGGGAGTGGCAGGTAGGAGCTGCAGGCAGCATTGGACTGTGGGTTTCAGCCTGATCTTTACAGACCACCCAGAGGGACCCCACCCATGCACGAATTCATGCACTGAGCCTCTAGTCCTATCTAATAATAGACAAACATGGTAATTGACCATACCTTCGCTACACCTCCCATTGGCTAATCAGCATGATATGCAAATTAACCCCCAACAGAGATGGTGGTTAATTTGCATACGTAGGCTCCAAGCGGTGGAGCGAAGCCTGACAGCCTGGGGCCTGAAATTTCCTGGGCCGGCAGAGCAGCGAGGCTTCACGGCCCTGGGGCTGGCAGAGCAGTGAGGCCTGACGTTTCCGGGGCCGGCAGAGTAGCAAGGCCTGACGTTTCCAGGGCCGACTCCAGCCAGAACTCGGCTAGAGCGAAGGCCTGGGTCCCGGGTGCCGGAGCCAAACCCGTGCCAGAAGCCAGGGGAAAGGAAGGCCTATTGCATGAATCTCTTCATGCAACAGGCCTCTAGTATATATATAAAAACCTAAGCGATCATTTCGACTGAGTGACCAGAATGATCGGTCAACCAGTCGCTATGACGTGCACTGACCACCAGGGGCAGACGCTCAATGCAGGAATTGCCCCCTAGTGGTCAGTGCACTCCCACAGCCAACCTCCCATGGCGCCTCCCCCCCTTTTGCCACTAGGCCTCCTGTGGCCTCCTGCAGATGCTCCTACTGATAGGTTAGCTTGCTGCTGGGCTCCAGCCAATTAGCACTGGGCCAGACAGGCCGGACACACCCTGGAGCCCTCCCACGGTTCCTCCCCGGCCCTGATCATGCACTGGTGGGGTCCTTTGGCCTGGCCTGCACCCTTTCACAATTAGGGACACCTTGGGGGATGTCGGAGAGCTGGTTTTGGCCCGATCCCCACCAGCAGGCCGAGGGACCCCACCAGTGCATGAATCCATGCCCCGAGCCTCTAGTGCTATATAAATACTTTTGAAAGGCCTACTTTTGAACCCTTTGAAATGGTATTTCTGACCTCTAAATTCAGTTGCTCAGATTTTGTTTATGGAAATATTAAAAAATACAGTGCATTAATTTATTTACTCTATGTTCTCTTGATCTATAAAATGATTAAAAGGCATATTCTTTTTTGCTTTGGACTTCAGAGTTTCCATAAGTATTCTAGACATTTTAAAGTTACCGTACTTTATTTGAAAGCTCTGTAAATTTTATGCACTTCATTTAAATAATAAAATTCGGAAAATGTTGAGGAAAGGTAACACATATCATATTCTGTTGTGTCCTTGTAACTATTTCATGTTCTTTTCAATTTTTGATCCCAAAATAAATGTGTGCATGCACCTACACATTCAAATGAAAAGACGGATGAAGGACAAAAGGATTCACATCCAAAGAAACAGGACAGTAAAATAAGCTGTTGGAAATTAGGGCAGCATGATAGGCAGGAAACAATTAGGACACTGCAATTCAGAGATAGGGAGTAGAGGGCAAGGAATAACATCATATGACAGGTGAAGAATGAGCTGGGTCTTTCCATTATAAAGGAGGAAGATGGAGCGCTTGGATAGGGAGGAAAAATCAGATGAACATCTGCTGACTCCAAATAAGGTGTCAACACCCCAAAGGTGAGATAGGAAACTAAACAGGAAAAATGTGTCCATTAAGGGTTCCAGATTGTTTATGAGAAATTAAAAAGATTTCTTGAAGATAAAAGAGATTTTTTTTTTCTGTTCCTGTAAGTGTAAACATATTTTTCCTTTGGGTGTTTCCTTTTTCAATATGTATCCAAGGAGCTATGTGTTTTATAAACATTTTTTAAAACATATTTTTATTGATTTTAGAGAGGGAGGAAAAGGGAGAGAGAGAGAGAGATAGAAACACCAATGACGAGAGAAAATCATTGATTAGCTGCCTCCTGCATGCCCCACACTGGGGATCAGGCCCGTAACCTGGTATGTGCCCTGACCAGGAATCAAAATGTGACTTCTTGGTTCATAGGTTGACGCTCAACCACTGAGCCACACTGACCGGGCTATTTTGTAAACTTTTTAATAGATTAAAACAATCCTAATATGTAGTACACCGTGGATTTGATTTTTTAAATACCATAGTTGAAATAACTCTAGTTCTACTTAACATAAGTATTATTTTAAAAAGTTCACATGGTATTACTCTTATGACTGATCACTTTAAAACCTAAGTAACCCATCGATATTTTGCTACATAACTAGATATTCAAATATTTACAAATGAGAGTACAATTTTTCATATAAGAGAGTAAACTATATAATCCATAATTAACTTCTATATTGTTCCAATTTCATTCTGATTTGTTTTCCTAAAACTCATATTTCAAAATAATTTTGCTACATAACTAGATATTCAAATATTTACAAATAAGGGTACAATTTTTTAATATAAGAGAGTAAACTATATAATCCATAATTAACTTTTATATTGTTCCAATTTCACTCTGATTTGCTTTCCTAAAACTCATATTTCAAAATGTAGTGACAAAATTAAACAAATAAGCAAACAGTAATCACCCCACCCCCGCAAAAAAAAATAATAATAGAAGCAAGAGTATAAATAAGAATAACAAGAATAAAAAGTGACAAAATTAAACAAATAAGCAAACAGTAATCACCCCTCCTCCCCACACAAAAAAATAATAATAGAAGCAAGAGCATAAATAAGAAGAATAACAAGAATAAAAATAAGGGCCAGATAATGTAGGATATTTTAAACAAGCAATTTCCATGTAAATATATATGAGTGCTACACAAGGAGCAGTAGTCTGAAGGGATACACATTTTCTCAGTGTGAGACAAACATTATTTACCAAAACCTAATGGACCTCATAGCTCTTGATAAGAAAACCAATAGAAACCAGCATAGTTTAACCCCATGCCATACCCTGTATCAGCAATGTGCCCTGGATGCTGTTATCTACTTTGGAATATTTTGTGTCCATATGTCTGGAAATTATCCAATAATATCAGAAAGGTAATGTGTGTGTTTTTCTCACAACTTCAGAGAGGATGCAATTTCTTTATTAATTTCTGGAGGCACGTTGACAGTTTAAATGTGCAAACTGACTCCAAATATTTAGACTCAATTACACATGTGTGAATAGGCACTTTTTAAAAAAGAACTAATGACAATCGCAAGGATATTGTGCAGTTATGACCAAAAAATAATTTACTATGATTTGAAAAAGAGGAAATAACAAGATGTTGTGTCTCTTGTGGAAATGGAAACTCACTCTTCTTTTGTTGTTCAAGGACAAGCCCAAAGGGAAATTCACCAGTTTTATCTCCTCAGATGAATCTCTCAAATGTATCCTGTAAGTAATAAAAGTAGGCCTGTTATTAAAGTTTCTTAACCACCATTTGTAATTATTGTTTAATGTAAGTCCTCCTCCCTAATCCCTGACATTAATCATCCTTCTATTTGTCAAGACCCCTTTTTCAGAACTCACTTCTTTGACACAATTTATTGTTAAAATCCAATCTTAATTGGTTGTCAGAAGACCAAAACTCTCAAGACAGTACCAACATTCTATAACAGTTTGTAACTGTTGCAGAATTGTGGTATTTGTTCTATTACTCCCCATAGACTTAGATATTAAACTTTTTGGAGGTAAATTTTATTATAAATCACTGAACTCATCGATATTTTACACAGATAACAAGGAGATTACATTGTACAAAAATCAGCACTGTTTTTTAGAACTTGAAATGGATATATTTTGAACCAGATATATTTTTTTTTTACTTATGATCAGTCCTATGTAGAATATAGATACCAAATAACACTATAATAATTTCCTTTAAAAGAGCACATAATCTGTCAAAATGATAAATAAGCACTTGCAAGTTTTGGTGGCTAAATTGTGTGCAATCTCTCTCAAGGGTATTTATGTCTTTACCGCCCAGGAGCCCAGCCATTTTCTAAACCAAGTACCAAAGTCACTTACACAAACCACCTGCTCATTACCTGATCCCCAGACTAAGCTCTAGTCTCCCTTATAGCCAATAAGCTCTACTCTATCTCTTGCTTTGATCAAGATTTCATATTTGTTGCCATTATCATGAGTGCACATGCCTTCTTGGTCCTGAACTAGGTATCAAAGAGCAGATTAAGCCAAATTATATCCCTGGAATCTTTTCCCAACTCAGAATCACAACTTGCGGCCACAAGCAACACGTTCAGTGCTGCTTCCAGGAACATGGACACACGGACATGGCCCTTCAGGAAACACTGCCTCGCTTTCGGTGTCTGGTGCTTTAATGATTCCTTGGTTGGAGTTTCAGATCACATGTCATTCTTTCCTTCCTTCATTCAGTTACCTGTCAATGAAGGACAATAATTTTAGTTCCCACTATATGCTAAACACAGTCATGAACCTGGGAATAATAATAACAGCCAGTTAAAAGCTTGACACATACTTGTCATGATATAGCTTGCAAACATTACACTGGGGAAAGCAAATTGACAGCTACATAAGTTAAATAACTTACTTAAGCAGGCTGACACAGCCAAGCCAGGAAGAGTACAATTTGAACACACACTAGAACTCCTGAGACTACACTGTTTATCATGAAAAAATACGGTTTCTGGTGTATAAATTCTCATAATCTAATGGTAGAAGTCAGGCATTAAACAGATAATTATATGATAATTAGACTAACATGGAACTATGTATAGTTGTTATGGTAAGATATAGAAGGTGCACTAGCACATTTAGAGGAAAAACATTTTTGAGTTAATCACCTTAATTCATTAATTACCATGTTGCTTCCAGTGCCTTTAAGTAGGTTGTTATACAAGATAATACATGGAAAGCTTCAGCATATCTTTTAACTAATATGTGTGAATATTTTTGTCTTTTCCATGTATGTCTATATCCATGGCTGGCATTTTACTCTATTAATTCACTTCTCAGTGGTTTTTTTTATAACAAAGTGGAGGAATTTAATGTCATTTAGTAGTTAATATTGATTAAAAAGTTAACATTTTGTTCCAAGTTATTTGACTTAAAATGTGTCATTATTGTGAAACTAAGAAATCATTGGTCCTAATTTACATGTTCTATTTCATATATATAGACAGAGAGGCATATATATCTATTTATCATCGGTCTATATCTGCCTTCAGTTACTGCCCTATTTTCTGTTGCTTTTCACACAAAATCTCAGTTTACTATAATCCATTTCAACTTTGTGAATTTCATTTCTTTACTGAACTTTTGCCCCAGCACTCCACTGCAGGCGTCCAGGATATATCCCCACTGACCTCCCTATTATGAAGAACAATAGTCCTGTCTCTCCTCATCTAATGTGCTCTCTCTGAAGCATTCAAAAAACCGAGCCCCTCTTTCTTCAAACACTAAATTCCCTTGAATTCTGTGATACTGTTGACTCCTGGGTTCCCTCCTTCTCTGCCTATGTGTCCTTCTGAGTTCAATTTCATTGGTTCTACTCCTTTTATCAACTTCTAAATATAGGTTGCCTCAGAGAGATGAATTGTTTCTAGTCTCTTCTTTTTTGTAACTTTGTACTTTTCCCACTCCCACTGGTGACCTCATCCTGCATGTAAACAGGAATCTATCTATCTACATACGTGTGACATGATTTGTCTCCAGTCCTAAATACTATCTTGAATAAATTTCAGTCATGAACCCACATCCTACTGATTAATTAATTCATCACCCATTCATTCATTTTCTCATTCTTGCAGCAAACATTCTTTTTTAAAAAAAAAAGTTATATCACTTTTGTAGATGCAGGGAATTTAATTTTGAATGAGGCTAATGCTTACTTGGAAGGTGATTTTTTGGGGGAATATTTTTGAGGGACTGAATGTTCTCTTTGATTCTTAGGACACTTTAGCTTTAATATAAAACTTCAGGCAATAGAGCACCCTGGAGGGTACTTCTAATGCAATGTTGCTGTATTTTTCTCTTAACAAAATGTTTAAAATATTGCAAATAAAAAATTGATAGTTCAATCATTATTTTACTTAAAGTTGTATTTTTAGTGTTTATGTATTTTAAATATCTATTTCTTGCTAATTATATATGTGTTTATTGCATTCCAGATACAGGACCTTATTCAGTAAAAGGAAAAACTTGACAAGTAACTGATGTTTGCAATTCACATAATACAGAACACACACACAGAAAAGTGACATGCACGGCAACAGAAGCAAGCATAGTTGGGTCCTCAATGAACATATAATACAAAATCATAGTATCAACACTGTCAGATAAAAAAGTGGTTGTTCCAAAATACATCTTAAACACAAACATGAAAGGATTACTGCATTAATAGTACAATATCCATGTACATCATTGACTGAGCATAAAAAATTGTGCATTTAAAGGGTGAAGAGACCCTGCCCAGTGTAACTTGTTCCAAAATACATCTTAAACACAAACATGAAAGGAATACTGCATTAATACTACAATATCCATGTACATCATTGACTGAGCATAAAAATTGTGCATTCAAAGGGTGAAGAGACCCTGCCCGGTGTAACTCAGTTCATTGCATGTCTTCCCATGTACCAAAGGGTCACCAGTTTGATTCCTGGTCAGGGTATATGCCGGGATTGTGGACTCAATCCCTAGTCAAGGGGATGTTTTGGTTTTTGTGTGTGTGTGTGTGTGTGTGTGTTTTTTCCTCTTTAGCTCAGTTCATTGCATGTCTTCCCATGTACCAAAGGGTCGTCGTTTTGATTCCTGGTCAGGGCACATGCTGAGATTGTGGACTCAATCCCCAGTCAAGGGGATGTTTTGGTGTTGTTTTTTTTTTTGGGTGTGTGTGTGTTTTCCTCTTTCCCCCTCGCCCTTTTTTCTCTCTAAAATCAATAAGAACATATTTTAAAAATAATATTAAAAATAAATGGTGGAGGACCAAGAGAAATTTGCTGCTAAAATGATGTTCAGCCCCAAACATTCTGTATATATTATATTTTGGTAGTAAAATTATGAGTGAAATCAAATTAATAAACTTAATAAATAAGGAGTGACCCAATAGTGACTAAGATATTGGAAACATGCCTATAAATTTTAATCATTCTTAAAAACATATTTTGGTCCCTGGGACAACATATAGCATAGTAATAATTATTCTACTTGATGAAACACAGATTTGGCTGAATTTTCATCTTCCCAGTAATTAGGTACAATACTCCATGATAACTGAGGCCACATCTTACCACTATATCAGCTCACCTGCATAGCCACTGATAATTCCCACATGTACATTCACTCAAAGTGACAAGAAAGCAGCCTCCCTCTGATGGATAAAATAAGTGGTAAGAGAGAGAGGGTATAGATTTCAGATTTCTCTTCAGAGTTAATATACAAATGATCTGAGTCTGTTAGAGACTCCCAGCCTCCCTCTGATGGATAAAATAAGTGGTAAGAGAGAGAGGGTATAGATTTCAGATTTCTCTTCAGAGTTAATATACAAATGATCTGAGTCTGCTAGAGACTCCAGATTTTTTAAATATATTTTATTGATTTTTTTACAGAGAGGGAAGGAGAGGGATAGAGGGTTAGAAACTTCGATGAGAGAAAAACCTTTCAGTCCGCAGGCTGATGCTCTATCCACTGAGTCAGTTAGGGTGAGACTCTAGATTTTAGAGCAAGTTTTTCTCACCCTAATAGAAAATAAACTTTAAAAAATATATCTATGGCCCTAGCTGGTTTGGCTCAGTGAATAGAGCGTCGGCCTGTGGACTGAAAGGTCCCAGGTTCGATTCTGGCCAAGGGCATGTACCTTGGTTGCGGGCACATCCCCA